>NW_024962264.1:45201322-45618671 GCF_019238085.1 Lagopus leucura
TATATATAAAAATACCACTAAGCCTATCAAATCTGGGCATTTACAAACAGTATAAATAGTATAAATTCAAATTTGGATTCTGACAAACTCCTGTATTTCCTGTAGCTTACAAGGGCCAAATTGTTTAATTGTGTTTAGGGGATACAGTGCATATGAGGCGAACTACGAGGATAACCCAACTCAGCCTTCAGATTGCCAAAGAATACTCTAACAACTGTTGCCTTAACTTTCGTCTTAAGTCTTGACATTGATACAGTATCATAACAAAACTAGCTAAGTGGTCATGTAACCTTCTCAAAAGAATATTAAGTGTGAAAGACGTGAGACTAGTAACATTTCTGGAAATATACTGTAAAAATTGGAAACTGGCTTTTCACTGTTAGATAAAACTCACTGAGTACTCTAAGAGTCGTCACTAACATCTGATTTATTAGTTACAAAACACTGATACATCACTTTATAGGATTTCCAGCAGATAATCACCTTTCTATGGTGGGTATGAGGGAAGGTGGAGGACCGCCAGGAGGTGGTGGAAAGCCTGTAATAATTTATTGGAGGAGGGGCAGGGGGAGATGGAAAGGAGAAGAACACAAGAGAACTGAGTTAGGCATTTCAGAGAGCACAGTGCAACAAACTGTTTTTCAGTAACTGTAAACAAGTTTATCTGGTAAAATTGAGAACTGCTTTCCAGATTAACAAAGGCAAGGTGCTAAATATCAGTACTTTAAATCAAACAGTGTATTAATCTTAAAAAACACAGAATTTAGAAGCATAAGAAAATTCTTGAGTAACAACCAATGCTTTATAAACAACAATGACACTTGTTTTCTGTGTAATAGAAAAACAGAATGGAAAGTGAAGGAGGAAGAAAACAACTTCTAAGAAACGAGGTAGGCAAGAGCTTTTTCATAGTTTTCTGCCTTTGTGGACTAAGTCTACATCTATGCACATAGCTTAGTATTTCTCAACTTTCCCTCTGTATTTGACTAAAAAGAACTCAATAAACTGTACATCATTAAGTGTTTACTTTGTAATCAAACGTGGAAAAAAAAAATGTAAGCAACTTTACCTGGTGGTGGTACTGTTATTGGTATACCTAAAATGATAACAAATAAAGTATCAGTTACAGTAACAGTGCTTATCACTTGCAGACCTAAAATCAGACTGAATGGGTGGTTATCTATACATCTAAGATCAGACCGAGCTATCACAACACGCATTATCAAGAGGAGTAACTTATTTTCTATGTTTCCAGATTAAGATCTGATATTAACACCTACCGTTAAGCTTTTATGCAAGCCATGCACAATTCAATCTGGCTTCTTACTTAAATTCCTACTCTTCAGAATCTTATTTAATTAGAAGCAAAAATAGTGTAGAATGAATCTGTCTCAAGATTAGAAATCAATTCATAACCTTAAAATGTTAAGTATCCAGAAGGAAAGTAACGTCCTACAGAACTTATTTGCTTTGATTTATATTCCATAACTAGATGAAAGGAAATGCAATTGGCCCCTGACCCTTAAAGGCTTAGCATGGGAAATACTATGTCAACATGGACAAAATATTCTGGCAACAAGAAGAATTACCGACTTTTCAGTCAATGCTATGCCACTCTGCAATTCATCATTCAGATGCTACTTGAAGGGGAAAAAAATGCTTAGTAATCTATTTTCTTAAAAACATCTGGGAAGTGAGAATCCTTTGATACAAACACATCCAAAAAGTGTTGCAACTCTGCTGGTTTTCTTGCTTGCTTGTTTTGTAGGTATATGCCGAAAAGAAACTTCACTCTAAAGGCAGCAGTAGTTTAACTAGGGCAGTGCCAGTTTTAGTTCACTATGGCAACACTCCTCAAACTCCATAAAACATCCCAGAGATAAAATTACTGTATCAGACTTCTGTGTAAGTGGGTTCTGAACTGAAATGTACAGGAACCAATCAGAACACTTCCAAGGGGCGCTGGACCACATTTGTGATCACAACACACAAAGCCCCCTCATTTGCTTAACTTCTCATACATTTTACACCTTTGACCACTGTGCTTATTAACCTTGCAATTTATTTTCCCTCAAAAACTGAAGTTATGAAGGCCTTACCACTCCTGAACAACAAAAACATTTAGCAGGTTATAAAATCAATTAGTATTAAAACCAAGGTGCTCGTGCTCAGATGCCCAAAAATCAGCCTTTCAATGAGAGCACAATTCCAACTTCTCTGAGGAAACTAAAATGACTTAAAGAAAACAACCACATCTTAAAGCCAAGATACTTTTTCCTGGCATAAATATGCAGATATAAGTGTTTAACTATTAGGCAGTCAGCTTAAATACAATCATTTGAGAATCCACGAAAAATGTATCTCCTACCATACACAGTAATGTGGAAGATTTTGTTTAACTAAACTTCTGTTTTGTCTTAAGGCAACATCAGCAACAGCCTAAACAAGAGGTACAGCTTTTTGCTGATGAGATCATTGATACAGGAGGGAATATTACAGAAAATCCTCTGTAAGTTTTAAAATCAGCCATGAAAATCTTTACAATTTTTGTTCGAACATTAAAATAATAACTTCAATTTAGGCATATGATTTTTTTCACAACACCCCAGACCATCTTCCAGAACTGCTTTTTAAATGTGAATTTAGAAGATATTTGAATATGTTACTGGCAGTTTGAAGTATGTTCCATTTACATGCATTTCAACACATGAATCAGGCAATTACAGAAACAAAACAAAACAAAAAAATCATGAACTTCAAGTAAGGGAAAATTAGCAATCTCTAACACTTCACTCCTTCTATTAAAGCAGTGAAAACATGCTTGAGGTATGAAAACTTACCTGAAGCATCAGACAACTATTTATTTTGAGAAATGAGGAAAAAAAAGACTGCAATACTGAGCCAGCACAGAGACTAAACCTGAGTATCAGCCCAAGAAGCAGATTCAGCATGGATCACGTCCCTAAGATAAACTGCACAGCAGCATCACAAAGATACACCCGGCTGAAACCTACATATTCCTGTTTGTGTCAAAAGCAATCCAAGTAGCATCAATACAGAATTTTACTTAATGTACTCAGAATTGCTTTCAGGACACTACACAAACCTACTAACTCAAGGCTAGTAAATGGTTGCAGAACATCAAGTAGGTTTTGCTGAAGGAAAGCAATGCCACACGCTCTATGATGTAGAGCAAAGTATCAAGTATGGCAATGCTTGACACCATACTCCAAGTTAGCTAACCCATGTAGTAGCCCAGTACGCTGCAATATAGCCTGACCTGGAATAAAAACTTCTTTCACCACACTAAACTAAGACAGATTTTCTTATTCAAATGAAAAAAACATACAGTTACTAGGGAAGCCCTGGTATAAATCAAAGTAGTCAAACTTCCCAAAATTATGCAGCATAATTTTCATACCTGAGTAGCTCTCCTTCTAATCCCACAAATACAGACTGTACTTTAATTACATTCTTAAACTACAGCACATAAAACAACATTTTGACCCATTAAATTCTGTTCAACAGAAGCATCCACTTTCTTCTTTAGATTTAAATTAATCCAACACAGCAGTAAACCAAGAAAACAACAAAAAACCCATCTTTTTGCTACAGACAGTGGTCTCTTAAGAGAATTTGAGAATCTTCTGTGTTTGGCAATTAGAATTCCAGAACTCCTTTCTCAAAAAAGATGTGAATCGCAACAGTGAATGAATTCAGAACAAGAGACCAAACTTCAAAGCAGGATCCTTTTTCAAAGGAGCTTTTAGAGGATGTTTTATATTTGGAATACTTAAATTTCTGGCAAGTAGTCTCAGTTTAATATTGGGTAAGAGTGCGTTTTTTTTCCCTCTCCCTTCACTGAACCTAGGAGGGATGGCAGATTCTATTTTAGGAATAACTTTGAAGATAAAGAGCTGGCAACAGCACAATTAAAATAGAGGCCTGAAGAAACCAAGCCCACAGATCTTAATTGTTATTTTCGAATCCACTGGAAGGCTGTTGAAAGAGACTTTCTGAACAAGTGTTTGTCATAAACCTGTCCTTAAACCAGAAGACAAAAGCCAAACCTGGTTGCTAGATTTGTAGCATGCATGCATTTCTTTCACCTTTAAAAAGCTGGACAGGTGAGGAGTTTCATAAGAATAGCACAGCACACCTATGCAAAAAGTTGGATAAAGATATCAAGTACTAAACTAGAACTGTAACCGAAAGAATAAACCACCTTATATCTTGCAGACATATCTAAGGAAAGAGTAGAACACAAAATTCTGAATTTCTGCATGTACATTTAAATCAGCATGGAATGTGCTGTTTTTAATTCATTATCATCAGCCTCTTATTTTCCAAAGTCTGTGTGGGACTGAATATTTACCTGGAGGAGGAATCAGAGGCGGAGCAGTACTAACAGTTGGAGGGGGTGGGAGGAAAGGAGGTGGTGGAAGGTGAGTAGGTGGAGCTCCTGGAGGGAAAAATGGAGGTGGCTTGGTAAAATTGTCTACTTCAGGATTAGATCGTTCTGAAAGAACCTGTAAAATATCAAACTGCAGTTACAATTGCTACGTAAAAAGCGTAGAAGATAGTTTTCTTTTTTTCCAGTTACTCTATCAGGGAAGCATTATGCACCTAAAAAGCCATATTCAGATAGTTTAAGTTCTACTCCAATCCCTATGTTCAGTGTCCCATACTTGCCGAGTACCTCTGAGAAGAAAGGCCAACAGGGAACAATAAACACTGGATTTTAGAGAGAATATAGGCCATCTGAATATGGCCCTAACATCATCCTTCTTTTATATTTAAAGGGAAATACTTCTTTAAAAAAAACGATCAACATTTAAAGAATGAAAAAAAAAACAAAAACAAACCCAAGATTTTAAATTACTTAAACACTGTGAGAAGTTCAGTTGAAAAACACAATGAAGTGTTTTCAACCTAAGTACCACAAGCCATTTTCATTATTCAAAATCAAACAAGCTGGGATGGAATGCAGCTAGCAAAGCAAACTTGATTCTTCTACACAGTTTAGTCAGGAGAGGATATTGAGGGTTCAACCTTAATGCATTCACTCATTGCCTCAAGATAACCCAAGCCCATAAAGCCTAAAATCATAAAGACAACAAATATAACTTATGGTAAAATAGTACTGCCTTATTTATTTATTTATTTATTTATTTATTTATTTATTAAGTACAATCAACTAATTTCTCCTTAACAACATGTTTTAGAACACTATGTCTTAAACTATGTGTGAAGAAGATTTCACTTGCAGCATAAGTCTGGCCGGAATAGGAAAGGAATACATAGTTGAAGTATTTGTCCTTGTCACATAGTAAAAAAACCTACTATAGACCATCCAGTCTCTTGAACTGTAGGTCTACAATATTCTCATATCCTTTTAGGAAGCATAACTTCCAAAACACTAAACATTTTATCTTTTTATATGTATCAAATAATCCATATCAGTACATTTCAATTGCCACAACTTTCTTCTTGAAAATAAAAGTGCTCTTCTGTTTCTCATTCATACAAATTGGAGTATTTTAATCAGAAGCCAAGGAGAAAGCAAAAATGTTTTTTAATTGAAGATAGTATAAATCTGCAGTATAAAACCTGTATGTTGCTGTTTTCATTAGCACGTCGTCGTCCTTCTACCCTGCTGATAGTGATGGTCTGTCCAATCACATCGATTGCGCCAGATAATCGCCTGCAACACAGGACAAATCAGAATACTGAACAAAATCACTCGTCATCCCTCTCATCTCAGAATATACAGTCTCTATACCAAAAACAAAGTATTTTGAAATTTATTCTTAAAATAAATCTTGCTTCACACTCAAAGGTACGTTAGACCAGTCATTCATACTTTTCAGTTTTCCAAATGCAAAATGTCTCTCCCAAGCAGTCCAAAAACAGCTGCATAGCTAAACACTGTGTTCACCTTAAAGAAGCAGGCAGCAGAAGACGTACCTTAATGTCTCCCTTACTCAGATGGGAAGCAGACTAAGAACATCTACTTTAGAAGTGGTTAGCAATGGATTTTTGGAGAAAGAAAGGAGAAGTGGCATCAACATACATTCTTTCCTTCCTGGTTTTCTGCCAGTCAAAAATCCAGACTATCCATATAATTTGACCACTCTGTTTCATATCCCCTGATAAACATGCATTTGCACAATCTCTTCCGAACCCCCTTGTAATTTTAACCTTGGGATCATACCTTTTTCAGCCTGACAATTGTATTTAATGCCCTACAGACCTTGTGTCAAAAAAATTAAATAATTAAAAAAAAATTCTATTGCCTGGCATCATAGTATTCCTGGTACTTCTGTTACATCTCTTCCCCAGGCTGAACTAATCCTCCCTCTCCTCATCCAAAAGTGAGGAACTTCCATTATTTGGTTCTCCTTTTTGCACTTTTCTACTGTAACCCTTCTGACATGACCAACAGAATCACTGATAGTATACAGATCCCAGAGCACCATGGCTTTATGAAACGTTAGCATTACTCTTCTCATTTTGACACCTACTGATGAAGATAACTACTATTGTATTTGCTTATTTCAGCTGACACTGGAAGTTCAACTGACATTTTGTGAAGTAGCAACAATTAATTCCATGAACTCTTTCCCAACTGTTAACAGGTAATTAGAGTCCATTAATATCTGCACAGATTACTAGGGTTGATTTTCCCAACCCTTTTCCCCCTCCTACTCTTTTTCTCCTACGATTCCTTACAGATTAACAATTTTCCCTAATAGAAACTAAATTAACTTGGAACCACCCATATTGATGAAAAAGGCACAGCCCCCAAAGGACAACATAAATGAGAAGTTTTCCAATTATAACATCCCACTCAAAAAAAAAAAAAAAAAAGTATTTTTTTTTCAGCCTAAATATTGCAATAATCAACACCTGCTTTCCCAATCCGCCTCATCACTCCTGCATAGCATTCCAGCAAAGCTGTACTACATTTGGTTTATATTTTGCTATTAATAACTAAATGGCAAACATGGATGCTATAAAACAATTGCTAAACCAATCAGGTTTTATTACAAGACAAAAGAATTGTAATTTCATTTACAAGTGAAATTTTGTAGAACATGACTTGGTTTCAGTCTTCACAATAGCAGCTCATTTGCTCTCAGAGTTCTATGACTCCTCCATGACTGATACCTTCTCGAATTATCTAAAATCTTACCCATGAAAACTTCGATTTTCTGTAGTTTTAGGCCCTTTTGTATACTAGATGACTCTCTTCTAAAGCAAGAAGTCTCCTCTCAGGGGACCCACTGCTTGGCCCACTGTATTCTACGAGCTTCCATTTGGAAGCAATATACTCAAAATGAAGGCTGTTCCTGTCTTGCATTATTTGCACATGGTCAGCAACCCTTGGAATCAAGGCTGAAAACACACACATAGGACACTCACTCAAGAGTATTGGGCATTATGTACTATGTGCACCAACACCAATACTACAGTATTAATTTTTGCTTGAGAAGCAGTCCAAGTACAACACCATGATATCAAAGGAAGCAAATCTAGACTATCATCAGTTGGTTGCTGGACATTAGTTAATGAAATGAGCAAGGCTTTTGATTAATTTTTTTAGAGTCTGATGTGTATGCCTACACTCTACTTGATCTCATTGGTGTTTAACAATTTTTATTATATGTATATGTATTATGATACCAATGGTTCTTTGCAACAGCCAAAAGATATTACTTCTTTAATGAGGGATAAGTTGTACTCTTAATTTGAAGTTGACAAATTATCTATTTCCAATACTGCAATGCTATTTCGATAGTAAAGCTTGAGATCCTTTGAAAGAAGGTATGTATTCATTTGCAAATGGAGCAGCAGATGACACCTATATCAAAAACAACTTCTTCACTGAAGTAAGAGAACCATCTGACATGTCCAGCATGTAAATGTTGAGGGGCTTTTTAAGAGGGGCAAATTTGAAGCTGGTACATGCAGAAAATTTCAAACCAATCATTATCTGGCTTAATGATAAGAAGTTAAGCAGTTTCTTGCTCAGTGTTGCATGCAAAGAAAGAATGGACTTGGTTCTCCCTTTTTCCCCCTTATACAATCAGGGCACCTGGGATACAGATGCAATTCCAGTGAATACACCCAAACATGAAAAGGCAATCCACACGTGTGGGAAGCATACAGCAGAGTTCACACAAAGTACAGCTTAAAAGGAACATTCCAGCCACTCAGTGAGTGATTTCACTCTAATTTGCAAACAGTTATTTACGAGCTATTCATATATGAATAATTCCCTCCATAGAGACTTAATTCATAAAGCCATCTCAACCTCAGATGGCAAGCAGAGGTTTTACCAGCAAAAAGAAATAGGAAAAGGACAAAACTTTAAAAACACATAATTTCAGAAATCACTTCTCATCTCCATCACATATAACATACACAGTGAACTGGTTTTTGAATTATTACTTTTCAGAATTCAGAAGTGGTCAAACTACTGCATGCCACTTTTATTCACTAGACTGCAGAATTAAGATTTATACTACACTTCACAAATCTGTATTTAGCATGTTCTTGTGTTCCTTTTTATCCTATTCATGCTTTTTATCATCTTCCTCTGCTTGAGGATATTCTCAATTTTTTCTGAGCTCACTTACTGCTGATGGATATAATTAAGATGCAACAGATTTAATAGAAAAGGTAAGATTTTGATTTTATATACAGGTCATTCCTTAAAAATAACTCAGAAATTTTTCATCATTTAGTCATGTAAAGACAGCTCACAAAACAAAAGAAACTCATATTTTTTCAAAGTAAGGACATCACAAATCCATTTTATATAAAAAGTCTATGTGGAGAAAGGCCCAAGCACACAGAACGCTGAGGAATAGCCCATCATATCAACAGGCTAATTTTTCTTGAAGTAAAATCCAACTGCATGTAAAGTACTCTTTACAATAACAAAAAAAAAGAAAAAAAAAAAAAGCATAAAGGGAAGTAAAATAAATGAGAGTTTCTGATAGAACAGTTAGGTGATAGAGAGCTATTCTAAGTATTACTGGGTTGATAAAACACTGGTATTCACATCCAAATAAATTTTCTTTTAATTAAACTTCTACATTTTCTTCTGCTACTAAAGAAATACTATCTTGCAAACCTTGAAAAATGATGTAAGGAAAAGGACTGCTACAAAATGGTACAGAATGGTTAGGACAGTTCTGAAATGTGTCAAATTCTCTCCATGATGTAGAAAACTTCACATTTGGAAGAGATTCCTTCAGTTTTGAACCTTGACTGTGACCACACATAAAATGAATCTTAATTAGCTACTTAAAGTGAACATTCTATTCTATACCACACTTTCACATACATATGATGTGCATTTACTAAACCACTTCCATTATGTTCTAAGTCCTTCTTCAGGGTTACATGATACCTTAACCTACTCAACAGCTCCAAATACCAATGAATCATGACAAGAGATTTAGGTTTAATTCTAAAAAGCTAATAGCTCAGATTAAGATGGCGAGTGACTACTTATAAATTCAAGGAAACCTCCAATGTTCACACACGCAAAAACACTTAATTTTTCTTTGAAATATTTAGAATGCTATTTCAGTGAAGAACTACTTTTTATTAACTGATGGGCAGCTGATACAATTTTGCAAATTGCAGCTTCTGTACTGGTCATGACTAATACTCCTGGTTGACCTTGGAGAATTTTTTTGGGGGGTGGGAGCTCAATTTAAACCACTATCACATCTACCACACTCAAAAACAAACAAAAAAGTATAGCCTTCTATTTGTCCTCTGATTTCCCACTGAAGGGAAGTATGTGCTGCAATATCTATGCAAAAAATTATCCATGAAGCAATGATGCTACAGCCCTGACTAGTAAATAGGGAATTAAAATGCTAAGTAAGGATCATGCCTCGATCCATTTTTTCCTTACTTGAATTTGGGTGACTTGACTCTCCTGTTTTATTCCTGACACTTTCTGATGCCTGAACTGACATTTCTGGAGGCAGTGCTTGTCTCTGACTGAGGAGAGGCATTCTTTCTGGCGAGATAAATTGTCTCTTTCTGTGTCTCTAATCAGCTCTTTGTATTCCTCCTCTAGTTTCCAGCTCCTTACCAATTCCTACACCAATGTGACTGTATCCAGTTGCACCAGTTTTCCCTCTTTCACCAAATACATCAACTAATGCGAAGCCAAAAGACATTTTACTGCTACATGAGAAATGCTTCGAACAATTTCGTAACAATTTGCTATTGCAAATGCCTTCTGGCATAAAGGCAGTTATTTTAAATTACCACAGAGCTGAACTGTTGAAAATATTCTACCTACCAAAAATAAACTCTTCATTGAAGAAAAAAAAAATAATCCAATTCCATAAAACTCCACCTAGCTGTAAAGAAACCAGTAACACAATTTTTATAGAGAATAGTAACTGTATTGTGGAGAATTTGCTGAAGTATATAAATCACATAGTCAAGACATACTCAAGGCAGAGCTAGTTTTAGACTTCTGAGCAGCTCGTGTTCTTTCAAAATCTCTTCCAACCAGATGGTAGAAGTACTTTCTCTACGCAGGAATATATTTTAAGCCAATGTATCCAAACGAGTAGATATTAAAAAAAAACTGTAAAGAATTCAGTATTGCCACTGTAATAATCTATAGTGACAGTACTGAGCTTAAACATATACAAAATTGTCTAACAACTGGAACGCACAAGTGATACAATTGAAAAAAAATAATTTTGTCTCCTCTTGAGCCACTTATTAAAAGTACGTAAATAGATACTAATCTTGAACTTAACAAGTTTGTTGCATACAAACTGTTCTACTTCCCTTGCCAATGACTTAAATCTGCACAAAAACAAAACTCCCATATGAGATCAGTCCACAACTAAAGCATAAGCATGGATTCGTTCTCAGCCAAGTGCCGGGTATCAAACAGCCACAGCTTTCAACTGAGGACAAAACTTATTAAAGCCTGGGGCTGGAGAAGAAACTTTAGTAAGGAAATTATTTCAAAGGAAAAGTAGTAAAATATTCAAATATGAAGAGCCTAAAGCTACCTCACAGGAAGGAGACTGAGTTACAGGAATCCTTTCAGACTTTGAAGTCATTGTTGCCCAATTCAGTTTTGGTTACCTGAAAAGGTGTGTTAGCTAATACTCACCTAAAAACACTACCTACAGACATTTTGTTGGCTCATCTAATTCTACACAAAATGTAGTGTCAGTACATCAACATCTGGATTTTTATATTTCCTCTGTTGCTTGGTCCTGCTGATTTTTCCCCATACCTTCTACTTTCTCTTTTCTGAAGCAACAAGAAGGTAATACAGCATTACAGCAATTCTTGCATAAAGGTGATTGAAAGCAAAAAGTGATTAGCATCGTTCTTCCTATCACTTTAACCTATTACAGAAAAATATTCTGCTTTTCTCTACAAGTGCTCTTGAAACATAGAGAAGTAACAGTACAAAAAAGTTATCTGATCTTGAGTTACAACCATTTAACTGACCTGTTTGTAGGAATTCCTGATTTGAATAAGGCAGGAGGAGATGTGAAATCAGCTTTGGTCGACTGCACTGCCAACTCTTTCTCCAGATTTCCAGTTCTGCCCTGCTGTACCTTCAAAATAACATTTTATCATTAGTTTGTTTTATCATTAGGTTAGTCACAGAAGCATAGTAACCTCAACAGTCACAACACAGCACATAACCAACACAAAAATGAAGTCCAACTTTAAACCGATTTAAACAGAATGACCAGCACAGCACAGCTAATGAAATTCTATATTCTGTAAAGATACATCATTTAAAATATGTAAGAAGGAAAGTGCCAGAGAACCATTTATTAGGAAAAAAATAGTGGTATTATTTATTTTCAAAGTATTTGCTTTGGACATGAACAATAGATTCAACTGATTTTCTTGAAGAGTTTCCTGTACAAACAAAATAATACCTGAACTTTTAAAGAAACAAAATTATTTAAACAAAAATCATAATAACAGAAATATCTTACACATTTAGCACCCAACAATACAAGAAACAGTCTTAACAACACAGAAAAAATTAACCATAAAAGCAATATCCCCTTATTTAACTTGTATATTTAGATATCAGGGATGTAGGTAAGTAACAGTTTCAAAAAACAAAACAAAACAAAACAACAACAATATATGCCAATTACTACATGGATATCTAGCTAGTTTACTCATGGTATAATGTGATATAGGCTCTGTTGTCACAGCTTTTGTATGTAAGTGAAATACCAAGCTTTGGCAGAACCTCACTTTTGATCATAGACAGCTGTGTTCCACATCCAGAAAAATGCACATAAGTATTTAAGATTCCTTAAAAATAGAATTAACTGTAGTATCTACAAATATGAAAATCTTATAATACCAGAGTATGTTGTGTTTAAGTACTTAACTGAAAAATCCATAAGACTTCTAATAATTAATAAGTAATTTGGAAATGTAGGAGACTGTCTTATCAGTTACAGAAGATTCATTCAAACATACCAGGGAAACTACGTGAGATTTTATATTTCAGATGGGCTGAAACAATTATAATTATTAAATAGTTTTGTTATGGATATTCCTTGCAAAATTTACAAGAAACTCTTTCTTCAACTTTTACAACTCAGCTTGTTGTTTGATCACTGGTCTTCCAGAATCTCCAAAGAGATAGAAAAGGGTGAGTTTTGGTTTGGAATACTTTTCTCTCTTCTTTCAGGGCAACAGTTCAAAAGCATTTGACACCATTATCAGTCATCAGCTACAACAGCAAACTGTAACTTCCACTGTCCAGCATTTCCACTATTCCATAGCACTATTATTCAGACAAATGAGGAAAGCAAGCAGCTCCAAGAGCTTCTGATCTGTTCTTGCTAAGATAATGTTAAAATGACTGGAAATCTGATGTAGCCTACGAGGGAAAACCAAAATACCAAAAATACCTGTTGCTACAGATAAGTGCTACAAAATAAAAACAAAAGGAGGCTACAGGAAAAAAAAAAACAAACCACAAAAGCCATAATTTACAAAAGCTTCTCAGCACATCCGTATAAATTCTTTAATCTGCATAAACAAATGCACTACAACTGAAAATACATCATTGCATAAGGAAAAAAAATGGAAATTTGTTAGTACACCAGGCCACTAACTCACATACTTGTAAGGATGACAAACAAAGCAACGCTTTTTAATTAGCATTTTGTGACATATGCAGAAAGTCACTGATGTAAGATGAGAGTTTGAAATAATGGCTGAGTCTTTTCCAGTTGTTCTTCTATCAGTCTGTGTTGGCATGGGTAGCAATACTCAACATAAATGAGAGCAACCAACAGAAGTTTACTAAAATTCACCTTAAAAAGATGGTATCTGCCATCGAGAATCTCTGCACTTGATGTTACTTCCATAGCATTGTCTTCAGCCTAAGTTAAATAACACATTGCCCATTAAGATACCACGCAACTTTTCAACCCATGGGCCACATTCTGAGTGACGGTACAGATGCAATCTGGCTCTAACTAGCTGTGACACTACCCACACAAATTGCCAGAGGAGCAACACAAGAACATTTTAGGTTAAGGACTTAGGTGCAGACTTAACAACAAATCCACTGCCTGGGCAAAACAAGCTTATGACAAACAAGCAGCTTTACAGGGGGAAAAGCATATGGAACACCACAAAAGTTGTACTAATTACCGTAATTTTATTTGTGGCTGAGGTAACTGGTAAAATTTCAAGACCCATTCGTATCCTCTTCTGTTTTTCACAGTATGCTTTCCATGTATCTTCATTGAACCCATAGTTGAAATAATCAGATAGATCAGCCCCTATAAATAGAAAAGCATAAGTTTTTAGGACAGTGCAAAATTTACCTTTTCTTCTTCCTCACTGAACATTTATCTCTATTTACAGCATCAGAATGGATTAGGTACTGATCCAAAGCCACACTACTGAAATGTAAAAAGTCCTACATCTGAAAAGACAGAGACCATGCATGGCTAAAATTATGAGAATGTTAACACTGATACAGAAAGAGTATCTTGCCCACTATCCTGCCTCAAGGATCAACAAATGGTTATCTGCAGAATAACACATTATAATCCCTGTATTTTTGTAACAGGATAAATGTTAAGATTGTCATAATTATTGCTATTTTATAATAATTGTTACTTTTTAAATATCAGTGCCTTTTTGCTGCTACATGTGTGGGATGCAGACTAAGAAACAAGGCACAACCACACACTTTGTGAGACAACAGAAAGGCAACAGGTAATTTATCCACTTTTTTGAGTAGAAAAATGTCTACATGCAGTAAATAGGAATTACTATTAAAATAACCTCCTAAATACCTACGTATTAGTTAACATAAAACAGAACATTACCTGGTTTTCTCCAAGGTTTATCTTCAAAAGAATCTAGATCTACTTCCAGAAGTGGTACACCATTAATATTCCCTGGTGCATCTAAATCCACCCCTTTAACTTTTACACCTGCTAAGAAAAGTTAGAAAAACTGAGCGTTTTCTCTCTGCTAAGAAGAGTTTTAATAGTTGTAACACACTTAAGATAAAAAAAACCAAAACAGATCTTTTCCAATCAAGAACTTTTGGAAAATCCATCCAAAACAGTGATATGCTTTTAGAACCTCCAATGTCCCTTGTGCATCAAAATCACTCTCCATGTAAAGGTATATGGACAAAAATATTTCAACAAGAAAACATGAATGAAACAGATGACTATACAAACAACCCACTCATTAATAACCCATTCAAAATGAATTTTAAGCACAGAAAGACTTACTGTAGTCCCACAATTAGAACTGATCAGATACTCCTAACCTCTAAATCAACTTTTGCATACTTCTATAAATGTATTCCATAACTTAACTTTATGAATTCATGAATCTTTGTTTTACAGTACCAGGAATATCTGTAACTCCCCTTGTTATTCGTTTTCCAAGTAGCTTATTGAAACTAGGCAATTTAGAAATGAAATACAAAAAGCATCATGACATTCTTCCATATGGCAATTTTGATAACTTAATAACACGCCATTAATCACTGATGACACCCAAATTAAATTTTCAGGAGACAAAGACAACAGAATTATCTTCTATAACTACATACACCTTAAATGATGGCAGCACACGCCCTGTTTAAGATCACTTGATTAAAACTAAATATTAAAAAAAGAATTAAAATTGCTCACTCTACAAACATTGCTACTCAAGACAGAAAGTGGCACGTCCATGGACCAAGGTCTAGATGCAACCACAATTTAAGACACTAGTAATTCCACATTTTTCTAATGAATTGTCATTAGACTGGAAGTTTTTGCAAGAACTCTCTGACTGAAAATACAGACTAAAGAAGCACACACAAACAGGCTATGCACTGTTACAAAAGTCTCTGCAATTTCAATAAAACTACTGACTAAACTTTCTTACCAGAAGATCCATAAACACGTCCTCCTGTCTTAATATTGAGGTTCACAGGTGCTGCTCCATAACTTAAAGAAATTAACAAAAGTGAGTTAGACAGAGAAAACTCTAAAACGGAAGAAAACACAAAACAACAGTTAGCTAGATCCAGAAACAGACTGGACCCAGGCTCAATCGCCATCCTGAATCTCTAGCTTTCCAAGCTGGCAACTGTAAAAATAGAGAGATCATCCTAGGAGCAAGAGAGAGTACCTTTCTATGCTCAGTAGCAACTCCTCCAACTAATAAACAGTTGTGAAGCAAGTTCCAGTCACTCTTCCTGAGTTGAAAGGTTAAACACCTTGATAGAAAGAAAAATGAACAGGACCAGAAGGAGAGAAAAAAGGAAAAGCGAAATTCATTTAGGGATATAGAAGACACTCTGGGGATTAGGGCAAAAGCAAAATAAAAGGAGAGGATTTAGACATCCTTTTGCTGCTTTTATTATTATTCCATTTAATCTGTATAGAAATGGAAAATACAAGCATTTCTTTGAAATGACTGACAGGCTGTTTCAGTGTGCTTTTAGCAATTAGCTATCCTTGTCACCAACAGAAAAATACGTGCTATTTCATTTTCTAAAATACCTGAGAGCTTTATCATAAAAATGCAGTCTGACATTCAGACAATGAATTGATCTAGTAGCTTTATGAATTACAATATTGTTCATTTGGAATATTAAGAGTTAGCTTTCACTACCACTTGTGTGCAAAGCAGCTTATACTCATAGGTGGTATCAACCAATAAACATATTAAGTAGAAGAGAGTGTATAGTTTCAAGTAGTGGTTCCATGACATTTCTTCATACAAGTTCATGCAGCAGAGTAGAAAACTGACTAAGAGCATTTATGCTTATCTCCTATGCTATAATTTGTGCATGACTTTCTCAAATCTTTCTTTTTTTCCACTCTTCAAAACAGTGATAGACAACTATAAGAAAAAAAGGTTAAGTGTATGAAGGAAATTCCTATAATAAAGTTAAAACGAACAACAATGCTGAGCTTGGTTTAGAAGATTGCCCTTCCATGAACTTTCCACTCAATTTGTCCAGAAGTGATTTTACACAGAACATTTATTTAAAAATATAAAACTTTCTACTCAAATTAGATTTAGGAGCATTTGCTTATTATTTTTGCATTCATCGAAAGAGCATCAGTAAATGCACTAATATAAACCTAGTTTGCTTTAGTGCCACAAAATTTGAGGTCACTGTCTATACCACAAACATACTGCAATTTATTGAAAACAGATGAAGTACTGAAAGAATTGCTATTTTTGACGTTGCTTTGATTTGCATAGTTACTTTAGGATATAAACTACTGAAAGTTTAAAAATATTTTGTGTAAAAAATGAACGAATTCTAAAGTTAAGGATATAACAGAATACATGAGTCAGACCTACTTGCATACCTATTGGAATCCTAACTTTAAAAAAAAAAAAAAAAAAAAAGACAAACTAATAACTTTTAACGAGTGTAAGAATGTTAGAATTGCCAAGACAAACAAAGTGTGGAACTTCCCTCAGAAAACCTCTATGTAACAAAAAACACCGTTTCATTATTTTGGGTAAAATTAAAACTTCTCAAAAGCATTCAAACCCCTTATGAGCAGAAAAAGAGGAACATGAGGCAACAGCAGTTGCAAAAAAAAAAAAAGTTATTGCATGGTACAAATCTCTAACCCACGATCATGAGAAAGCATCTCCAGAGATCGGCTGCTGCATCCTAAAATACATTAAAATTTTTTGAAAGGAACAGTAGGAATTGAAACTACAGAGTTCTTATTTGAAGTGTTTCCATGAGAAATAAGGCCCAGGACAAATGTTTCTAATGTCCTCTGTGCCTACCACTCCATCATTCACAGCAAAAATAAAAACGTCACAAATATGAGCCTGAAAACACTATGTAATATAGCTCTTCCGTAACACAGAACAGCTCTTTAGTTTATAAACATTCAGTGCAATTATTTCTTGAAATCTGAAAAAAAAACCCCCAAACACAATCTCATAAAATGGCTTTTCCTTTGTGACATTTCATTGATTTCATTTTTTTTTTTTTTCAAATTCATTGTATTACTACAAACATTTTATTAAAGAAGTAAAAACAAATTGAGGCTACCGATGCATACAATCTGACAGGTATTAAAGCTTCAATTAATAACTAAATATAATCTTGAAACTTTCTCCCAGTTAGTATTTCCAAATAACTTACCTAAACTGTGGAGCTCCTGTTTTAATATCTCCTATGGTGACTTGAACATCATCTTCATCGTCATCGCTATCACTATCACTGTCATCCTCAGCCTCAGTAACCTTCTACAAAAGAAAAGGTCACAACCTACAGTGAAAAAATAATCCAAACAGAAGTACCCACCCTGGAAATCTTTAACAAAAGAAAATTCTGTTTCCCAGATGTCAGAACTGAGTAGCGATAACTGAGAAGTTATGTTCTTCAGTTTCAATGTTATCAATTTTGGAATAATAT
The DNA here is from genome assembly GCF_019238085.1 of Lagopus leucura. NCBI lineage: Eukaryota > Metazoa > Chordata > Aves > Galliformes > Phasianidae > Lagopus > Lagopus leucura. The sequence goes on from NW_024962264.1 coordinate 45,219,297, forward strand.
TGGAAATACCTGGATCAAAATAGAGAAGTATTTTCAGTATCAAGCTTCTATTTCTGAAACATGACATTCCCTAATTAAGCATAAAACAGTTATCACTATCTAGTATTTTCTTCCCCCTCCCTACCTCATATACACAGAATTTCAACAACCATTTTTCAACCACACGGTCCCCTGCAGATGGTCATATATTGAATAACTCTGTAACTTGTACAACTTAACCACTTTTCCAGGTAATTTATAACCACACTGAGCAGCACAGGCTATGTACAACACTCTAGAGGATCACCAGTGGAGGTGATCTTCCATCATCACCATGAAAATGGAACCTTTACTTCTGCACTGTTTCTCTCTTCTACACATCAATTATCCATGCTGTTCCTCTGCTTTCTAAATATCCTTTAATGAAGACCTTCTTCCAAACTTTTGTGATCAACCAGTCTATCCCTCTCTGTATACTTGCTGAATCCTACAGCAAGCTGCTAAACATACCGAAAACAAGCCTGCAGCTATTCAAGTGCAGTCTAGCTCCAGTCCTTATCTACCCTGCCTGGCACATAAATTAGACCAAAACAAGCAGCTGCATGGAAGATAAGAAGTTGAAGTGCAGTTCGTTCTTGCTCTACAACATTAACATAATGTACTTAAAAACTAAGAGTCAAATCAAGGCAGAAAGACCCTCAATTGTTTTAATCAAAATAGATCTTCTGCAAATGACAGCTGATGACAGAATACAGTCTTTCAACGACCCACTGTCAAGAGAAATAAGTTCACCAATTTCTTCACAGAAAAGCCATAAGCCATTCCCATTCACAGTAAACTGAGGCCTTTTATCAATATTGCAACTGTAAACTTCATTTCTTGGTCCTTTTCTTCATCACAGTAATGACAAAAATCTAAGACAGACTAACTCATTTGATTTTAATCCCAGGTATTTATACAAACTGGGGGAAGATCTCCTTGAGAGCAGCCCGGTAGAAAAGGACTTGGGGGTCCTGGTGGACAAGAAGCTGGACATGAACCAGCAGTGTGTGCTTGCAGCCCAGAAGGCCAACTGTGTTCTGGGCTGCATTAAAAAAGGGGTGGCCAGCAGGGAGAGAGTGGTGATTGCCCCCCTCTACTCAGCTCTTGTGGGGCTCCATCTGGAGTACTGTGTCCAGGCCTGGGACCCCCAGTAAGGACATGGAGCTCTTGAAGCGAGTCCAGAGGAGGGACACTAAGATGATCAGAGGGCTGGAGCACCCTCCTGTAAAGAAAGGTTGAAGGAACTGGGCTTGTTCAGCTTTGGAGAAGAGAAGGCTCTAGGAGACCTCATTGTGGCCTTTCAGTACTTGAACAGAGCATATAAACAGGAGGGGGAACGGATCTTTACAAGGGTGGATAGTGATAAAACAAGGGGGAATGGTTTTAAACTGAGACAGGGGAGGTTCAGGTTAGATATTAGGAGGAAGTTTTTCCACCCAGAGGGTGATGACACAGTGGAACAGGTTGCTCAAGGAGGTTGTGGATGCCCCATCCCTGGAGGCATTCAAGGCCAGGCTGGATGTGGCTCTGGGCAGCCTGGTCTGGTGGTTGGCAGCCCTGCACATAGCAGGGGGATTTAAACTAGATGATCATTATGGTCTTTCCCAACCCGGTTCATTCTGATAAATTACAATTAGTCAATAAACCAAAACAAATTAAAGCAGTATTTCAAAAGCACATTTAAAAGTACCGTTTTCACAATGCCATTTTCTGCAGCCTCCTCTTCGTTTCCAGGTGGGGGTGGAGCACTTAAGCAAAAACAAATAGGGAAAAATGAAACTAGTTATTTAGGCACTTATTATCCCACACGCCAGCTAATGCTGAAAAAAAGCACTGATATATCATTCCAGAGAGCAGAAACAGTTTGACTTATCTTGTACATTAATTTGAAATAAAATAATTTGAAAAAAAAAAAAGTCTCAAAGAAAACAACTTTATTTTAGCAGAATAGTATCTAGATATCAGAAATCATACTAACTGGATGTTTGTAGAACGCTTGGAAGTAATAAGGCATTCACTATACCTGTATCCTCTTTTGAAATCAAAGTAAAAAATTTCATAACACGTGAAGGGAGAATAAGAGTTTCGCATTTTTTCCCCCTTACTGCAGATTGACACTTTTCAAAGATATTGTGGCATTTAAATAGCCACAGGTAAAGTACTGCTGAATGAAAATTCCCACATCTACACTGTGAAACCAACCAGGTGACCAGATCACTACAATCCAAGAATTAATCGTATTATAGGTGTAGAGTGAAAACTGTAAGAAGTTTACAGTTTTCTCTTTAGATTCATCTGAATGACCAGCACCTTCAAACTCACGCAAATGAGTTGTCTCACTATACTCTTACCTACTACTCTAACAGCTGTATTTTAATTTCAACGGTTCTGCTACCTGTTCAAATGTTGCATCACAAACAGGAGTGTTGGCAGGTAGCAATTTAGAAACAATACTATTTCACTGATGTCATGGTTTTGTGATTTTTGGCTTTCGGTATTCCACATCATAACATCATGTGGGGCACTGGGACTTTGTCAATGCTCAAGTCCTGGGTACCTGCCCAGAAGAGAAGAACTACATTCCCCAGGGGACTTTGCAGTCAGGGAGAGGAGGTTTAACTCCTGGCAAGGTCACCTGATGTGCTCTTTCTCGCCTGCCCTTCGTCGTGGGCGCTGCTCCCGTCTCCCTGCTGCTCAACTGCACTGCGCATCTCACCTCAGCGTTGTGGTGAAGCCTATCCACCTTTCAGACATTCTCTCTCTCATTATATTTGATTTATTAGCTTCAATTCCGATTATACTGTATTATAGTGTGTTATCTTGCTTCCAATAATATACTTAGTAAATTAGTTTGTTTCTCCTCAGATCATTGCCGCTGTTTTTAATTATTTTTGGGGTCCCCCGTTTCCTTTTTCCAGAGGCGTGGATCTGCAGATCCCTCCGCCCCGCTCGTCACGGAACCGGGCCAAACCAGCCCGTAAACCACTGACAACTGAAAAAATATTTTTTGGATTCTGCAACGGTGCAAACAACTGTCTAACTTTACAGAATAGAAACTAGAAGGAGTGAACAATTTCAATCTCACCATCTGTTCACAAAACACCCACCAGTGAGTCCTGCACCAAAACCCAACACAGTGCAGGCCTGGCTCTGAGATTCAATCTTGACCATTTAACTTCACGACCCAGTAAAATGATATAACATCTACAGAATCTGAATAAAACCTCACTGGTAAGAATGCCAAAACTGAAAGGTGAGGGACCAAAACTTTAACAGCCAAGACAAGACCCAACTGACCAGAATCTAGAATAAAACACCACTGAAGATCATTTTGCTTGCCATAAATTAATTTTCTTAATCAACAATCCCTAATCCAAAAAGAAAAGATAACCAAACGCAAAGAATCAATTGATATGGAATAGGTTCCAAGTAGAAGCAAATAAATAATTCTGGGATAGATACGGTCTAGGGCAAATACAATGGAGGTAAACAAACAGATAACAACTCTTATTTCTTATACAACAGTAATCAATGGGGATCAAACAACTGTATCTACTAACAGCTTCAAAACTGTACAGCATACAGTCTGTTAGTGCAAGGCATTACTGCTGTAAGGTAAGTGCTTGTCAAAATTTTCCCAAAAACAAGCAACTGAGCAAGCTTGTGGACACAAAGTCCACCAAGGATTACTAAACTGAACAGTTCTCTATTCTGAAAAATCTCTGCAGCCTGCAGGAGGCATTTATGGAAACAATAATGCACATGATCTTGTACCAGCTTCCCCTTTATTTATCTAATTTTAACTTGACAATCAATAATTTCCATCGTTTATCAACTGTGAAATGGACAAATTCAGTGTGAAATACTAACTCCACTTCAGTGGGCTACCAACTGCTGCCAACCTAGACAAATTCAAGGGAACAACTCTGTGCTTTCACTCACACAATTCCTCATAAATCATGTGGGCTTCCAAATTTTTCTCTAGCTTTCTTTTGAAGACTTGCCTATCAATCAAAAAACGTGTTACAGAACTGGCACATCTAATTGGATGGTAATCTCACTGCTTCCTTGTATTCCTGTTTGTCATTACACTGAAACCTTTTTGGAGCAGACTGGTTGCATTTTATTCTGAATCATTTAGAAATGTGCAACGATAACAAAACGAAAAGATTTGCTAACATTTTGCAAAGAATATGGAAATCCACACAAGTGAAGCTTTCATATTCAAACATCCCAGTTTCCCAGGTAAAGCATTCTATGCCACGTCATTCTAGCAGGGAAACACTGACTATGCTCAGGGAATTTTCAAACGCTCACCAGTGTGAGCATTCAGGTATTACAGAGCAGCAGCTGGGAATACAAATTCTATGGATACAATTCATGTATAGCCACACTGCAGGACTCGCAGCAGCCAACAGACTCACCTAGTTTTTTCTTCTTCTGGTCTCTCTGCTTCATTTTCATCTGCAGGAAAAGAGATGCACAGCAGACATGAATAAACCTCCTAAATTACACCTGCTGCCAGAGAACTCTGCAGTTTGCCATCCTGCAACCCAAAACCTTTTCACAACATTACGCAAGCAGCAGAACAGAACCCCGAGCCCTGCACTGCTCCATACTGACAGCTCCACCACGGCGTCAGGGTTTAGTTTCTGGGCTTTATGAGCGTCCCAACACAAAGTCCTTGAAGCTGCAAACAAAGTTACAGAGTTCGGGCCTGCTCAGCACGTGACGCCGGGCCCCGCCGGGGCACCGGGCTGTGCGAGGGGAGGCCGGGCCCCGGGTGCGAGGGGCCGGGAAGCACGCGGCGAGGCCCAGCACGGCCCAGCCTGCGGCACGCGGGGTCGGAAGGCCTCGGGGCCGGGATCCGCCGGGGGAGGCGGCCCCGGAGCCGCCACAACGTCGACGAGGAGGGGGCCGCGCGACTCGTGGCGGCGGAGGGCCGGCCCAGAGGAGGGGACTGAAGGGCCGCGGGGGTGGCGGGCCGCGAGGACCCTTTAAACGGACGGAGGGTGGAAGCGGGCCGCGCCCAGCGGCCCGGCGAGGTGAGGCGGAGCACGCCGCGGCCTACCGCGCCGGGACCCGTCGAGGCAGCGGGGCAGAGCCGGGCCGGCGCCGGGCTGCGGGAGGGGGGCCGGGGGTCTGGGGTGCGCGTACCGCCGTAGAGCCACTCCTCCTCCTCGTCGCCGGCGGCCCCGCCGAGGTCCGCCGACAGCCGCTCCACCTCGCCGGTAGACATGGCCGCCTCCCGCGGGACGCCGGCTCCCGGGCCGGGCTCTGCGGCCTCTTCCCGGCTCGGCGGCCCCACCTCTCCGGGCCTCCGCGGGTACCCTGGGCGGCAAAGGGCAGCGCGAGCACCGCCAGGCCCTGCCCCGCCGACCCGCTCTCGGAGGAACCGCCGCCGCCCGCTCGGCGCTTCCCCTCCCCCGCCGAGTGAGTGACACGCACAGGAAGCGGGCCCGGCCCGGCCCCGCGGCGCCCTGGGCACGGGCATGCGGGGGGCGGCCCAGCGGCGCCCGGCCGCGCGGGGTCGGGACGGGGCGGGCTCGGCACCCAGGCCGGGGACTGCGGTCCAAACCGTGCCCGGCCGCTCCCCTCCGGTCCCCAACTCACCTGGGCTCTGCCGGCCCGACGGCCGCCCTCCGTGCCCCGGGCTGCCCTTCGCTTCTCGGTGTCCGTGCGCCTCCGCATCGCCGGATGCCCGGCTGTTCCACCGGCACGCGGCGTGCCGTCTTCTTCGAGAACGTCGGCAGAAGGACTTGGCCGAGCATCCGTGCAGCCCCGCATCCCGCTTCTACTGGTGGCTGATGGCAGCTGCCAGGGGGAGCGTAACCGCAGGATAAACGCAGCGCTGCCTGTGCTGTGCGCTGCCCCGGCGCTCGGCTCGGGGGCTCTCGGCTGGAGGCAGTGCTTTAGGCTTAGCAGCGGGAAGCAGTGAGTCTTTTTTTATTGATGTTCTTGCTTCTCAGCTGGGAATGTTGCTTAACGACGGCAAGATTCCTTATAAAATTTAAGTACCGACATCTGTGAAAACAAGTTTTGACCACTTGTGTGCACACACGGAGCATTCACCACCTTGAGATGGCTGTGAAGACTGGGGAAAAAAAAAGTCCTTTTCACAGCGGGACAGCCTGTGAAAAATAGAAGAGAGGGTTCAACTGTGTCACAGCTGAGGGTGGGGCAGCCTTGTCTTCAAATTGACTGCACTGAGACAACAGAAACGTTTGGAAGTTGTGTACAGGTCATGTAGTATATGGTGTAATTGGATAGATTTTTATCACAAATTATTTGTTCCAAATACAGATAGCAGTGGAGTCCACAGAGATGTTTTGGGGGGGAAAAAGAAAATCTAGACACTTTTTTTTTTTTTTATCATAAAACAGATTTGTATTGAACAGTACCTCTTCCTGGACATCAGTATTATTCTGTTTTCATTCCTGTTTTGTTTAGCTGGCCATTTAACATCTGCTGTTGATCCTGTGATAAAGGAAGCAGGTAGAACTCTTTGTATTTTTGTTCCTTTGATTATGCAGATTGGAACATAAAAGGAAAACACTTTTGTGGAAAACATCAAAGAGAAATCTCGTTTAAAAAACAAAACAAAAAAAATAGCTCCTCAATACAGTATTACTCATAGGAGGTCTTTAAATGGACATCACATGGAGCTATTTGTCAAGCAAAGACCTGTCTGAAAAAGTTATCCTAAGCTGCTTGACCAGTGGAAGCTGCATTACAAGATCAAGTTCTGACAACTGCTGCTAGCCCCCCTCCACTTCCAGGAATTTCTCTGACCACCTGCAGCTATAGTTGAACAAAGGGTATCTCTGCCCATTTCCTGCCTTGCTTCTAAGGACAAAGTGCCAGGCTAGATGTCTTTCTAACTTCCGCCCTGTGTGGTAAAACATCATCAGTCCCAGACTTTGGAAGGAACCTTGCTGTTTCTCCTTACTGCTGCATGGAATAGCAGCAGTTAGGGCCTAAAACAAGGCTTCTCCCAAGGACCTGCATAATTTGAGGACAGTTTGAGGATGGAATGAAACCCCTGTGAGCTGCACAAACATCTTGACTCACTGGTTACATACCAGAAACTCATAACATGACTTCAAGTTCCCAAGAAGACATTAAAACAGATTTATTTTTTCTCTTATAGGTATCAATTTGAACATACGATAAAATAAGCCATTAAACTAATTACACACATTTGTTTTGTAACTTAAGGCCACTGTGCTTTATGCTTATTAATTTCATTTTGACAAAATTTCATTTTGTCTTCTGGGCAGTAATCTTTCTCTTAACACTTGCACATGCATAACTTTTAAAGTAAAAAAGCTATTTGTTTTCTTTAAGGAGCATCTGCTGTTTTGACAAAATAACTGAAAAAAAATTAAACTTAAGGTGATATGATTAATACGATAATTCAAAAGAGCTGGACAGGCCATAAATATTGAACTTCCATCTGTAGCACTCAGGCATGGAGTGCTCAGAGATGCATCATCTCTGAGGTCATTCAGTCTGGGAGGAGGGTGATTTTGCTTGTGTATAAACCCAGGGGCGCAGTGGTTATCCACCCCCAATCTCTTCTTAGCAATCATTTTTCAAATCAAAATAGTCCAGAAATCTATTAACCTACATATTTTTAGCATAATAAAGTTGCATGGCCTAATTGGGTTTGGAACAGCTCATAGGTAAGTCTGAGTTTGGAAAAACAATGAATACACGAGGGTGGCAGTATGTATGGAGCAGGTGGGAAGGAGATAATTTCATTACTGGAAATCTAGTGATTCTACCTGAGTTGTGATGCTCAGTGTTATGAAATCAGCTGATCCAGCTAGAAACCTAGGAAGACCAGTTAAGACCGTGAATGAACTAACAGCAGAGAGAGGGAGGTGACTGTCCCCCCTCTATTCGGCTCTTCTGAGGCCCCATCTGGATTACTGCATACAGGCCTGAGGCCCCCAGGAAGGAGATGGAGCTCTTGGAGCAGGTCCAGAGGAGGGGCACTAAGATGATCAGAGGGTTGGAGCACCCTCCTGTGAAGAAAGGTTGAGGGAACCTTCTTAGCTTGGAGAAAAGAAGGCTCTGGGGAGACATCATTGTTCCTTGGAAGTACTGGAGTACTTGAAGGGAGCATATAAACAGGAGGGAGAATGGCTGTTTATGAGGGTGAATAGTGATAAAACAAGGGGGAATGGTTTTAAACTGAGACAGGGGAGGTTTAGGTTAGATATTAGGAGGAAGTTCTTCCACCCAGAGGGTGATGACATAGTGGAACAGGTTGCCCAAGGAGGTTGTGGATGCCCCATCCCTGGAGGCATTCAAGGCCAGGCTGGATGTGGCTTTGGGCAGCCTGGTCTGGTGGTTGGCAACCCTGCAAAGAGCAGGGGGGTTGAAACTCGATGATCACTGTGGTCCTTTTCAACCCAGGCCATTCTATGATTCTATGATATATCACTCATCTTTTTGTAGTTGCTGATAATCTCATGATGTCAGAAAAAGTATCCCAATTCTGTACTAAAGGAGGGTGCCTAGGTGAAATACTATGTGGAATGCAGATTTTTGAGGGATTCTCTGGGGAGAAAGAACTGAAGCGTAGACTTCAGTTACATATGCGTATCCAAATGCATACTTTTGCATTTTTTTCTTGTTACCTTTGTAATTGAGAATAAATGCTTTTTAGAGGAAAAATCTGTCAATTTTTCCCAATTGTATGTAATAAAAGTTGGATACAATAAAGGAGTATTTCTTGTTGCTTGCTCACGAAATGCTGGGTGTGTTCATGTTAACATAAGAAATGCAGCAATGGAGGGAAAGGAAGGGTGATGGAAGTTTCACACTCCTAACACCGTATGTTTGCACAGCGCACTGAATTGCTATAATATTTACCAGCATCAAGACTGAGGCAGCTCTCGGCCTTGGCAGGGAAGGGTGTCAGGCAAAACGTGGGGTGTCTGGCGGTTCTGGCTGCAGCGTAGTTCACAACAAACCGCAGACGCAAGAAAGCAGTCATACCACATCTTGTGCTGTGAGAATACAAACAAACCCCCACCCAGTCACCCACCAGAGCCTCACCGTGCCGCTGGCAAAGCCCGGAAGCGAGTCCCAGCGGAGCACCCGCGCACGGTAACGCTTTAGGAGAGCTCCAAGAGATGTAACCGGCCCGCCTTTTCCCTTCTGTCTCAGGCCCGGCCCCGGTTCCGTCCCAGCGGCGGCAGCCCCGCCCCGCAGCGGGCAGCCCGTGGCCGTCGTACACGTCACCTCACGGCGCCGGCGGCGCGCGGGGCACGTGGCGGTGTTGTGGCTGTCAGCGCCGCCGCCGTTATGGCGGCTGCCGGTGCGGTACCGGCGTTGCCGCGGCTCTGCCGCCAGGCCTGGGAGCCCGTGATCGCCCGGGCGCGCCTCGCCATCGTCTTCCTGGACGCGGCGGCTGCCGAGGCGCTGCACTGGGCCGGCGGCGGCGCAGGCGTACTGCTGGCGGCGGGGGCACTTGCCGTCAGGCCGCTGGCCGCTGAGGAGGGGCCGGCGGGGGCCGAGCGCGCCGTGTTCGTGCTGAGCGGGCCGCTGCGGGGCGGAGCGGCCGCCGCTGTACGCGCCGTGCTGGGTGCGGGCGGAGTGCGGCGCTGCGCGCTGCTGTGCGGCGAGGCGGAAGGCGGCGGGCCCGGCGAGCTGGAGGAAACGCTGCGGCGCTGGATGGGCGAGGGCGGCTGCGCCGAGGTGCTGCCGCGGGGGCCGCCGCTTCTCGCCCCCCTTTCGGCCGAACTCGGCCTCCTGCCCGCCCTGGCCGGCCTCGTCCCGCCTTCCGCCCGCCCTCGGTTCGGCGGCACCGCGGAGCCGGGGCTGGGCGCGCTGCCCGCCGCGCTGCGAGACGCCGTGCGGGGCCTGGTGGTCGAGCTCGACGCCCTGTTCGGCGCCATGGGCCTGCGCGAGGAGTGCTTCGCGGTGGGGGCCCTCAGCAGGGTGTTGGCCGCCGAGCTGGCCGGCTTCGCACCTGCCAGGAACAGGAGGAGGGCGGCCGCCAACAGAGCCTCCGTCGTCTTCGTGGACAGGACGCTGGACCTCGCCGGTAAGAAGGCAGCGCTGCCGTCTCACGGCTCACCCCGTGGAAAGGCGTTAAGGAGTTCAGCGGGCCTCATGGTGCCTGTGGCAGCACGGCCTTGACTGCTATAGAGCAGGATGTGCAAAACGAGAGCGAAGCAGAAAGTGCTGCTGGCGTACACATGGCTTTGTTTCTGGCCCTTCCCCTCTGCCTCACACAAGCAGTATACACCTGTACATAACACTTAGCTATACCTCATATGCCTCAAAGTTTTTACATATATATACAAAGTGCTTTGCATCAGTCAGTGATGCAATGATGCAAAAGCGCTTTGCATCACTCAATGAGGAAGTATAATGTAATGGCACGTGGCTGGCATCTTTGAGTTGAAAAATATTTCAGTTAATATAGAAGTGTTTATACAATACTTTCTGAGGAGCAAATGAGCATAGGGATGAAACATACAGCAAATTTAATAATTCCACACAATGCAGAACTAATGCAAATGTTCAGAAGTGTAGAGTGATATAAAAAGCTGCTGAGGAACTGCTGGCAGGAGAATGTCTGCCTAGTCCTGAAACCAGACTAAATCTGGTGAGTGAATTAGTCCTTCACACTGGTGAGATGTGATATCAGAAAGGCAGAAGAGGGAAGCATGAGTTTCCAACAAGGTCAGTGCCACTCCAACACCCTCTCCATGTGCAGGCTCATGATGTTCAAGCTGCCAGCTGCCATGAACATGTTTTACAGCATGGATGCCTGACTCCTTTGGGCTTGCTGAAGACAAAATTCTGCTTGTTCAGGGCAGGTAGCAGTCTGATCTCAGCAATCTCCTTCTTGCAATTGCCTCATTTGGGTTTACAGAGCAGGTGAAGCTATGTTGACCTGTTGAAATAGATGTACTCTGTCATGACAGAAATGTCAGTGTGAGAATGGATAGGCTGCCTCATTGGCAGACTTATGGAGAGGGGATACTGCCTAAATGACCTTTTTACTGCCTCTCAAGGATATGTTTGGAAGTCCTTCTTCCTACTTCTCTGGGGTAAAGCCAGAAGAAAAGTACTGCCCTCAACACTGATGTCCAGCCCAATGGAAGTAGGTGGGCCATAGCTAGCTAAACTTGCAGAGTACAAGTTATTGCACTTGCTCCTGACTTAAAGGCAGTGAAGTTCCCGATTCCCTTCTCCAACCTCTTAATCTGTAGTGTGCATTATGTTATGGCAAGAGTTTAGAAGTGGCGAACAGGAGGAAGGATTTTTATTCAGGAGAATTGAAGAAAAGGTGACACCTGGAACTGAGAGCATGTAACACATCAGATTTGCATTTTACACTATGTAACTTGGTCTGTTTTAATTGCTTTATATTGGCTTTACCTGTGCTGCCTTCACTCCATATATGAGAGAGGACCATGTTGTCAATAACTGCTTTAATATTATGTCAGCCTGTCTGGATAGCTTTGTATAGTATATGGTTGTATAGTATATGGTTGCACACAGCCCTTTTAGACACAGTCATTTTAGTTAAAGCAGAAAAGTATAGTTTGTATGTATACCTGTGTATTTAAATGCTTTTTAAAAAATTCCTTGCTATTTCAATAATCTTTGCAAATCTTATTTAAAAACTTTATTATGCAAAGCAGTGTCCTTCTCCCCAAAACATGTGGTTATTATTTTGCTCTCTTTTCCTTGTATTGTTGTTTTTGGGGTTTTTTGTTTGTTTCTAGTTGTGTACCTGACAGTTTTTGTTTTTTTTTTTCCTCACAGGAGCAGTTGGTCATCATGGTGACAATCTTGCAGAGAAGATACTTTCTATGCTTCCCAAGCTTCCTGGCCACAGGACAGATGTGATGGTTAATATGGTGGAACTTACTGCACTGCAGACTCCAGATGAAGCTTGCAGTATTATAGCACCTGGCTGCTTAGCACAACCAAAGTAAACATTTTCTTTTCTTTCTTTCTTTTGTTTTTAGATGTTGAGTATATTTGTTATTTTTTATGGAAAGAAAATGGAACAAGTCTTTCATTTGTTTAAAAAACAACAGCAACAACAAATAACCTCAACTTTATAGCAGAAACCTGTCTGGTCCTAATTCTGCAGGAATATTACCTGTTTCGATGTGTGCATTGAGAGTGGGTGTTATGGGAACTGCTGAGTCACGGCCTGAACCTCTGATTGATCACCTGAGGTGAGCCGTGAGTCAACCAGAGGAGCACAGGTGAAGGCAATTCAGCTGTGCTGCCGGAAGGGTGGAGCCAGAATCCACCCCTCCTAGACCTATTTAAGAGCTGGCTACCAGTGGGGAAGGATTTTGTTTGGAGATCTCTTTTTCTGGTGTTTTCTGTAGGTGAGCCTAGCATACGGGTAAGCCTTCCATTTATTCTCCTTATTATCTTAGTCTACTTTGCCTAACTCTCTTGTTCTTTTGTGATTATAACATCTTAATATCCGCTGATTGTACATCTTAACATCCATTGATTATACAGTAGGCAAGATAAGACTCTTGAACATGTGAGATTCTCTGGACATTTTTAGACTTTGGTTGTTTAAATTGCTATGATTACTATAGTAGATTAAACTAGAAATTCTTCCCTGTGACTTTTATTTTTCTGTTAAGTAACAGGACATATAAATGTGTAGGTCTAAGTGTGGCTGACTTCTCCCATAAGCATCTTTATATACAAATTATTTGTGTAATTATATGTATGCAAGTTGCCTGCTGAACTCTTGTTAGAGTATCTTTTAGGTTAAGGTTTTATTCCCATTTTCAAACACAGTACCTGTGGAAAAAGGAAATTAAAAACAAATTGAGGTATACAGACAGTTTCATAAGGGTTCTCTGCTTAAACAAGGGCAACCTAGAAGAAGTAGTTTTGAACAACTAGACTTTATATCATTTGCAGCTGAGACTTTGTTTGTAAAGTGCATTGGGTATGATGTTTCGCTTTCTAACTTTATTTGTCCAAATTGAAACTTTCTTGCAGCTTCTGTTACTATGCGTAAACCAGAAAATACAGCAGGTGTTGGTTTCATTGAACAAGAAATATATTGCTCTGCAGTGCTCTTAAAATTCATATAGTGCAAAGGAGATTAAAAGCTGTCTTGCTATACTGTTCCCACCTTACAGTAGAACAGTGGTTTTTTCCTCCAAAATGGACAATCAAAATGTAGTTTTATTTCTTCTACTTTGTTTCCTTCTCATTCTTCACAGCTGTGCTGTGTCCCCTCCTCTCCTGGCTTCTAAAACATTTTGGAGAATATTTTCCACTTTTTGACATTTAGTATTTATTTTCTAATGGCCTCTGGATCTTTTGTCGCCTTCTGTCTCCCACACACATTGTAACTGGGTCCAGTTTGTAAGTTTCACTTGCTTAACTGTCTTTCCTCAGGAGGTGGAGAGGAATCATTTCTTCATAGAGGTGGATTTGGTTGTAAGTTTCTGCTGGGGTGATTAATTTCAATAAAATTTGTTCTGGTTTTCTTTTCATTGGCTGCTTTCCAGCTGATCTCTGGAGTAGAAGTGAGATGTCCTTAAGGTCTGTCTACACAGCAAAATAAAGAGGTCATTGTCCATAGCAGACATGCTGTGATAGCTGTTATTTGTACTAACTTTGATTAGCTACTAGAAATAAAGATGATTTCTGGCAATAACAATGAGTGGGGAAAAAAAAAAAAAAAAAAAAAAAAACAACGAAAAAAAACCCAGATATTTATTGCCTTAGGGTTGTTGACCTGTGCTATCACTCCATTATTTCTAACTTTATCTACATTCAGCTAGTGCTAAAATGCCTTCTCCTGCTGAAGTTATGTCTTCAGTCAAGTTGTTGGATCAGTCTACAGATTTTTATTGTGTTCTAAGTTATCTAATAGTCTGCTTGCTGAGATTTATTTGCCTATTTGCAGGCTGGCAGATGATGCTTCTGTTAACAGTTAGACTTATTTTGCAAAATCTACCCTAGATGCAGGGCAGAATTTGCATACAAGTCACTCAGCTGCTACTCTGCAAGTGAAGCAAAGTTGAATGGCACCAACTGGTAGCTGGTACCAAGGCAGTAGTGTCATTGCTACACTCGTCTGTAATGGTATCATTCTCTGTACAGTCATACCCAATCTCTTACAGTGAAAATATTTAAGAGCAGGCCAGACGAGTAGGGATTCAAATAGCATTTTTATTTCCTTGGAACAGAGTAAAAAGGAGTAGATGATCTCTCAAAATCTCTACTGTGATTATTGTTTGTAACTGACGTGTTGAATTCCTCAAAGTAGTCTCCAAAACAGAACGTGGCTCTGTGCTCTTCAATGCTATCTTTCAGACTTTCAAACAATTTAGTGATTAGGGGTAGTTTCCAATTCAAAACAGGCATTTCCAAGTCAGTTTAAGTTCGTTGCTAGAGAGTACTAGAAACAGTGTCTAAATGGATGGCTGAAGGATGTACCTTCCATTTTGTTTAACAAGGCTGTGTTCTACTGATGGATTTTAAATTAGTCATCTTTGCTAGTGTTAAACTGATGAAGTTCTACTGGAGCGTGAGGCTGAAAACTTCCGCCAGTAAGTTCCTCTGTCAGTTCTATAAGAAATTCCATAGGATGTTCCCAGTTCTTCATCAATGTGATTATTGCCGCTGGTAGCAGGTTGGCAAGTATTTCTTGTAATTGAGAACTTAAGTCTTGATTTATGTCTGTAGATGGCGCATGGCAAGGAGTACTACTCTGGTTGTAAATTTTCTTGTTTATTCTGGTGAGTGGAAGTGAGGGCACCTTTCCTAGAGGAGAAAGTGGTAATGTAAGCTGCACCCAAGTGCAATGCACCTAGGCCCTTTTACGTGAGATGTTGTGATCAAACTGGCTTCATGTTGTGGCATTTCACAGACTTACATATTCAGAATATTTTTCAAATGTTTTCGTTATTTTCTTTCAAGTTAATATTTGTGCATGTTGTGGTAGGGAGAGAGTGGTCTGCTCCCTCCCCACAACTTTCTATATTTAACTTTTCCTATTGGAATGCTGCTCCAGCAGAAACATCTGGGCTCAGTTACAAAGTTACAAACAGAATTAATGAATAATTTATGGCTGGTGGGGTGAAAGGATTCTTTTCTCAAATCTGACGAAATAATGGGCTTTAAAGATTTAGATGAAAATGTAAATTCCTTGTAGTGCTGAAGTTTCTGTAGTTTGGAGGTATTCTCTTTGTGAGGAAGGGAATATTTTTGTTTTTTCTTTTTTTTTTAAAGACCCATTCTAGATTTCTTAATTTTATTAGTAATCTCAAAAGTCTTGTGGAGTAATTGTTTGCATTACTGTATTGCTGATACATTGCAGCTCCGTTGTAAAAGTCCACTGGAAGTTACACAGTTTGGGAATTCTCAAAATACATTTTATTCTGATACATATTATATTTCTATATGCAGATGTAGGTATATAAAGAATTGAACAATTTATAGGCTAAAGGCACTCAATCTGGATCAGAACTGTTGGGTTCTGATTAAAAAGTGGTAGCTGCCCTGTCCTTTCAATCATATGATATGCATTGGAAGTGGGAATGGCAGTGAAATTTTAACGGTAGAGGTAGCTTTAAAAAACAAAAGAGAAACAGAGGGAGAGAGAGCAGCTTGTTTGTTGGTCTCTGTATTTTGAGAACCCATAGTGGGTTTGGACGATTTTTTTTCTTTTCCCCAACAACTTTAGCATATATGCAGCAGCTTCTAGGAACTGTCTGCTTGGATGCATGTAAAACTCTTCATGTTTACACAATGTGTTGCCATTTTCTAACGCTTGTTCCTCATTCCAGCTTTCTTGCATTTTTTAAGATTTATGTTTTTCCCTGGGGAAGCACCCTACTGTCAGTTAGTACTGTCAGTACTGCACTGTGGTGGAAGCCTGCATGGTGCCCTTCTTCACATCTTGCAAGCTTGGGGACTCTGTGGCTCCCTGAAGCAGCAAGCAAAGGTTGAGACTTCTGTGTCCTGGCCACATGTCTGTGGCATGAGAGAACAAGAAGTGAGGAGCTGCTTGGTACTGATGTGTGCACAGTTGAAGGAATAAGTATGCATGCTGCTTTTTTAATCGGCTCTTTTCTTACCCAGGAACACTTTTCGTGTGCTCTCATATTCTGCTGAATAAACTGAGTGCTGAATGTGATTATACACGTTACAAAGACTTGCTAAGTAGAGATTTCTTGTTTGTTTTTCTACTTTTGTTTCTTTTTCTCAACTCTTTGTAGTTTGTAATCTTCTCAGGATTCACTGTGGTATTAAATCTCAGAAAAATACTTTTTTTTTCCATTTAAAATTCACATGTAATGCAATATCCAAAAAACCACTGGGCTCTTAAAGCAAGCATTTTTCTGTATAATATAAGGCTGTAGCGTAATGCATTTCTACTGGGGCTGCTGCACCTGAAGCAATTCAGTGGGCAGTATAGTTGAGGTGCATAGGCAGCAGGATCCTACAGAGCAATAGGAGCATCTGAGTTTGCTCTGGGGAAAAATAACATGTTGAGAATGAAGTGATCCTTGTGGATATGTGTGATTCAGGACACACTGGTATGCAGGCCAAATGTTTGAAACAGGGCAATGCAAAACCTTTCTCTAGGAATGAGAGGTGCAAGTGAAGGTGTGCTAAGTGGGGAAGGAAGTTAGTTAAAAATTAGAACATGTTAAAACTTCAGTGTCACCCATGAATGGAAGGTGAAAAAGCATACTTGTGATCCTCCTCAGTTTTGAGGTATTCTGAGGTGTTTTGGACCAAACAGTACTTTGACAAGTACTAGAGCTGTTACAGTGCCAGCAGAGAAGAAAGCCTCTCTTTAGCTTTGTCTTTACTCTTGTGCCTGATAGAGCAAAGCAGATTTCCATTTGTCCTTTCTTTGTACCACTCTTTCTTGCAGAGTGTAGTTGTACTGGGGAGAGGAGACTGTTCTGAGCTGCCTATTCCCTTGCTCTCCTTTTCCCTGAGCAGGTGGAAAAGCAGTTCTGATGTCCTTTGTAAAACATGCAGTGTTGGTTGAATAATCATATATGATGTGAATTTGACATGAAAGATTATCTGTGCTGGTACAGGAATGGACAGTAAAAATTAAAACTGGAAAGGTAATAGCCCCCTTTTAAGCAGGGAAATTGGGTTTGTTTTCTTTTTTATAATAATTGATTCTATTATCTTATTTTTGTTGTTTTTACTTGTGGCCAAGCATCTAAAGGACATCTAGCAGCGCAGTTTTTCTTAACACTGAATTAATTATATACTAAGCTTTTGGACAGATGGTTCTTAGGTCTTTGTAGTATTTTCAATTTTATTTGTTGAAGTCTTTCTTTCATGGCAGCTGCAGATTCTAATTTGAAAAAAAAAAAAAATGTTTTGCATGCAGAAGTTTTAAAAAGCTTATAATAAGATAATTTAGGACTGTGTTATTCCCAAATGATCTTAGAGGTTATGGCATAAATTAGAGTAGTTTTCCTTTCTGGAATGTTAACATTAAAGAGGCAGAGTTAACTCTACAATAAGAAGATCCAGATGATGTGAGTATTTCTTTGCATTCATTAAGAAGCTTGCAGATGAGGAAGAATAAACCAAAACGGTGCATCAGTGGATGGCAGAGTTCTGGCAAGCTGCCTCCTGCCCTGGCTGGCAGGCTTGCAGGGCTCTGTGATGCAGTGCCCATAGGGCCAGTGTGGGATGCTGCCCCATCCTGCTCTAGGAGGGGCTTTTTGCTTCTCTGCTGTGGCTGTTTCTCCTTTCTGGGAAGCTGCCCGCCTCTGCTCCTGTTCATGTGTAGCTGTGCTTGGCTTTGGTGGATGGATTTGATTTGGAATCCAGCTTACCAAATAAAGCCCCAAACCTGGCAACCAAAAAACCTCACAGCAGTCCATGCATGTACAGACTTTTACTATCTATTTCTGACTAAGATGAGCAGAGCTGTTACGGAAAAAAGGAGGTCTTGACTGCAGGAGTTATGAAAAGCAGAGAATTGCCTCGAGCATAAAAAACTTTTAAACTTTCCTTTTTGGATAGGACAAGAGAAATTACAGCCCAGCCGTGTGCTTCTGGAACTCCTGCTGCACCACTGACTCCCATTTCCAGGGAGAAAAACTGGCTTTACAGAGTTTTTCTGGTTATACCTCTTGCCTTTTCAGTAATCCAGCTGAGTTGCTTCTCTAAATGGTGGATTGCAGATGCCCCAAATATATAGCACCCACCCCATGACCGTGTTACTGAACTGCCAGCTTTCCTGTTAATGTTTTCCTTTATTCATACAGGCTCAGAGCACAATATGAAACAAGGGCTACTCAGAGTTTCTTTTTTGTTTGAAATTTCTCAAGGCATCTTCTCACTGGGAATAAAAGCCCTGCTGCATCAGCTTCTGGGCTTTGTCAGTCAAGACAAGCATTCCATGAGGTGCTTTCTGCTCAGTTTCAAACCAGTCTGAGTCAAATGAACATAATTGACTGTTACCACAGGATAAGATGAACAGGCAGATAAGATTTATTATATCTTCCAATAAATGTGTATATTTGCCCAGATCCTTTCAACACAGGACCTCCTTGAAATGGAGAAAAAAAAAAAAAAAAAGCAGGGATAAGGGGGAAATGCTGGGTGTGGAAAATTCTAGGAAGAGGTCAAGATCTCTCTTCTGACTGTGCTGTGTAACGTGCAGCATCGCTTGAAGGCTGGACTGCCATTCTGCAAAATCCCAGTTGCTACAGTAGCTCGATGGTTGAAGTAGTCAGCAGAAGAATGATGTGAGGATATTTTGGATCCAAGCAAGATACTGCCTAATAGGTGCCACATATTTTAATTGCTTTCTATGACAGGCCTCTGGAGCCTTAGTAGTTATCTTCTAGATAAGAGGAAGCTTGAAGCTTATTTGCCTTGAGATAAAGAATGGTTTGGGCTGACAAGGTCACAGCATTAGCTAGGCTGTTCTTCCTTAGCTGTGCCTCTGAGCCCACAAAAAGGAGTTCCAGGGGTGTCTGGCAAGCTGGGCTGCTCAAGATTTCATTCCATTTGCTCTAAGAACCTTTAACTTCATTGCTTGTCTGAGCTATCCAGGCTTAGTAAATTTTCAGCCAGAATTTGCTTTGCTGTTTTTTTTTTTTTTTCTTGTTTTTGTTTTTCCCCTGGGCTGTCTAGCACTCATAGCCACACTCAGAGAAAGGGCAGTGATCAGTGTTTTGTGATGTGGGTAATAGTACAATCCATTCTTTGAAAATGACAAATAATTTTGTGCGTAACTTTTCAAAGATATGTTCTTAGTTCTTCTGGAGAAGGATTCTCCATAAGTTATCTCAATATAATCTTGTTTATTTTAGTATTGTTATTAAGTTCTAACTTTGATTTTGTCATATTCTCCCATGGACAAAGGAAAAATTTGAATTAGTCATATGTTGCCCAAGTATCAACAAGTCTCTGAGTACTTATATCTTCAACTGGGTAGCCCAGCAAGATAATAAATGTCAGTAAGGAAATTATGTGAGTACAGCCACTGAACTAGGCTATTTTCTGGCTCCTTCCTCATTAGCATTGCTCCCTGTTGTGCAGTTACCTTGCAAGATGTAAAGGAGGACAGAACTCTCCCTGGATAAAGGGGTGAAGAATAACCGCTGGTATTTGCAGTCAGAACAGAGGCAGTGGATTTTTTTTGTGTAGAGGTAGTGCTTTTTGGGCAGTCTGTGACAATGCTTTTAAAATTGTCATCCCTTCCTTGTTACCTTAATATTGATGGCTTTTGTTTATATGTTTTGCTAGTTTCTTGTTCCTCTGCGTAAGTCTGCAGACTGCTTTTCTCCTGGTGTGGCTGCAGTGCATTTTCCTGCAGATGTATTCACAATTCAAAGCAGCAGGAAGACCATGTCTGTTTAAGTAGACTTTATGAATCTCTAAAGTGGGCTCCAATCTTTCTTGTTTTATAGTATGATCCTCCTGGCAACTGTTCCTTTCTTTGGCTGACATTGTGAGATTTTTCTAAGACTAGCTCTCATTTGCCTTGGCCACCTGCCTTTGCCTCTTAAATAACCTCAACAATGAGGTTTCAAAGTGCAGTGATGCGCATTGACCTTTTTGTGTTCTGTGGAATTGCTGGTCAAATCATAGCACCAGTACAGAGGATAACTGAGTGACCCGGAGGGGTGTTTTAGCTTATCATTGTCTTACTATAAAGTAAACTTGCTGTATCTTACAAAGGGGAAGAATGTGACAAAATAGACTGATGAGAAGAACAAATAAAAGCTGCTCATTATGATGGGGACCCAATGCTGGGGCAGGTAACAGTGTTTTCTGTTGGCAGCAGGTTTGGTTGCAAGTTTTAAGTGTGTAGTTGAGATTCTTTCAGAATTCCAGACTTAACGTGAAACAGGAATCAAATCTTATGCAGGCTAAAATACATTTGAAGTGAACTGTTTACTTGGCAGAGCTTGGAGGCGATTTTACTTTGAAAAGAAGACAGAATTGAGTACAGAGAAACAATTACTTGTTTTTATACAAACAAATACTTACATAACTGTTGACTTTTTTTTTCTAATAATTGGTTCAAAAATCCAGTCTTCTGTACTGTTGCATTGTGCGGTTATTTGAGATTCTTCACATTTGTAGCCTGCTCGGTTCCTGGATTCTAGCAGAACATTTTAGCTTATTTCTTTGTCTTCATTCTCTTTACCCCTTTTCCTCTTCCTTTGTTTTTTCTCTGAGTTCATTCTGCCCCAAAGGTACATGCACTTTAAAAGGAACTTACGCAAACTGAAATGCATAGCGCTTACAGCAGTAATGCAGTCAAATTAGTTTCTGTCTGAGTTTTCCAGCCAGCCTGTATCCTTTGCATTTGTTTTGATGGATACCTCTCTTAATTCCACCTTTAAAAAAAACAAAAATCATTATTTTGGGTGACGTTTTCCAGGTGCTCTCTGAAGAACTATGAGATCGTCTTTTTGGGAAATTACTTTTTCTGCTTGCCAAATTGTTGCTCTCCCTCTAACTTCTGGAAACAAGCTGCCTTCTCACCTTATTGCAAAGGAGAGGATTATTTAAGATTTACCACTATCTTTGACTAGTAGTTTTCTATTTTGTTTGTCACTCTGGTGACTATGAAGTAGAAAGAGTCATTGTAGCTACTTGCTGTTTCACAGGTGTCTCAGATGCTAGTGCTTGAGTAGATTAGTTTTCCACTGATCTCAGATCTTTGGATTGCAATTCGTAATCTGGGGATCACGTGCACACTTTTCTCTATGCATCTTGTGAAAGTGTAGCACTTGGTGTGAGTTTAATTGCTCATAGTTTCAAAAGCAATAGTGACAATTGACCAAACATAGCCAGTTTTAATGCCCTGATTAACAGACGCCCCAGAAGTGAGCTTTTGCAGACTCTGGAGGACCGTGCTAAATGGAACACCATCTAATTTCCACAGACCGTGAATGTGTATTTTCTAAAATGATCTTCAATAGGAAAGGCCTCTATTCACTATGGGAGACAAAAATTTTACAATCTTACCTAAATCTCTCCATGACTATACTTATTTAAGTAAGTAACCAGAAAAAGAAATCAATTTTGAGCCATTTTCAGTAACTGGAAACAGCCGCAGAACACACACTGGATACGTATGCTTTATGTGGATGCTTGAGCTCCAGTTACCCCTTAGGAAAAGGAAACAGTCTGACAGAAAAAGCTTAGGGTTTTATTAATGACACGGCAGTATGCCTCAGCTTCAAGCATTCTTTGCGCGGGTTGGGAAACACAGTGAATGATATGGTTGGGTTTGATTGAGGTGGGCAACACAGGGGGAGGAGGGGAATTAGTCAGCACCCAACATACTTGTACAAGCCCTTTTTAGGAGGAGGATGCGCATGGATAATAAATGTCTACAAGAAACACTTAAAATCCAGAGATCTTGGATTAGGTCAAAATTCTACTCTCCTTATTCATTCTGTGGTAGGCAGAAGTGTGTCAGGGAGGGGGTGTGAGAAGATATCCAGAGCATGGGGTGGACGTGTGCAATGTAGACAGAAGTTCTTATCTCGTTCTCTGTGACAGATCAGCCGGAGTGTGGAAATGGTTATAAAAATGAAAGACGAAGTCCGGAGCTTTATTCTTTCTGAATAGCTGTCAGTTTCATTTTTGAGAACTAGAATTGGCCATATTAGGTTTGCATGAGATCTGAAGAAGCTAGGCCATAGGTTTTCATTGAAACTATGACAAATATGCTACTTTTAAGAAAGAGAGGGGGGTAAGGAAGGCATGGAGGACCAGGCTCTCAGCTGATTTAAATTTGCTTCACCAACATAGTTAGCAGAGAATCAGATGCTGCATGTTCAAGCACCACATATTTAACATTTAAGGTCTGTTTCAGGTTATTTTTTTACTATTGATTTTGAATCTCAAAGTCTCTGCTTGAATACTTGTTCTCAACTCATACAGAGCATATTTTTGAATGTTTTAACAACTCTGTCATGTGATTTCACAGTAAATTGTTTATGTGGTAACCAAGTCATTTCAGAAAGGATTGTCTTCTCTGATGAAGACCTATTCCTATACACTGAGCCTTCAAAATGGTGTTGAAGCTCGCAGCCGAGTGAATTCCTATTCAAGAAATTGCTTGTGTAAATGTGCTTTAGGCCAACAAAGGAGGTAGGGAGGTCAAAGGAGACTACCAAAAAGTGGCCTTGTAAATTAGCAGCATCAAGGAGAGGGAATTCCTAGCATTCCATGGTATCTGGGTTTATTTTCTTACATTTCCCTAATAAGAAAAACACACTTCATATATGTTCTTGGTAAGTGTTTTCACTTGTATCATCCATCTCTGCTGCAAAAAGTGACCCAAAATGTATTGGCTTTACATGCCTCGAGGACATGTATTGAATACCTAACCAGTGCATCTGTAAAAGTAGGCTTGGCACTCTCATGCAATCCCTGGATGTAGATTCAATTGTCAGCACCTCGTTACTAACTGTTCTTTCATTGGAATCATTTTTATTAAAATAACCTTATGCAATAGCTTTAAAACATGGAACAGAATGCTCTAAAGTAACCTATTATGTTACATGTACTATTCCCAAGTAAAACATATGTTGTAAGGATCAGACTTTATTTTTAGCATAATTCATTTGCTTTGTCCAAAAACTAAATTAAAATCCATGACAAGTAACTCTTTAATATACACATTTTAAAGAGTTGCTTGGCAAGAGTTTTGAAATACCTTGTATTCTACAAAATCCCTCTCAGAAGCTTTCAATTAACT
This sequence comes from Lagopus leucura, assembly GCF_019238085.1. Lineage (NCBI taxonomy): Eukaryota > Metazoa > Chordata > Aves > Galliformes > Phasianidae > Lagopus > Lagopus leucura. Next base: position 45,242,566 of record NW_024962264.1, read on the forward strand.
TGATTCATGCACTAACCTAGTTTGGCATTCTGCATAAGCTGTCCTGCAGCTTGTAGGAATGAAACATTTCACAGAACCAGTTCTCTGGAATAAAAGGCAGCCAGCTGAAGCTCAGACAGGACAGGATGGTTATGAACATTAGGAAGTTTTAAGAAATTGCCTGCACGTTTTTTCCTTCACCCCTGCAGTGACTGGCGAGCAAGTTAGAGGAAAAAGAATGAATTTTGGAGTGATACTGGAATGACTAAAGTCTGCTTTATTACAGTGACCAAGAGGACTAAATTGTATTTGGGAAGCCTTTCAGTGTCCAACTTATTTTGTCTTATACTGTCTGCAATGGTGATGTTGTGGTGTCCCCACAACCATTCTTCATTAGCTAGCAAATTATTCCCCCTTAAGATTCCTTAGGTTTATTTTCACTCCAGGTGGACAGTGGTGACACTATTTTGTCTATTGCTATTGGCCTTTAAAAATCACTATATGATTCCTTTAGTTCCTGTCACTTTTTCTGTAGATTTTGTTCTTTCACTGGCCACTCCAGGCTTCCCTGTTGCTGCAGCAGATGAGCAGTCACACCCTGGTACCTCTTTCTTCACTGCAGAAGGTCTGCTGCCCGTGGTTCTGCATGGCGAGACTGGAAGCCAGTTCTTGCTGCTTTGCTTTGGTAGCTTCATGGCTTAAATTTCAAGGCTCAGTAAGGTGCTACCACAATCCTCTCTGTCTTCTTCAGCATCTGTGACTGATTCTTTGGCTGTTTCTGAACACGTTGCATGAAATGGCAGTTTCCTTCCTTCTCGGTCCAAATACATTAGAGCAACTCTAGCTTCGATTTACCTTGCGAAGTGTTCTATCTGACTAACTGGAAAACAGAGTTGGTTAGATCACAATAAGCAATTCCCCTGCCAACTGAAAGAATTTCACTTTTCAACAACTGTCAGTGATAATTCTTTTTATTTCGAGGGAAGCAAACAGGCCTCAGCTTTCATCTTAATGTTTAGTTGCTTTGTGTTGGGCACTGCTCCTGTTGCTCTGGTGTGCTTGTTTGTTTCAATCAGCCTGTCTGTAACTGTTGCTCTGGGGTCTAAAGATCAGGTGCTGCTTCTGCTCGTGAGTGATGGTGGACAGGCAGAATAACCTATTTCTTAATGATGGTATCACCAACTATCACAGTCATTCCAGCTTACCCTTCTGCATGAGGTTCTTTGAGAAATCTTCAAAGCCTTCCAAAGCGTATGTCACTGAGTGGGGAAGAGAAAGGAAGGATCATCCCCAGACCTACTCCCATGATGAATCAAAGCAGAGGAGCTTAGTCTAGAATACTTGGCAAGAAATGAGAATACTGCCAACTCTCTGGAGCTGAAACCTTGTTTTGTAAATCCAAGTGGAATGCACAGCTATCCACTCAATTCCCCACTAATTGCTTAAGAGCTCTTCTAGGACTACTGTTTGAAAGGAAAGCTTTATGATGACCAAGTGCTTTATGTTCTGTCATTACCACCCTTCTATAGAAGTGGCTGGTCAGAAGCTGCTGTGGAAGGAAGAGAAATCTACTGGCTGGTTAATGCATTAAAATGATAACAGTGTGTGTTTTGTGTTGCTAAATAACACAATTAAAACAGAGAACAGCTGGGGTTAGAGGAAGGATAGAGTTAAAATGTTTTGAACTGTACTGACCACATCTTAGAGCTAGGACTCTTTGCTTAGTTGATAGTTAATCTGCTTTCGTCTTTGCACAGAGCGTGTTCAAAATCATGTCTGTGCACAAGATGGAGCTTAGTGGAATTTAATACTGCTAGGATTAGTAAGGCCTAAACATCAGTCAGCCTCTGTCAAAACCAGTCCTACTGTCTGGAGAAGCATCATGCATGTTGAGTAAATCTGCCAGCTTCCTTTGCTTAGAGCAGCAGCAGGAAGAGTTAAAATGATCAAACCTAATGTTTGGTAAGTACACTTGGAGTAGATAAGACAAATACTTTTTACCGTTTTATCAGTACACCTGACTTTCAATACAGTTCTTGAGATAATATGAGTTTTGAAAAACATCCATTTAAATTCATGGTGTAAGTAAATCTGAAGCATTTAGTTTCAAGATAATAATCATGCAAAATTAGTGACTTCAAATGTTCTTGAAACAGATAAGTAACTGTCATAACACGACTTCAGGCAAAGATGGTGTTCTGTTTCTCATTGGTGCAATAGCTACGTACAATTTCAACTTCAGGACTGCTCATGCAGCTGATTCTTCTCTCTGTCTCATGCTTCAGCCTGGTTAGCAGCAGCAAAGCAGTGTGGGCTTACCCCTTGCCTTCCTGGACCTGCCTTTTTTTCCTAGGAAACTGCTTCAGCGTAGTTTCTTTCAGCAGTGACGTGCTACAGTTTGCACAGTGGTTATATTCTGGTGTGAAACAGCCAGCCTTGTGCAAGGCATCATTAGCAGTCAATTTGGTAGGGTGTGAATACAGCTGACTTCCAAAATGGATTTAGGAGGGGCTGGTTTTGTTCCAGCCATTTCATATCAGTGCTGCTCCTTCTTCCAGTAGCTCAGCAGCAGCAGCTTTACTTGTTTGGAGGAACTCTATCCCAGAAAACATTTAAGAGCTGAGGAAGAAATGTTCTTGTAGCAGTATCAGCAACCATCTGAAACAGCAAAGCTAAGAGCTAAGTCTGATTGCATGGCTCCTAGTACGTGTACAATACAGTGTTACATTTAAATAAAAGACTGCCAAAGAGAAAGGAAGCTTTGTTGTTCTAGTCAACACAGGGCTTAACTCAGTTCAGGCTTCTCTTAATTCTGTAACATGCAGACAACAGAGTATTATGGAATTACGCATCAGTTCTCAATTTCAAAATGTGGTTTGAAGAAGGTAAGAAAGGTCTGTACATAAGTAACATCTCCCTGTATCAGCCTCTCTGTTTGCTGAGTTTATTATGCATATTTTGATGTATGGCACTTGAATGGCACAGTATACATAGGGGACTTTTTTTCCTTGATGTCACTTACAGAACTGGTTTGCTTTTGTAGCTTTGATAATGTAGAAGGATTACCATTTGAGAAGTAAATTATTCCAGGAGTTGCAGAGTTATTGCATGATGCTTGGTCCACAAGCAAACCCCTCATCATCCTTAGACCTGTTGTATTTATAAGGCTTTCCTTTGCTCTCATTTCTCCTTGTCGTAAGTTAATGTGTATAACGCATTACTGCTGTGGGTTAAGTTTATGTGACTAGGTTTAGGTTGCTTGCAGCAGAATATTTACACAATATTAGAATTTTGGGGTATATTTTTATTCCACCTACAGAATGTTGGACTGACTAGTTTTTTCTACTTACTTTGTTGATTATATATAGCATTTTATAGAAAGTTAGTAAATTTTAAAATTACTCTATACAGTGAATTATTGCCCATTCTGTAAATCCTCTTTTAAAAAAAAAAAAATCCATTTAAATTCATTTAAGGATTTTTTAATTAAGAATTCTGGCTCAGTAGTTACATGGAGCTAAGAAAAAAGAAAAGAAAGTGTAGCTTAAGGTAACAACCTTATTGTTTCACAGGGTATAGTCCAGTTGAATGCTTTGTATTATATTGCTTCCTTATGTTTCACCTTTGGTTGACCTTGAAGTGTACAGGTTCAAGTGGATATTAATGATCTTGAGAATAGCTAAAATAAACAGAACACAAGGTAATGAGAACCCATAGCTTCCCAAACTACTTGCTGGATTCTGTCATTTTATTTTTAACACAGGAAAGTGCTGTATTGTCTGTCTCTGATTAGGTGAAGCATTGTAGAAATGCCATCTGTCTAAAAGTTTATTGAATGCAACTATATCAGTTCAAATACATACAGTAAATCCTATTGCAAAATGGAGTTGTAAATGTTTTCTAGGAAATTTTTCAAGAATCTGTTATGATTTATACTGCTACTCTTTGATATTGGAAGAGGCAAAGAGCAGCATTGCTTTACTTCTTTGTATCATAATTCCATGGGCAGCTGCATTGTCTCATGTACATGGTTATTTGCAATTAAACTTGTTCTGTGTCATGGCTGCTCAAGTATGTTGGACTCTGGCTTTCTGAAGCAGAAAACCTTCTTCTGCGTGTATTGAGATCAACACGAAACAGGACTGTGGTTAAGATGTTTGTCCCTACAAGTTTACGTGATGTTCGGGTTGAGGAAATGTTTGATAAAACTTAGGACACTGTCTTTATTGCTGGGTTTGGCACGTTCTGAACTTGCTTCAGATAGTGGTTGACCACAGCTGTCAGACTTGTGTATATTCTATTTTGTAAGTATATCCATCTGTAAAGTAGGTATGTGAATGAGCCAGCAACCTTAGGCTTCTGTCTCTGTTCCCCCTGCTTCTTTCCTTTAAAAAGGCAAAACACAGAGTACTGCATTGCCGTTCACTTTGAGAGGATTATTTCCCCCCCTTTTTAAGCAATTCCCAATGTGAACTGAATCCTTGCCAACATTTTAAATAATTAATTCTCAAATTTTATTGTAATACAACTCACCTGTGGGACCAAAACATGTCAAATTTTAAGAGTCTGATTTAGTGTCTGTGATCTAAGAAGTGAGGAGGGAAGGAATTCAGCCTTACAAAAAGCCCTAGGTAAAGAGAGCAGCTTCTGGGGCAGTTTGGGATTGGTTTCTAAGAACCTTCTGAATTGTTTGTTTTTTAATTTCTCCCATGCTCTGCTGATAAGAGAGAGCATATTTCTCTCTGGCTTGGGGTGTCGTTGTCAAGGTTTTATTGGAACACAATGGCTTACAGGAAACATAGCAGTTTTGCAACTTAAATTACAATGTTGTTTTAAAAGCTGTTTTGGAATGATTCTTTCACAATCCTTGCCTGTCTCAAACAAGCTTGTGATTTTTATTTTTTATTTTTTAAAGAAAAAAACAACACAAAAACAAAACTTTTGCTTCTACATCTGTAGCTTACTTCATAAGCTTCACTGTAAGATGAATCGGTGTCATGCTCTCATGATGACCAGCGGTAATGACTAATTTATTCTCTCCCTCCCCTTCTTGTGTTTTTTGTTCATTTACTTGTTTGTTTTAAAACTGTATCAGTTATTCCCTTCACATCCTAAATATTTATATTTAGACATGGAGGTCGTTCCTCATTCTCTTTGCCACAGCTGCAGTACTGAGGAAAAGCTGAAAGAAGTGCTAAAATCGGCATGAGTTCTGTGACACTGTCTGTGATTGCCTGGTCAAACAGCAAGTTGGTTTATCCTGACTCAGTTATTCCTGCAAGTGAAATCTATGGTATTTCTCTTGAACAGTATAAATAATGTAGGCACATTTAATTAAAAAAAAAAAAATCATAGGTCCGATGAGTAGAAATGTAATTAAAGCCACAATTTTTAATACATAAAATATATTTTTCAACATTTCCTGTTAGCACCTTCCTAATGACTTGCTATAAGAAGCTCTTCTAGTTTGTTACTTTGCTGCTTCCCACTGTATGTAATCAGTATGTGATATAATTTAGATAATAGTTTTGATCTAATTTTTGTGATTGGTATTGCCTCCAAATAGATTCTGTTGGATAGGTCTCCAACAGATTGGAATATACTGGTGCACAGAGTTAGCAGTACGAAAATTAAAATCTATCATTACATACATGATATCCTGTCTTTTAAAAGTACTAAAGAGAATTTTTTCCTCTTATTATGAAAGTCAAAAACAGTTTTGCCTGCTGAGTATATATGAGATTTGATTTTAATTATTTGAAATCTGTGGCTAGAATTAGTTTGGACAAAGAAATCATTGGCTTGCTTTGGGCAACACTGAAATGCTGCATAGCTCCTCTCAGTTCAGTCAGCAAATAATGAGCTGATGCAGATTGTCTTGGTTGTCTGTCTCGTGGATGCTAATGCTAGAAAAGAGGTATAAGGAAATGCTGATGGAATGAGCTCGGTGGGCTTGCTCATTTACTCAAGTCTTCATTTTTATACCTACAGATAAAAACTGTTTAGGTAAGATTTCCTCTGTAAAGTCTTATGTCACCTCCTCAATTAAGCAAAATGACCTGCTCTGGTAAGATAATTCTGAAGACATGGTTGGCTTAAAGTACTTATGGTTATTTTTTTGTGTGTGATTCTATTTTAAAATATGTCAGCCAAGGCTTATTACTTTTATTCCTGTTCCTCCCTGACAGACTCTTGTCTGTTGTTGTTGTTTGTTTTGGTAGTGTGATTTAAAATTGCTGTTTGCAATGTAGAAAAAATGCTAATTTCAAATAAAACCTTATTCATTGTTGAGGCAGAAAAGTTGGTGCAGCACTCTCCTGGCCTGTAGCGAATCAATTGTTTTATCAATCAAATTATGCTCATATAAGTTAACTAATTAACTTAATCTTGATGTGACACAGCCTTCCTTGAGTATATGCAGAAAAGAGAGCGAGGAGTGAAGGGTCTGTATAAACACCACATGCAAAGGCTGAAGTTATCAGCCTACCATTAGCCCTTTATCTAAGAGGCTCTTGGCGTATAAATCAAACAATAACTTCTTAGTTTTGAGTTGATGCCAAAGTACACATCCACAGTTGAGTCTACAGCAGATTACACCCACCAAGTGGTTTGCGGGCTCAAAGTGAAACTGGGAAATGATCTTTAAATTATTCAGGTACACATTTAAGCTTTTAAATGTTGGCCAGCAAACATTTTCTTAGTATCATTTTCAAGTTCTAAGCACAAAAATCAGTGTACAGAAGGTATTTTAACAAACTTCTAAGGGAAGATTTGAGCATAATATTCTAAGCTGAATGGCTCTGAAGAGCTTGACTTTAAAAGCAGTTTCCTGCATTTTGCCATGTAGCAATATAATTACTCATTTGTCGTGAGGGTGGTAATTTCCAGTGATCCTTCTGCAGTTTTCTGCAAGCACAATACAAAGATTACATTACTTTTCCCTTTTTCTTATTTTTTTGGTGCATTGGAAAATAGCTCAAGTTTAAGCTGTCTGGAGATGCTAAGCAGTTTTGCAAAATAGATGAATCTTCAATAGCAGAACTACAATCTGATATTAAGAGGCATTTTGAAACTTCAACAACTTTTATTCTAGGAGTACTCTTAGAAATATGAAGTATTGATCCATTCTAGTGTGACAAACTCAGCATGTATAATTTACCTTGATCTGGAAAAAAACATTTTGTGTTTTTTATGTTTTTCTTAAAGAAGGCATTGCTGCATGTTACACTGAACAGGTATTGTTTAGAAAATCAAGTGTATGTGCTCTGGGTGTGCATAAATACGGAGTAATGCTACGGACTTGAGTCCTGAACATACCTACAGCTGTTTCTATATGGAATACTGTAGGTAAGTTATATTAGATCTGGTTGGTCCTTTCCAAAACAGAGAGGAAGAGCTCCTTCTTGCCCTTAACATGCCTGTGTCAGCTCAGCACCCACAGCCCATGGCACCTACCCACAGCACAGGGACTGTTTGGGGCTGGAGCTATGAGTGGGGCCCGGGGCATGACTGAGCTGAGACTCGGCTGTGCCTCCTTGTGCTGTCCTGCTGCCTTGCACACTTAGGAATGTGCAGCATGTTCAGAGGGGTCTTGGCATGGCTATTGGAAGCAGCAGAGGAATTGAGAAGAGATGGTGTCTTCTGAGGAATGGTCCCTTGCTCCAGACTCATGGCCAAACTGTGTCTTATTACTCTCATTCTTCACTTTATCAGAATTTGAAGGACATATTGCCAACAGCTGGGTTGCTCTTTGCCTTCTGCACAACTGTGGTGGTGGCTGTTGATGCACTGCACACTGAGTGTGGGCATTATGTCTCCTTAAATCTAATGTGAGTTATTTTAAGAGATATGTTGGCAGAGCACTTCTTTCAGCAGCATTTTGGTTTTGGGCAGCTTTGTGGTATTAATGAAGCTCTAATTTAATCTTTACTGACCTTTTCCCTCCTTGTTTCTTCGTGTAAAAATACACAAAGATAGCTGAGTTGTAAAGCTATGTAGGTATAGAATGAAAGTTTTGCTGATACGATAACCACAGAGTCTGTCCCTTGGTGATACTATTGCAATTATCCTTGATTTTTATTTTTTTTAACTATAAAAATGAAAACATAACTACTTTGCTATGCTGAAATGCTTACTAGTTAATTTTTGAAGCTCACTCAATATTATTTTTTGTCATATTCTCTTGCATCAGCAAGTTGCTCTTTGAAATCCTGTCTCCAGGTGCAGAAATAACCCCGTTTGTTTGGACAAGAATGTTTAACTTCTTTTTACTTGGTTAAATATATATGCTGATTGAAGAAATGTTACCAAATGAATTTTATTAATACTGACTGTCCTAGTGGTAGATATGAAAACAAAACTGTAAATGTAGAATGTTCTGTTAATTAGTGGGCCTATTTTCTCCTATGGTCTTAATGCTTCTTGACCTGCTCTTACTTCAGTGACTGTGAGGACCATGTTTTATTAACTTATTGATGTTTCTGTACTAGTGTACTTTATCTTTCTGTACAAGTGGCGTGAAGCAAGCAAAATACCATTTCAGCCAAATTTACAATTGTGGTGTGCATGGGGCACCCTAGGGTTGTAAGTGTCCTGTACATTCCGTCCTTGCTTTTAGATTTGCATCTTCTGTGTGAAAATTTGTTCTCCACTGACCAGTACTTGGTTTTACCAATTTCCAGGCTACATCTTCCATCTTATTGATAGTACATCCCAGTGTCACTAGCATCCCTCTGCTCTCTCCAAATGTGTTCAAGATGAATAGCTGAGTAGCTTTGAGAATAAACTTGCATACAAGAACAGATATTATGTCTTTCAAATAACCTTGACAGTACTACCCATGCACTAGTTCAAAAGAGTAAATCAAAGTTATCTTAACAGATACAGGAATAGGCATTTGATTGCCAACCTGTAAATGGCTAGACCAAGTAAGTTCAGGGATTAGGCTTTGAAAACTGGCATACCAGAATTAGGAAAGTTGCATCTTCTCGATGTCTGTTTTTTTCTCTCTCCTCTTGTAACCCTTTTTTGGTGGTGGCTGAAAGAGAGATATTATTTGAAGTTGAATTTTAATTAAGTGTAGTACAATAAGTGGCTCATTAAAACTGTAATGTTTATGTGTGAGGGGAAGGTAGAAATTATCAGATGTCTGTCAAAAACTTTGCTCTCTGCATATCAAATACTTTAGTTAGGTCTTACAGGGATTTTAAGAGAATACAGCCTTATCTCTGGATAAAAATATCATGTTTTTGTTTAATAAATTTTCAGTTTCACCACAAGATATCTACCATACCTGTTCTTACTGTATTCTGTTTGCTGAGATGGCTGATTGGTGAAGTTATTATGACAGTGGTGGTAGAAAAAGTAGGGTATCAAACTCTTTGAGTGAAACTGAGAATTTATTGGTGAAACTGATTAATAGCTGAGGCCCCAAAGTTTGAGTACTCTCTTTTCATTGTCAGATTTGCAAAACATTTTATAGTAGAGATTCACGTAAGTGTTTATTGTCATACTTACCTTTTGTTGTGAAGATATTTTGTAGTGTGATTTAGAGTTCCTGATTGTATTGTAGTGTAAATGTAATTTTTTCTCAAGCAAGGCAGTATGATTCAGACAAAGGTTTTGTAATGTGTAATACATACGTATACATAGATATATATAAATCGACATAACTTCAAAAAACTACTTCCTGAGTGCAATGGTTCACTAGATAACACATAAAAACAATAAATAGCAGTGCCTGGGAAGTAAAGGAACGCAGTGGGAAAGAGGAATTTGAACTAGGGTACTGGATCCCATAGAAATCACTGATTACAGCATCAATGTTTTCAGATTTGGACTTGAGCACAGGAACTGCAGATGGGAAAAAGAGGAGAGGAAGGATAGTATGACAAGAACTGAAAAGCAGTAACCAACAAATGTCTCACCAAAAGGGGAAGATAAGATAATGTTTCCGAGGAAAATTCTTTGGTTACTCCTCAGACCAAGCAAGCAGCAGTCCCAGAACTCTTTACTGTGTACTTGTAACCCATTCCCAGCAGTCATTCATTTCTTGTTGCTAATGAAATTAAAGAATGGGCAAGCAAAGGTTTTTCTGTGAAAGTGTAAGAGAGAGGAACTGGAAAAAGTGTTCTCAGCAGATATAAAACTGATTTTTTTTCAGAGCATCAGTGCTGATTCAGATTTGTTCCTTACAAAAATGCAGCTGCTTTTAAGTGGATCTTGTGTGAATAAACAATCCGTGTTTTAACAGTTTCATTTTGAAGTCAGGCATTTTTGACTCAAGGAATATACCTTTTTCTCCACTCATTCCTTTGTCTGTTTTCAACTTCACTGGGCCGTTCCCGTGAGTCACTATTTAACAAGTGTTATATAAAGATTGCATTTAGACCAGCAAACTCTAGTTGACATTTACTGTATGCCATAGTGTTTTCTAATATTTGTTCCACCAGTAAAGTAACACGGGAAAATCAGCATTCCATCTTTATGCCAAGCTACTAATAGAGCCTCTATCAGCCTACAGGCATGTCTCAAAATCCCGAGGAGCTTTGAGGTAGAGGCTCCTTAAGCTAGGTACCATGGATGGAGTTGTCTAATGAGAAGTGCTTCTGTATTTTTCTAGTTTTCACTACTCTAAGGCATCTGTGTACACAAATAGCTTCTTTTTTATGGAAAAACTGCTGCTTATTGTATGGTTGATGACAAAAAAAAAACAGTACTTCGATAATTCTAGGTGCAGGCACAAGGTGAATTCTTCAGTTGGTGATGGAGTTATTTTTCTAAGTGTGAAATTTTTATCAATGGAATTTGCTATTCTGAAAGACTTGTTTACTTTTTAGACATAGAAAGTGAATATATATATATGATATAGATATTATATATATATTCACTGTTTATATTAAAATATATATATATGTAAAATATATATTTATTTTGAAGGAGCCAGACTTCAAATGTGCTTGGTCTACTTTCTCTTCAGATTTTTACTTAGCTTTCCATTTAGATTTCAAATTGATGTAGAACATTACATATAATATGTTACGTATAGCATAGAATATACATTATATATAAATATCTTGTGCTAATTATGTATTACACTACATAGTATACCTAAACTGCAAGGTATTCTCCAAAGCAGTAGGGAGAAAAATGTCATCAGAAACTGGATGAATTACACAGAGATCCAAGCATACATGAGCATGGTTGAGCCTCATCTGCTTTTAGACTATACAACAACTTGGCTTTTTATCATGTGGAAAAGCAACCCTCAGGGATCGTGTAAACCTAGATCTTTGGCTCTAAAGGAAAACTCTGGGGTTAGAGGAAGAGGAATTGTGGGATCACGTGTGACCTCAGCGCTTGTGGATGACACCAAACTGTGTGGTGTGGTTGACGTGCCTGAGGGATAGGCCATTCAGAAAGACCTAGACAGACTTGAGCAGCAGGGCCAGGAGAACCTCATGAGGTTCAACAAATCCAAGCACAAGGCTTTGCACCTGGATTGTGGCACCCCCAACTATCAGTACAAGCTGTGGGATATAAGGATAGAGAACAGCCCTGCCAAAAAAAAAAGGGGGGGTACTGGTAGATGACAAACTGAATGTGAATCAGCAATGTACCTTCGTAGCCCAGAAAGCCAACCATATCCTGGACTGCATCAAAAAGTGTGACCAGCAGGGTAAGGGAGATGATCCTACCTCTGTACTCTGCACTGGTGAGATCTCATCTGGAGTACCACAACCAGATGTGGAGTCCTCAGTACAGAAGAGACATGGACCTGTTGGAGCACATCTAGAGGAGGGCCACCAAAATGATCCAAGGGATGAACACCTCCCTTGGGAGTGTTCAAGACCAAGTTGAATGGGGCCCTAGGCAACCTGGTCTAGTACCAGATCTGTAGATTGGTGGCCCTGCCTGTGGCAGGGGGTTTGGAACTTGATGATCCTTGGGGTCTTTTCCAACCCAAATGATTCTATGATTCTATTCTATGATTCTATGTTGGAGCACTTTCCATATGAGCACCGGCTGAGAGAGCTGGGGCTGTTCAGCCTAGAGGACAGAACTCTCTGGGAGACATCATAGCAGCCTTTCAGTGTCTAAAGGTGGGCTGTAAGAAAGAAGGGGACAGACTCTTGAACAAGGTCTGTTGTGACAGGACAAGGGGAAATGGTTTCAAACTGACAGAGAGGAGATTTAGATTAGATAGAAGGAAGAAGACTTTGACCACTAGGGTGGTCAGGCACTGGCACAGGTTTCCCAGAAAGGCTGTGGATGCCCTGTTCCTGGAGTCGCTCAAGGTCAAGCTGGACAGGGCTCTGAGCTGCCTCATCTAGCTGTAGGTGTCCCTGCTCATTGTATGGGAGTTGGACTAGAAAATCTAGAATCTATAAAAGCTTACTAAACAAAAAGCAAACCTGCTTCCCCCAGAATTTTTAGTGTCTCAGCATGAGTTGTTCTTATAACTTAAAATATTTTGATTTTTATTATTGTTTATAGAAGTAGCACATGGACCAGCCAAAAGAGGGTCTTGTAGTAGGGACTATACATGGATGTGCACACTTCTTTCAGAGCCCTTGTAGTCTAAATAGATGGGGCTCACCAGCCCCTGGCAAGGAAGGGAGAGCAGCAGGCAAGGACAGGCGTGACATGCACCACTTGAAAGTGGTGCATCCTCACAATGTTGTGTTTCTGGCTTACTGAAGCGTATAGATGCTCCTCGTGCTGAGCTAACCATACTTCAACATTTGCTAAATGTTTCTATAAAGTATATGAGTGAGAAAAAATGAGACACTAAAAACTTGTGCAAAATCTGGGACGCTTTTGTTTCAGTTTCTGTTGTTTGTTTTAAGTCACCCCATGTGCTTATGTGAGACTCTACTTGTATTTATGGTGATGAAAAGAATTAGTAAAGGAGAATGGGCTAAAAGGTTGGAGAACAGAAAATATTTTTTTCAAATGGGAACAAAAGTATTTTAAAAATGAGATTCCTGCTGTTTTAGACCTGATTCTTGATCAGTGTAATCTCTGGATTTGGAACTGCGTGATCAGGAAGGGATTAGTTAACGAGCAAAGAGGTGGCCTCTTGCAATGTAAACTTCAGGCATGCTTGTAAATGACAGTGAGGCATGCCCTGTAGGTGCAATGTGAACAGGGTCAGCAGGCTGAGATAGCAGTGATGCTGGGTGAGTAGGACTGAGTCAGGATAACTGCGTATATAGAGTCTGTAAAAACAACATACCCAAGGATCCATTACTTTAAAGAGACTGTATTGAAGAAATGTAACACTAGGTTATGTTATCTGATCCCCTGGTCTGCTTTTTTCAGGATTCTGCTGTACAGGGTGCTTTCCTGCTTTACTAAATTCACTTTTTAAAGGTTTTGTGTGATTGCTATTGCACACATTGCTGAACATAACTATGCATTACAGCCATGCCATTGCAATGCAGCATGCGTACAGCTTCTCTTTAACAGGTAGCAAATGAGTTGGGGGCAGGGGGTTCTGTGAAACAGATCCTGTTTTGGCATGTTTATAAGCATGTTATGAATTACATAAAAAAAACGTATTCAGGAGTTAAATGTCTCCTGGGGTGAAAACAAGGGAGGTTTTCCTAAGGGGAAAAAAATTCAACACAGTTAATCCCAATTAACTTTAGCTTCAGGCGAGGGTTTTTCCCCCCTTCTCCTCCCCCTTCCAGAGGAAACACTGAATTCATTCACAAAAACAAGAAATGCAGTGTCCTGGATGAAACAGAACACTGACAGAGTAATGAGTGCAGATGAGCCACACAAATTGATGTGCATCTGTCTTAAGATCAGCAACAGCAGCAATAAAAAGGAAATCTGTAAATACAGAAACTGTAACAACAGTTACATTCTCCTGTGGATTATTCAATATATGTAAGGAGAATCCATGAAACCCAGTGTGGTGGTAGCTCATCAAATCACACCAACAGCCTCCAGCACTGGAAGTATTGCTTTGGAGCTTTACACTCTTGCAGGGAAGTCACAGCCCGTCTGTAGACCATACTTTGCATAGCTTTTTGATAACTGAAGAACTTTGGACTGTTTTTTATATTCCCCTGGTTGAACAGTAGTACTTACACAGGAGCTAACATGCTTATTTTGGTTTATTATGTGTGGACTCTTACGCCTTAAAATTGGTAGCAAGAAATTCTAGATGTTTTATTGTAAAACTGTAGTGATTGTTTTGCTAAATAAAAACAAGCTTTTATATTGCATTACTTTTGCTTGTGCCCTGCCCACCTCAGAAGAGTTGCTAAATAGAAGCACCCATCTTAAAATATAAATGTTATCTTAAGCTTATTCCATTATTTCAGCAGTGTTTAGTGTAACCCTGTCATTTTCTAATAGCAGTCCAGCTGCCAAGGCTCTCTGGGAGTCCTTCATGAACCTCAAACAGAAGGAAGCTGTGATGGAGGCCAGGAGACACCTGGTGGAGGCAGCAAGCAGAGAAAATTTACCCATTAAAATGAGCATGGGTGAGTAGCATGGCATACCCTTCTCTGCACAGTAGTAACATAGAAGGTGACAGCTGCTCTTCTTCCATTTAACCCTTTTGGGAAAAGCCTGTGTCCACCTTCAGATTTGAGGTGTGCACTGTGATGCTACAGAATCTTCCTCATACAGAAATGGGAAGAAAATGTTTGCTAGAGCTCAGGTGTCATGTTTTAAATGCGGTGACAATAATAAGATTGAAAACAGTTATGAAGCATTGGAGTTCTATGAAGGATTTTAAAGGCGTGCAGTTGTTTGGCATTGTTGCTTGTCTTTGTTCTGTAAAGAATGAGAATTTGGGTATTCTTAAGAAATCAGCAGGATACCCATCCTTGGCAAGCAGAAGGTTTATGTAGCTACTGGCCTAATGAAATTTGTACAGATCTTGTGTCTAATTACGTTATCTAGGTAGCAAGGCTTATATGAAATGAGGCTGCCTGGATCAAGAGAGTTTAAGCTGAAAACCATGTCTGAGCACTTTTTAAACCTGATACACCTAAATTCTTCAAAATATTAGAAATATAGAATATCAATAATTACTTTCGATATTTTTAGTGTATTATTCTAATTATATGCTATACTTAGTGAAATGCAAGAACTACTGTAAAGTTAGGCTTATTAAAACAGTGATATGGCTCTATATCTTATTATTTTTTTTCTTATGGAATAAGAGTAATAGGCATTTATCTCAGACTCCAGTGTCTACTGCCAAGATACTGTGGAGAAATTAGATGTACAGCCAACTTGTGAACTCTTAGCAGCTACAACATTTCATATATTGCAAATACCTAGAGCATACGTTTATTAGATTATTAATCAGAAATGCTAGATGTGTAATCAGTAATTCTGTAAACTTTTCCAAAGAAATGGAAAAAATGGAAAAGGAGCAGCTCTGAGAGTGTTATTGCAAATTAACCTAAAGGAGGGGAGCACGGTAAAGGATAAAATTGTCTTTAAACTTTCTCTGATAATGTGTCTGATTATTCACTGTAGTAACATTAAATGTCTTTACATTTCATATGCCTCTGGAAAAAAAAAATACTGTTGTTGGAATTCAACCTTTTCTTAAAAGTAATTGCTTCTGATCTCTGTGACATAATCTGTCAACCACCTTCAACTCTCTGTGTGGATGACTACATCAGCCACCCTTTCCACGTGGCCTCTTCGTATGGTATCCATTCATGGCTGCAATAACCTTGGTTCTTAATCATAGTAACTGGTACTCATCTAATGGCAGCCTAAATGTCTGATGTAAGCTGACTCTATGTAGTGCTATGTAAAAACATCTCATGGGTGGTGATGAAACAAACTTATGATGCTATCATTTTTAAGACTTACTTTTGTTTGCAGGATGCAATATAGGTTAAAGTATTAGTATTATTAATATTAGTAATTAGTAACTTAGTAATCACTATAGAAATTTTGCTTTGTGAATTGCTTATTTTATGTTGGAGTCATAATTCATTCTAACATAGTTAATTTTTTTAACTGAAATTCACATCAAGATGTCACTTTGTCTGGTGACACATGTTAAAGAGTGATGTATTAGAGCAGATCTACATCATTAATGTTCATTACTCATCT
Organism: Lagopus leucura; assembly: GCF_019238085.1. Taxonomy (NCBI): domain Eukaryota; kingdom Metazoa; phylum Chordata; class Aves; order Galliformes; family Phasianidae; genus Lagopus; species Lagopus leucura. The sequence goes on from NW_024962264.1 coordinate 45,258,643, forward strand.
GTCATGCAACAGAACATCTTAAATCTGTCAGAAAAGCTGGAAATGAAGTTGACTATCAGTGAATTCTTTTGCTGAGAAGAAAGACTGTTCTGTGGACTGCTCTAGTTCTGGTTGTTGTGTTTAATTCCGCTGTGACTGTGTTAGGAGGCAGCGCTGGCTGAAAAGAGGGGAAATGCTTTCAGTGTTCGTACTCTGCTTTTACTGGAGTTATTTTGAGTTTACCTCGGGCTTTGCATAACCTTGATTGCACACTGGTTTTCGCAATACTTGGAGTGTTTTCTGAGTCTTGTATGGCCCTAATATTAAGTGTCACAAATAAGTTTTCTAGAATAAGAATTCCTTCTTACTCTCTTTACTAAGACCAGTTGTATCAGAGTGTTTTCCTTGCTGCTATTTTTTTTTTTTTTTTTTTTCTGGCTTTCCCCTGGAAATAAGGAGTGAATTACATTTGAAAACAAAGCTTTAAGTTCCATTTGGTGTAGCTGAGCCCTCCTGCAGTGGCCACCTGGCTGAAAGCTGTATCGTGTGATGCTGGCAGAGCAGAAGTCCTTTGCAGCAATGAGAAACCCAATCCTATACTGTTTCAGTATTTTTGGAGCAAATTAAATTCTATTGCTTTCTGGGTTTTGATGGCCTGTGCTTGCCATGCTTTTCCTGCAAATAATGGATGTATGGTTCTGATTTGCTCTTTCTATGCTTTGTTGCACGTGGCAGGAGGTTTACCAACTGGGGGAGGATCCACAGTTTAAGCATTTGCTTTCTTGAAGAGACCCGCTGTTGAAGAGGGCAAATCATCTTCTCCCATTTCCCACAGATATCTCTTCTAGGCTATGGAGAACTCTCCTGTCTTCCTTTAATGGCAGCAGAGCTGGATAGATAAGTTCTGAGGAAGGAAATCAACAATTCTGACTGTATTTTTTCTTTAATCCAAGCAGATTGAACTGCTGGTTTCAGGTGCTCTTGATTTACACATTCCTTATATTAGTTGTATCTACCAAAGCAGTGGTGGGCAAAATCTGGAAGTCCTCTCAACTATTTCAAAATAGTTTAATGCAGAAAAAAGTTGGCTGAAGATAGGAAATGCAGAGTTGGCAACATTTTGTGGAAAAGTCTGTGGAGGGACTCTTGGAGCAGATTCAAATGTAATACTATCTCTGTGGCATTTATAAACAAACTGCAATTTCTCTTATGCTGAAACAGTCTTAGGTTTTCAGGTGGGCAATTAAGTGTTCTTGTATGACGTTCAAGACAGAATTGCATGTGTTTTATTTTCCCTTTTTTTATTTATATATAAGAAAAGCAAGAGTTTTGTGTCATTTCAGTCTGTGAGTGAAAGAACTGCATCACCATTACAAAATTTAATGAATGACATCGATGAGTAAGCTGTTCAGAACTGTTTACTGGCAGTAAAAACTTTCTTTTTTCCTTCAAAGAAGTCTTGGAAAATGGAATCACAGAGAAATACAAAGAAAAAAGTGATCACATCCATGAAGCTACTCTGCCGTTTTCATAGGGAACAAAACCTGATCTCTCTATCTACATGGTGTATTTTGTTTTCTGAGGTCAAACTTGGAGAAGACAGGCAAAGCACTGTTCAGAATTTCAACCAGCATAAAAACTATTATGCTACATGCAGATCACTTCTTAAGAAGTACATACCATACTTATGTCATACATAAATGATATTTAAAGATGAAGTTTCCTTTGGAGTTTACTAATGCTGTCAGTACTGACTTTTGTGCAGTATTTGCTTGGTGTTGCTTATTGTGGGCATGTTTTTGATAAATCTAAGTCTTAGAAACAGCCCTAACCCTTTCAGCTATCCATAGTTCCCTGTTTTGACAGTGTGTTTACATGTAAACAGTAGGTGGAGCTGTCCTTTGCTAGAAGTCTGCTTAAATAAAGATGTATTAAAATACTTTGGCATAATGAAAACAGTGACATTTTATTTTATTGGAAGAATTAAGTTTGTTTTTGTAAAGTTCTTTGGAAGAAATTTCAGATCGTTGTAATGGCATCCTGGTGAGATTTATAGTGATTCAAGTGAGACAGTAAAGGGATTGCTTATACTTGGCTCTTAAATTGAGGGTCTGCAAGGAGTTCTGCTCTGAGCAGCAGCCTGATTAGCAGTACAGCAGAAATACTGTTGTTTTTTCCACTCCTCTACTTCCAGTTCCCATCATCATAAGTGCAATGCATATCTTAATTGTCTTCTGAACGGGATCATCTGTGAATCTCCTCTTGAAAGCTTTGCTGTTAGCGTAGTCTTTGGCAATAATAAAAAGTTTGCTGCAGATGTTCTGTGGTTTTAGAAACACCCTTGCTCTTCTGTTCGGAAAGAACACGGTAAATTTTGGTCAAGCCTGAATTCTTTTATTGTGTTTCTTTACTGGCATGGAGACTGAAAGTTGAAACACTGGTATAGCAACAGAAACAAGGTGCTGTGTGCTATTACATGAGAGCTTGTTATTAGAATAAAGGCCTTTTTGTTTCTTTCCATTGAAACTGTACAAGTGCAGTGGTGTAAGATGGGTAAATGATTCAAGCCCACAAAGTGTGCCATCTGCAGTCAGTAGATAGAAGTGAAGCACAAAACCCTGTGCAGTGGTGTGGAGCAGAAATATTTTGGTAGTATGTTATCTTTGATTAAATTACACTTGGACATGGATGCAGAACTATTTGGCTGACATTGGCATTATTATTTTTTTTAATATATATGTGGGTATTGTGGTCACAGTATTCTTTCTATGTGTCTGGAATTTTTGAATAAAGTCTCTTTTTGGTTTGTTTTGTTTTTGTTTTCTTTTTTGTTATAGACAATAAACTCAAACACATTTAACTTGTGGCCAGGTCTCCTTCTGTGTCTGACTGTGATTAAATTTGAAGATAATTCTTAAAAATTTAGAAGAAAACAAATGTGTTGCTCTTGCAAATATATCATTTCACTGTTTATATTCTTTGCTAATGTAATACTGCCAATCATGTATCCAGTTTGTGAAACCTTTTTGTCTTAATACAAGCGTTGTTTAAACGTTGTTTAAAGCTACTTCAGTCTGGTCTTTCTTTCAGCAGAAGGAAACATTAATGTACAGGTAAACTCTTTTTGTTTTTTTTTGTCTTTTGAAACGACTTTAACATAAAAAATCAATAACAATGTCCATTTACAATATATATATCCTTAAGTGGAAAGGAAATTACTTCGTTGTATTAAAGAGCTTATAAATTTAAATATCATTTACTTGCAAGTGTGTCCAGTTCAGTAGAGGGCATGCTTCATGCGTTGTCACCGAAATGAAACATTGCTCATGATATAGCCGTGCTATAAAAGCCTTGTCAAAGATTTCTAAATGACTGTTTTTAAGAGCATCCAGGCCATGACTCATCACGTGATTGCTTAAGATTATTTTTAATATACGTTTTGAAATATTAGAGTCAGATCAAATAATTGCCATTGAGAGTGATGTAGATTGTCCATTGATCTAATTAATATTTAATTGTTTTAAAATATAATGGGAAAAATGTTGGGAAAATAATAATTTAACTTTATTTGCATAGGCTGTAAATTATAGGTCCCTGAATAAGAAATAGGTGTTGAGGCAAGTCACAAGAATTAGTCAGCTTTTGAATAGATAAAATGGCTTACTGATGTTTTGGTTTTTGTTTACCGAAATTGGTAACTGGTATTGTTTTGGGAGATGTTGTAAGTTACAGTACTTAATTGTCTGGAATCTGTATTGAGCAGTGTTTCTAACATTTGTCTAAATAAACAACTTTTGCATTGAATAAACCAAGTTGCTCAGGAAAAGCTGAAATGCTTCTTTAAGTTTTTGGCTGTCTGTTAGTAGTCGGTGTACAGTTAGATCCTGCTATGTAGAAACAAGCTGATTATATTTGTACATATATGTATACACATACACACATACATAAAGGTAAAACATTTGTAAGTTACTGAATAGTGATGCAGCTCCCTGAAAGGAGCAGTTAAATTGCTGTCTTCTGTTCTCTGCTAAGATTTATTCAGGTGTTTTTTTTTGTTGTTGTTGTTTTTTTGTTGTTTTTTTAGATCAACCATAATGACTATTTTAGCCAAGCAAGAGAGTTCCTGGATCTGGGGTGGGGAAACACCAGTTGCAATGTCCTTGGCATGCAACAAAGCCATGTGGCACCAAGGTTTTGCTGAATCTCTGTGGCAATTGTGGATTCTGTACTAAGTACTATGTTTTGTGCATCCTACAAGATGACAGACAGGACTTTAGAATTAATGGTTAAGAAAAGTGCTGACTAGTCAAAAGGAAAGAAAGAGAACAAATTTGATTTAGCTGGAAGTGGTGTAGGACTAAAGGAGCAAACTATCACAGAAGACAGCCTGACAAAGGATTTAAATAGAATATATATTATATTCCAATGTGCTTGCATATACCATTGAGTGTTGCACTTTAAGTGGAACATGGCAATACAGTAAAGCTGGGTGGCTTGCCCGGTGCTGTTTTTCCATCATAATTGTGACTCATACATCGTGTTTTCCATCTATTTTTATTTGCCTCCCACCCAAAGTGATTGTTAGAGTATTCTTAGCTATGGATGTCTTCCAGAGATCATCAGAGAAATAATCTACTGATTAACCTACCAATTAACAACAACCTCCCTTTGTCTGGGGCGACAAGCCAAGAACACAATGAAGTATTCAGTGTCTGAAAACATAAGTCTTAGTGCTAAATGAGGACATGTACAAGCCACCTGGAATCCTTTGGGCATATTATTTTAAGACAAATAAGTCAGTTCTTTTTTTTTTTTTTTTTTTTTGTGTGTGTGTGTGTGTGTGTGTGAGAGAGGTTTAGGGCATCCGGGAGATGATGCAACCAAATTTGCAGATTTAAAGTTTCTTTATGATATTTTCAAGGGTTACTGTTTCTCAGAGCTGGTGACTCTTTGGTTGGGATGTGGTCTAGTGTTCTGTGTTTATTGATGTGGTAAAAGAGGTGAAGAATAAAGCAACATTTGTGATCATGATATGTATTTAGTCAAGATGAAGTAGATTAGAGTAACTCTGGAATGGCAGTTCTTCCCACTATCAACATAGCACTCAGTTAATATAGATAGCTACTATAAGATGCTTAATTCTGACAGACATCACCTATTTACTCAAACAGTTCTGAAATTTGTTTTGACTTTTGAAAGAGCAAGTAGGAAATATCTCTGTCCACTGTCAACAGTGGTTGTTACTTTTTGTTGATGCTGATCTAATAGTAAAAAGAAGAAAATGAGTGGTAGAGTGCATTTAAAAAAAAGAAAGTGGGAGGGGGAAGAGGAGAATAATGAATTTAAGCTGATATGAGTTTAAAAACAATGCTCTGAATGATTGAAAAGCAAAATTTCTAATCCATGTTAAAACACCTAAGTTATCGGTCATGTTTGTCAAAGCCTTCTGAATATACTGGGGTACATAAAATTATAGACAATGTATAAATGTTAAATTCTAACTGTGGGCCATACTTAGGTATCTGCATTTAAATGCTTAGAACTGAAAAATATTATTTTTAGAGTGCTTTTGTTACATTTCTCCCACCTAACAGATTTCTTTGTTTTATGGCACATAAAATAATTTTGAGAGTAGTAACAGATCTAATATTTGGGCATGGTTTCTGTTTTATTGTTGTGGGGTTTTTTTGTCTTTGTTTTTTTTTGTCAGTGGTAACAGTGTTGGCAACAGGTGCCACAGTACTGTGTATGTATGTGTGGAAGGAAGAGGCTTTCTAGTTCTGTCTGTCCTTCAGCTTAGTGGTGTAAAAAATATTAGATCATTCTTGAACCAGACACTCTCACCTCATGTTCCCATGCACTCTGGCCTCGTCTATCCATGCTGCAGCTTAGGATCATAGAATCATAGTATATACTGAGTTGGAAGATGCCTTCGAGGATCATGGAGTCCAACTCCCAGCTCCACACAGGACTACCCAAAATCCAAATCGTACATCTGCAAGTGTTGTCCAAATGCATCCTGAACTCTAGCACTTGGGACCATGACCACTAGCCTGGAGAGCCTGTTCCATGCCCATCACATGCTGTTGGAGAACCTTTTCCTAACATCCAGCCTGATCCTCCCATGACATGGCTCTATGCCATTTCCTTGGGCCTTGTTGCTGTCACCAGGGAGCAGAGCTCAGAGCTGCCCTTCTGCTCCTCTCTATGAGGAGTTGTAGGTGGCTATGAGGCCTCCTTTCAGTCTGATCTTTTCTGGGCTTAGCAAACCAAGGGAATTCCTCTGCTCTGCATATGCCTTGCCCTATAGACCCTTCACTGTCTTTGTAGCTCTCCTTTGGATAGCTAATAGCTTTACGTCTTTTCTGTACTGTGGCGCCCAAAAAAGAACATGGTACTCGAGGTGAGGCTGTACTAGAGCAGGACAGTTGCTTTGCTTGCCTGGCTGGCAGTGCTGAACATTTCTCCCTTATCCAAGAGTTTACCTTTCTATGCTTTTAACAGCCACTGCTGTACATGCCTTCAGAGGTGTGACAGATGAGAGGCTCTGCTTCTCTGAAAATCTGTCCATCTGTAGTAACTTGGAAGGCATAGGAATGTTGCAGGTACTGGAAAGCCTGCAACAGAGAGGGAAGAATGGTTGAGCTCAAATGTTTGTGCACTGCAGCTATTGCTAAGATGGGAGGAAGAAGGGGAATCAGTAGTGACCAGTGAGGAAGGAAAGCAAGCCATAGCTGCTATTAAGCATCACAGTCCTGCTGGAAGCAGGAAGCAGAGTACTGCTGCTGTCAATTCTGGACTGACAGACTTATCTTGAGATCACCGTAGTGTTTATACTCATACCTGTAACCTTTGTGTTGGATGCTGTGCTCCTGCAACTGGGGAGGGAAGGGGGCTTTCAGGTGACCATGAAACCCAGAGCAAATTGGTGTGTATTCTTAGGAGATGAGCATATGCTGCTAGAAATAAGCCTGTCACATCTGCTTTCGGTCTACTGCAAGGTTTAGTGCTCTCTGGGTACAGGGCTTTACTCTGGAGAAGTCAGCCACACAATATACCCCCTTTTCATCTCTCCAAAAAGCTAGGGAGTAGTTGGTGTTCTTCTCCATTAACAATTTAAGAACTGGGTGACTTTTGAAAATAACTAACCAAAAACTAAGATTGAATTGTTTTTATGGTGCTTACTCTTAAAGAGTGTTACTGAAACTTCCTAAGAAGTACAAAAACATGTTGAGTTAGTAAGAATAACATCTGGAAATTACACCAACACGGAGGCTTAAGGGGCGTCATCTGTCCTACTAAATTGCTCTCACTTAGTTTGCAAAATATCCAACTCCCTTGGCAGTACTGTTGCTTCATGGATTTTGTGATCTTATTACTCTCCTCAGAAGTATCTGGCATTGGATATGATTAGAGTCAAGCTACTGGGAGAGATAGATCTGTATTCCTAAGATTATGGATGAGGAAAACAATTTATCTGGAATTTTTCAGCTAGTCTGTGAATATGAGGATTCCAAGATATTTTCTTATTCATCACGGTTCTGTCAAGTGAGAAATGGACCTTAGCAAAGTGCTCCAGCCAATGAAAGTCTCTGTGCTCTCACATTAGATTGAACTAAGTTTAAAGTTGTGTGTATTTGGCGATTCCTGTAGTCTTGGAAAAGCATCCACTTATTTATTCAATTGGTCACAAAATGTACTTTCCTCTTAACTTGTTTTCTTGTCCCTATGGAGATAATTAACTAAGTGTTAGTTGAAAAAATAAGGACTGTATGTTTGGGAGAGTGCATTGGTATTTTTGACCTTTGCTCTTTAGACACCTTGTTCATCCATAAGTCTTTATGTTTAAAAAAAAAAACCCACACTTTGAGACTCTGAATTTTAAAAATTTACTCCTACTGGTAAATCTATCTTGAAAAATAATTATTTTCTTGAAGTGATGCCTGTATTACAATACATAGACTGCAGTGTTAATTTAAGATAGAAAAAGTCGTACTGTGGAGTTGTCTTCATGTCTATGTATGTGGCTTGTCTGGTTAACTTTTTGTTCAACTTTTGAAGTTAAGTCTTTCTTTTCCACTCAAGCTACTCGTACTACTCAAAAACTCTTACTACTTTAGTCAGATTCTAGTATTTCTCCCATTAAATATGTTCATGCTTTCAAACCTGTAAGGAAGCTATTTTTCATCATTCCTTAAATATAAATGACTTTTTTTTGTCTTCAGGTCAACTGATATGGTAGACTTAGTACCAGTCTTGTCATTGGCCATTTGTTCTATGTGCAATTTGTTTCAGAACTTGCTTCAGTTCACCTGCGTATTTTTTCAGTTCTAATATGGCAACTTTGTTGAAAATACCTCATAATCACTGGTCATTTTCCAACTGTGTATTGCACTGTGGCATGAAAACCAGGGCAGAATAATTAATTTACTTATTGGTTCATGTCTTGATCATTGTGTATTGCCAGAGGAATCCAAATCCTTATTTTCTTTATTATCCAAACAAGAAAGACTGTGTATGTAAAATGTTTGGTTTATCTGATTTCCTTTATACATTCTAAACACGCTCAGTTTTTTTTCCCTGTGTTTCCCAATGCCTAATCTTACTTTCATTGGATTTCCCTTTTATTCAATTTAAACCAAATGAGCTCAAATTAAAACTCGGTTAAAATCATATAACAGTTGTCTATATTTTGGCTTATCTGAATATCTTCATAAGTAAATCTAGAACAATCTCAGTGAGTATATTAATATATATATATGTATATATTTTACATCTAGCAAGCATTTGAGTGACCACTTTTATTTGCCTGTGTTTTTTCTTTGTATTTTGGAATTTCATTTTCTTTATTGGGACACCAGTTGCTTCAGGAATGTAACAATACTGTAGAATGTTCTGTGCATATTGCTGTGCTGCTCTGATTCTGTAATACACTCTTGCACTACCATGTTAAGTTGCTTTTATCTTTCCTTCCCCATTGTCATAACTAAATTCTATCCTTGCTGCTACTATCATTTTATCCACAGTATATCAAGTTGCTTAAGTACAAAGCTGCTTCAACATGCTCATTTTCAGTGTTTCTTGAACAGAACTGGCTCTTCTGTAGGGAGCCTGGTACCTTGCCCATTGTGTTTTTGTTACTTCCAGGCAACTTCTTGTAGCATCCAGTTTCATTTCCTATGCTATTCTAATGGTAAAGATTACTTCTTAGACAGTATGGAATTCTTGGTGTTTGTGCAATGAAGACTATCAGTTCTTCTATATCCCTGGGGGAGGTTGAGGTCATACTTCTCTTTCTTCCCACAAGGAGTGGGTAAAAAATGAACAACTGTCTTGCCAGTGTAAAGTAGTCTTCAGGAGTGAAACGTCTGTGCCCACAGAGACTTGAACTCTGCATAGATGTAGTACTGTGGAGCAGAGCGTGACCATGACAGAGCATGAAGGAGAGTATGGTGCAAGGCAAGATAATGCTGTTGTCATTCTTTCTGACAGTAGCTGCCATCTTTTGGCTGTGAATCTTCAGATTCTCTTCAGAAAAACAAAAGAACAGTTGATATACAAATGTGTAGTTGACATCTATCTCCTTTTGAATTTATAGGAGTTTTCTGCTATGCTGCAAGACAAAAGGACTTGAAATAGCAGAGGGGCTTTAAAAAATAAATGAGAGACTGATTGGGTTGGGATTAGATTAAACTTTGTTGTTGGCCTTGTGCTGAAATCTCCCCCTGTGAGCACGCAGCAGGGAAGGTGATGAGGATTTAGGCCCCATTATTTCTTGAGTACCACCAATAACTTTTCTAAATTCCTTTTCTCCTACTCCTTACTGGAATAGTTATATGCAACAGGCATGTAACTGTCCAGGGAAATTTTTGTGCAGAAATTGGCTGGAGCTCTTAAACCATGGATCTGAGTATTTCTGTGAATATTTTAAATGTTACAGATGAGATGTTGGACTCTTCAATGCCATTAAGTTTTGTTGATGACTTACTAAGGTCAGGGTTTCACTTATGTTTACATTTGTATTGGACTTTCTTTTGGTGGTACTCTGAAGGTGGGAAGGTTTTTCATTATTTTTCTAAAACGGTGCTGATCCAGTGGTGCATCTGGATTCACTTTCAGGAGGGGACAATACAGAACAAAATTATTAAAGAAAAAAAAAAGATGAAATCAAACTCAAAAGGCTGCATTTTCCTGTTTTATATGAGGAAACTTCATGTTTTCCCAATTGAAGCAAGCTATGATTTTTTGAATCTGCTACTATATATCATGACTGCTAAAGGTAATAATGCAGTCATTATCAAAGGTATGCTGCAAGGCACCATGGGCTGACATTCTCAAATCACCATGTAAATCTGCCTGACACAGCCTTACAAGAAATAAAACACGTCTGAAAGCTCCGATGTTTAGTCTAAAAACACACATGGCTGTGGTTGCTGTTTTAGCCTATGCAGACTAACTGTAGAAGCCTTTTGTCAGCTTTCAGGCCTACTGAGTGGTGTCAGCTTGATTTGTGTCTTAATTTGCTGACTTTTTGGTTTGATGCTCTCCGTTAAAATTCACATAAATACTCTGTGTGTTTTTGTTTTATTTAGCAGCTTTACCCAGTCTAAATGTTCCTCGAAAGGCTGCCAGTGATATCTCTGGAGCTAAGAGAAAGCATTTTCAACACTGATGCACTGGTAGACTCGTTTTCTTTCACTGTGTGTATGATACAGAAAAGATGGAGACAGAGGAAAAGTTTTATAAACTGATGATATAACCAAATGCAGAGAAGAAACACAGTGTTGGTCATGCAAGATCTTTCCTTTATGGAAAAATAACAAATAAAATGATGAGACTAATGTAAGACATGAAACACTTCAGCGAAGGGCCTTTTGTGGCACTAAAGCTTGTTCTGCTAAGTTAATGGATTCTCCTTGCTCCATCTCACTTGCCTCTGGTCTGTAGGTCTGCTTTGTTTGACAGTGATGACTCTTTACTGGCAGTGGCTACAAGAAACCAGGAAGCAGTCCAGGACTGGTCTGCAGTCCAGACTTGCAATTAGGATGGTGCTTTAACACCATTTTTCCTTGCATATTGAAGGCACACGTGATTGGTTGTGATAACATTCCTGATGAGACACTACAGACTTTCCTCACATAGCCTAAGTTAGCAGACTAGCATCAATGTCCCTTTTTCTTGGAGCAGGCATGATGTCACTTCTAATACAGAATACAAATCAGGCAATTTGTATGATATTTTAATGTTATATGTGTATTGCTTGTGTGGCCAGAATGACTCCCCTTATGCCTTCAGTTAAGGAGAGGTCCACAGGCCAGTGCAAGGATGCAGGTGGTGTTTCTTTTTGAGGGTGAAATTAAGCTTTTATTTTCTTTTTTTTTTTTAATTTTTTTCTTTTTTAAGACTGACAAATTGACAAATTCTCTTTGGACTTCTGATAAAGATAGATATATTGTAGAAATATTACCCATCATTTAGAAGTAGTGTCATTGCCCTTGCTTAAATGAGTCTCCCTATATGTTTGAAAACAGAAAATGGTGTTACATCTGTTGTGTATTGTTAAATACCTGCCATATCACATATCTTAAGCCATAATTTATGTATGAAGCATCCTGACATGCTTCCTAAATCTCCCAGTGACTGCAACAAAGCTAGGATCTTGTCTATGATATAGAAAGATATTTGTTGTCTGTAACTGATAAACTTTAATTTAAAAAAATCTAGGTTCACGTGTGGTGCTGTCAGTATTTGTCACTACTAAATACTGTATCTTGTTTTGCTTTCCACAGGTAGAGTCACCCCAGAACAGCTCAGCTCCTATGTACAACTTTTCAAAAATAATTTCAAAGCTTTGGAGAATCACTGTGGTCTTCTACAGCTTGTGCTGGCTGTAGTCCAGACTCTGAAACACCCTCAGATTTCCAAATGGGACAACTTCCTAGCCTTTGAGAGATTACTTCTGCAGGTACATACTATGTTAGTTTCTTTTTTTTTTTTTCTACTTAAGTCAAAATGTTTTATATATATGTATTTTAAATTCCTTTTGAATTCTGTAGCTTGTATTTTTTTTCTAATGGAGTTTGTAGAATGCATCATTAAGAAGCTGTCCTTTATTGTTAAAATAGAGAAGGAATGGGAACATACATAGTTAATCTTTTTTAGTTTTGTCTAGGAGTAATTTTAGAAATGAAAAGGTAAACCCTAAAGGTGAAATATATGAATGATCCAAATTGGATGATTGTGATTATATGTATATGAAATATCATGATGATAAAGCTTCTAGCACTAGATAGGATTACTATTACTGTCACACTGAAGTCACACTTGAGGTAATGGGTTGCATCAAATGCAGAGAAGACTTTATTACTCTGTGTTGCTCTATAAGACTTGTATAATTTACCAAGGGGATGAAAATGTAGTAGAAAATTCCATGCAGGAGAAAGTGAAGATTCTTTCACTCAAAAACATCTGCCCTCTGCTTTTCCCACAGTCACCTTTTTAAGGCATCCTGTTGGTGGCTACAGTATTGTTGACATACCCTCTTGTATCACACATGGATTTCTCTCAGGAAGTTAAGAGCTAGTGGCATTTCAAACTCTATGCTACTAACCTTTGGGAATGTTTGGGGAAAAAGGAAGATTTTTTCCAAGAACTTAAGCATTAATTTTTGCTGAAATCAGAAGCTCGACACTTTCCTCACTGTGCTGTTTCTTCTGCACTTATGTTGGTTTTAGAGAAACCATTTCCTGAAATCTTAGCGGAAGATAATTCCTCATGAGGTGAATTCTCATGAAGTTGGAATCAGCCTTAAGTGAAATGCATAGTTTGGACTTCAACAAAAATATTTGTTTGGTATAAATTTACTATTCCTTTTTCTTGATATTTAAAACAAACCAATCACTCAACCTTCTGCATGATCTCTGTCAGAAGGATGCAATCCCTGGTTCATTTGGAAGTCCCAGCCTGTGCTTTATAGCCTTCTGGTTGAAGAACGTTTGTGGCATTTAGTGGGGAGGGAGGCAAAAGATGCAAAACTTTTAATAGCTCCTGCCTACCTTAATAACAAAAATATTCTGTAAAACCAACCAACAAAAAAACAACAAACCACAGCTGTTCTCCTTTACTAAGACTGAAATATTTTGAGTAATATATGCAACATTGTATAGTTAAGAAATCATAGCAGCCATTCTTTGATTTTTTTTTTTTTTTTTTCTGGATGGTAGAGCATGGCATTTCAAAGCCCATAGTCCCTTTCCCTCTCTTGCCATGAATCGTGTCATGTAGCTCTTCTCAGAGGCTGGATAAGTTCCACCTTAAAACCAGTCCAGTGTTAGAATCAAAATAAAGCTTCAAGCTCAGCGTTGTTTTCACAACAGACAACTGCCTGTAAAATAAAATAAAAAATAATTAAAAAAAAAAACTAAAAACATGCCTGAAATCATCAGGGAATGGAAGAACAGAGGTAAGAAACAACCAAGCTATATATTTCAGAAAAGAAATGTGTAACAAGCACTCTCAAAATCATACACAGCTTTGGATTATAGCCCCTGCCTTCCATACATCATATTAAGGTAAAATATGTTAGCCAAAGCAAACTGTCTGAGCAAACATAATTGCTGCTTAAGGCATACTCATTTTCAGTAGTTCAAACAGCAGTTACTTTGAGTCACACAATCTGTACTGCATGTATTCTTTTACTGGGTCTGTTTTGAAGATGAAGCCTGAGATGCATGATCTGCTTTTGAGCATGTGGCCTACCTCTGATCTGTTGACTGGCTTTTGTAGGAAGAGCAGAACACTAAGAGACCCAGAAGATCACAGAGAAATTTTTATTTAAAAAAGCAAGCTGTAACATTATGTTGCAAATGGTTAGCACATAGCGCTCTGCACTACATTTGGTGCCATGGCAGTGTATTCCAACAGGACTGCTGAGAAATTGTTTAGTGGAATTGTTATATCTCAGACATAAAAAAAAATAAACCTTAAAAGAATCCTCAGTATGAAGGAGTTGTTTCAACATGAGAGAAGTACAGTTGCTATCTTCTATTGGAACTGTGTAGAAGGCATGAAAGATCTACTGGGAAAAATAATATTAGACTCTGGGCAATGTAGAGATTCTAGATTTTTCCCTTATGGATGCATGCCAGACTTCAGCTGATGCCGGAGAAGATAACCCATAATAAACAGCCAGTGTTAGTATTCTCAGATTCCCTAGAAAAATAGATCTACATGTTTTTGGAATTTCTCTCATTACTGAGCTGCTCTGATTGCCCTCCTGATCCTCTGCTTAATCTACATTGTGCTTTTCAGGAAAAGCACACTGCTGACATTAATGCTTTAATCATTAATGCGTTGAATAACCTCTTCCATTTTCCTTCTCATCTGAACATCTTGCTTTCTGTGAATGTTGCCGGTACTCAGTTCTATAAATGGCCTGGTAGAGGCAGAAAGCAGCCTGCTTCCAGTATTTTATCATAATTTAAATCTGTAACTACAATTTTAGTCCTATGATTATTATATGTCTCCAGTAAGGAAGTTTTGGTTTTGACTAGAAATCCAGTGAAAGTCAGTGCATCTGCTTACTTGATACGGATTTGTTTTCTCCTTAAATTAAATGGATGAGTGGTCTGAGAGTGAAGTCGGATTAAAATGGGATTATAGCCTTGATCACAAGGGAAAGTGATTTCTGTGCTGGGTTAGCAGAAATGCATCAGGATGTTCCATCTTATCAATCATTAGTTTTCTGCTGCTCTACCTCTGCACATGATGGAGCTTTTGCTACCATAAGTTTTAAATGTTCTGTGAATTAAAACAGTGTGCTCTTTTTACCAAGAAGGTATCCTACCTCACAGTATTTTCCTTCTCTTGAGGTTTTCTTTCCTTTTTTTTTTTTTCTTTTTTTTCTAATTCCAGTCATCTGTGAGGCTGATTGGTGGGAAATAGAATACAAAAGCTGTGCCATGCTTCCTCCCAGTACTTCCCATGTCACTGCCTTGTTTTCCTTCAAGTGAGGATTTAAAGTTTAGGGAGGTAATACAGAGAAAGTAAGAAAGAGTCATTTCACACTTTTCAACTATCTTCAGCAATATCTTCTCCTGTTTTCCTCAAAACTGGGACATTCGTGGAGGTTTATTAAGCAGTAGAAACCCGTGAAATACAAAAGCACAAGAAGATTTCTTTTTGGAACTTAAACAAAATGTGGGATTGTAGAGTAAAAATGTTCTTGTTTATTATTTGTAGTATGTACTGCTTATAGATGCACTAAGCAGGAATTTCCAACTCCACATTGAGTATAAAAGTACCCAGCAGCATCAAACAGTGTAAAAGATGTGCCCTTGGGAAGTGCAGTTATTCTGTAAAAGGTCTTGCTTTGAAGTTCCCCAGGTGGAATACTGCTTCTTACAACTGGCTGCATCCTTCTGGAATAAACTTGCTGTCAAGTTTTAAGAGCATAATGCTTCTCGTACTGACAAGGATTCTACTTCATGAATTGCCCCATCCGTTCAGTTCCCAAGGTTGGGAATTATTCAGTGCTGGCAGGTTTATCAGATTGTTTCTAAAATGACATGTGGAGTACTTTGAGGGGAAAATACAATTCACTAAGCAGTTTGAAATTCTACTACTGTACTCTGCAGTGAGACGGGGAGAATTTAATTTGATTACAAATTTTTGTAGGTTGCCAAGAGCCAAGATGTTCTGTCACAATGAAAAATTTCCTCTTAGTACCATCATTTCTCTGTGGCAACAAATTCTGCTTATAGTTTTGTCACCTGATACTGCATGGCAGCTAAGGATCTTTTATGTCTTCTCAAGCAACTGCCTGCTGTGCATTTTAAGTATAAACCTTTCTATTAAACTGAGTAGATCTAAACTGCCAGTTCTTGTGAGTGGTGTTTGGATCCCATAGTAGAGAGTTCTAGTGTAAATGCCTATTTAATGATTTCTTTCTGTAATGGATAATGCAAATGTACCAGAACTACTGTATTAAAATAAATCCACTGTTCAAAGTAAGGAATCTTTTTGTCTTTCGTGATATTGATAGGGAGGGCATTGTTGCTTCTTGAGGCTTTGTGTGGCAGATTTTATACCTGCTGACTGGCATTTCAGAGTTTAGTGGGGAATTAGACAGCTTCAGCACTGAGAAAGCAAAATCCTCCAAAACAGTTCAGTTTCATTCCATAAGTGAAAAACTAGAGTGTAAACTGGGGACTACGTTGTTCTGGTTGGCTCTAGGTAACTTTATGATTTGTATCCAGCTAAAATCCTCTTGACTTTCACCTTTTGTGATCGTTTAACTTCTCAGGCTTAAAGCCTTTTGAATTAGGGCCGAGTCCTCTGTAGGCTTTTCAGTCCTTTCAGGTCATGCACCTCCAGCTGTGGCACCAGAAATGTCAGCAGGGAGTTTGGAAATGTGTTTTTGACAACAGTTACTCATTTGGCCTGAAGATGTCTGCAACCATCCCTCTCGTAATGTCCTATTTCTCTTCCATTTGAGTTTGTGTTCAGCCTCAACACAGACTGGAAGTATAGAACACTGACTGTTTAGAAAAACAGATGCAGTGCTGGGATGTCAATTTGCAAGCGATGATTCCAAGATGAGCAGCCACGTATTTCTATATGAAATTCATTCTTATTTATGAATTCAATACAGAATGTGTAGAATATCTATTCTACATTTAACTTGATTGTTTTTAGTAGAAGAATTGCTAACTGTTTAAAAAAATTTCAGGTTCTTTTTTGGTTGTTTTCTTTCTTTTTTTTTTTTTTTTTTTTTCAAAGACATGATATTACAAGAAAGGGGACGCCTTAAAATTTTAGCAAAAGGTATCTGGAGTTTTTATTGGCATCTAGTAATAATGTAAGTAGGTCAAATACTATAATAGTGGAAGCTGTGTATACATGCTTACATGGATAGCTCCTGGAGATCCGTGGACATACTATTTTCATGTTTTAATTTTCAAATACAATTAGATTTATTATTGTTCTATTTGCTCTTTTTGATATGTGATTTTTTTATGTGTCTGTCATGAGATGAGAAACAGAAAATACAGATTTGTTTTTAAGAGAAACAGAAACTTCATGCCAGATGGTCATTCCAATGTTTTTATTTTTCTGTTGGCTGCAAGTGGTTATGAGGTTAATAAAATGACATCATTTCTTCTCCTATGAATATTAGAGTGCAAACTCAGAGAAGTGGAAAAATGCAATACAGCTGAGTATGTCAAATTACCATTAGTTTTTCAGTAGCAAGATGTAATAGCATGAGTGTTGATAACCATTCTATCTTGTGCCATGATTTTTTTACTATCTTTTACAAATGCAGAGTAGGCACGATACATTATTTAATCAAGGATGACTTTACTATTTACTTGCACTTTTGGATATTTCACAATATGATAAGTATTATTCATATATGAATGCCTGCACAGGACACTGCCAAGAGGTTTGGAAGCTATAAGGCACCATCTTGCAGATTTTCTCTATCCAAAACTCATTGCAAGTTTAAGACCTCTGACTTTTCTAGAGGGTGGTTTATTAACTTTAAACCAGTTTACACAAAAGCCGAAGTATAGGCTTCAGGGCTGTTGAAGCAAGCAGCTTGATACAGAGCAGAGAGGAAATAGAAAAGCTTTTGGATATATTGATCTTGCTCTGAAAAAAATAATTCATTGCTCAGCTGTAGTGGGAGCTTCATTTTTGTGTTGAATAGATTAGGATCAGTGGCATTCCTTGTTATTATTATTTATATTGCTTTAGTTGACAAGTAATTTATAATTACGTAGCTCAAGTCAGTTCAATAAATTGTCTTTCTGGTGGCCTATAATGTTGGTCAATAAATCCTTTTAGAAAAGATATTTAACAGCATTTGACAAGAAGATCTATGACATTAATGGTCTGTAATTAGAGATATTATTTAGACGGGGGAAAAAAAACACCTTTAAGTTAAATCAGTCACTTCTTAACATAAAGTTACATATGGAATGAATTGCCTTGGTGGGAGTCTTGCATAGCACCATGTTGATAGCAAAGGTCATCCTCTGGAATTTGGTACTTTTTATGTTGAGTTTGCAGTTTGGACACTGATACCAAGTCCTATCTTATACACCTAGAGGATCAAGTATAATTTGTTGATGACGTTTGAAGCAAATACCTGCTTAAGCGTCCAAATTATTTACAGTAAGTTCTTATGGTTTGTTAAGTTTACTCCATTTAAACTGGGAATCAGTTTCAGAATATCTGAACTTGTATATAGGCAGTATCTAAACATAACTTTAACTTTCAAAGCAATTGTTCTACCTGGAATTTACTTCAAGTTTCTGATCTTGCTTAATGACTATTGTATACTGGCCCTGAAATAGTGCTCCTGCCTCATGTCTTGGTTCATTTCTTTTGCTTGTTCAATGCCTTTGGTGTTCATGACACCATAAGAAGTTTTTTAAAATAATTAAGTTGTTTGGGCTTTCTATACATTTCTGTAAGGCTGAGTCCTAAGCTGCTGGAGGCACCTCAGTGCTATAGCAACATGGGTAAATCACTGGTCTGAATTTGTGGAAATGATGAGCAGTTTGGAGTGTATCTGGGTTTGTGCATTGTACTTGACATTCCATAGTGGAGAAGCTTACTGCTTCCAAGTTCACAGGAAGGTCAATTATGGACCATTTCCCAGGCTTGGCATACCAGAATTAAGACATTCCATCTAATTTTGCTCAGAAAGGTATCTTTGTGTATTCTAATAGTTATATTTATAAATACATAATTATATATAATTACATATAGCACCACATAATTTATATAATATATTCCTAATATTCTGTAAGTAGAATGTTCTTGTCAGACTACATGGAAACAAAGTAAACTACAGGTAGGAGTTGTGTTAAGGTTATTTTAGCATTAAATAAATTCTTCTAGAGTGAACAAAAGTTATTTCTACTGACATCATTTATTAATCTACTGGATGAAAACTGTTTTAAGTTTTTCAAATCTTGGCTGACAGGGGGTTAAAATATCTTGAGTGGGGTTACCATATCACGAGAGCTAAGAATATCCTTTTTTATTCTTGTCAAATAAATGTGTTTGTGTTTGGTCTGAAAAATGGCAAAGTCTTCCAATTGTGGCTCTCATTTAAAAAAACAAAACCTCCTTTCCTCATCTTCTGAAGGAGCAACTATTTTGTATCCAGATAAGAGGCACGCAAAGTCTCTGAAGTGAGCTTTTAATTAAAAAATGGCTTTCATAACTGAACAAATGTGCACATCAGTAAAATTTAAAAAGTGTATTTGGGAGGTGAGGCTAAACATAAAAGGGAACTGCTAAATTAATGTTCAGTGTACAAAGTACAAAATACTTGCTATAAAATGATGTAATGGGAGCTGCCTCATGGGGAAACAACAACAGAAAGAAACAAACTACTACCCCTTCCATGCACATGCACACATACACAGAATTTTGTTAGGAATTTACACAGTTCAGGTTTTTTTTTTCTTGCTAGTTTTCATCTGAGATGAATGTTGGAAATATACAACCATTGGTTCCTGTAGGCCGTGCTCTAGAAATGCAGATGATGCTCAACTTGGTGCAAACGTTTGATACTGGAGACAGCCACACCTCCTCCTGTTACTTGCTATTCTTTCTCTCCTGTGATATTTCTTCTGAAAATATACTATTAACTGCTTGTTTGCAGTAAATAATGACATTAATCAGGCCAAAAAGTGGATACCCTCAGTCTCTGTCAGTATACCTGGAGGAGTTGCAGGGAGGCAGATTAGCAACATGTTGAAAGAATCACTACTGTTACTCGGTTGTGCTCCAGAAGGCAAAGTTTTTGTAGTGTACTTGCTCTAAGTCCTTGCTCTGCCATTTTGTTCTCTCTGACACCCACGTTTTTGGGTAAAAAGACCTGTTTTATGCATTTTTCTCTCAGCTTGTTATAGATCAGGAAAGTGGGGTTTTTGAAGACCATATGTTGTCTTCTTAGCTAGGAATCTCAACTGGATTTGGCCTGTACTATTGGTTCAGAACAGAACTGCATTTACTTTTTGAATTTTGTCTGCTCTCCCTGATTATATTTTTGTCCTCAAGGAAATAAGCATTGCCTTTCTTTTACAGTCCAGCTAAAATCCTCAGTGCATAGCATCCTGTGTTTACCTTTACTCATAGGCTCTGCTAATCAGTGTGGTCATTATCTCAAAGGCGATAACACAATCTGTCAAATCTCTTACCTGCAAACTAGCTTGATAATGCCAGCACTGCATCTCTGTGGGTTTGAGTGTGATTATGTTAGTGCGTTAGCTTAGTTTTCTTTATTTTTTGGAGCATATACTTGATCATTTCCTATGGACTGTCAGGGAGAAAGTGGAGAAACAACACAACTAAAAATTAGTGAAAACTTTACAGTGGGCGATAGCCAAGATTAACAGCATGGCTGCCATGTCACATTCCCACTGTGTTTCCACATTAATGAGTTGCATATTTCCTCTTCCACTGGCATACACACTTCCTTGGATCACAGACATTTCTGGATGTGTTGTACACGTGCACTAGGCTGCTTTTCCCACAGTCTGGGCTGTCTGAGTGCAAGTCAGCTCCAGTCTGGAAAGCAAGTAGTGCTTTCAGCACAGTACTGATCCCCAGGTGTAAGCTTTACTTCTTTGTTTGTTTTGTGTCCCATAGAATATGCTAAGAGATTTCTCGTACAGAAAAAAAAAAAAATTTGGTGAGGCTTGGCATGCCTGAGCAAGCATGTTGTTATGACTGTTGCTTTCAAATCACAACTCTTACCCCACCTGTATCATCTGTGCTTGCTCACAAAGATGAAGACACAACTGTGCTCAGACATCCTGTGGCTCTGTCTTCAGGTACCAAGGCATTAAAGTCATTTATTAAATGTCATTAAAGGCATTAAATTCAAAAGGCCTGGCAAAAGTGGATTTATGTTGAAAGCTGCCACCGATTCATGGCATTCCTAGTTTGGTACAGAGCAGTATTATACAATACATGCTGATGTAACAAGACTGCTTCCTTCTCCTTTGCCACCATTGCCCCCAAAAAGCAGGAACTATTTGCTCTCTTTCTAGAACTGACCTGCACTTACCTGATCTGAACCTTCTTTGGCATTGCTTTTTCTGTGGTTACTTTTTCACATCGTAGTGCTTTGTTCATAAAAAAAAATGCAGTAGGCACAGGAGAAAATAAATGTATCTCATTGGGTGTGTTTCCTCTATCCCATAGTGTTTGCTTTTGTGCACTTTTAAAATGAGTCATTTTGCAAGTATTCTGGTAATGTGAAGTAGTCGTGTTGCCTGCAGAAACAAAGACCATTCTAATGAAGTCCAACAGCCCATTTGTGCAGCTGTGTCTAGGAAGGCACAAATACCATTAACTGTATTTACATCCTCACGCTCTGTTTGGAATACAGAAATACTGCTGTACATTCACAAAGATGATTTGGTATAGAAATTTAACTTAGACTGTTAATGGGAAGTATTACATAATTTCTGAACAGTTTAAAGTATGGTTGAAATTGCAACAAATAAATAGCTTAGTCCAGACAGCAGAGCAGAGCTGTCTGGTGAGTGTAGGTTTTGTACTTGTCTGAAGAACAAAATGTAGGTAATCATAGGTAGTAAATAGCAGTCTGGGTCTCTGCCTGTGGAAGGAAGGAATTCAAAATTGCATAATAATAATATTTTTAAAAAATATTTCTTAAATTACATTTTTTGGTACCTTGAAACAGTAATTAAAGTTTGCTATTTTTAAGAACAATAGTCTTGACTGGTTGCAAATCTCGTGATTGTGAATGTAATTCAAATAATAAAAGCTCTTTAAGCCTTCTCACATTTATTAATTAATTCTCTCTCTCATCCCTGTAGGTTTTTCCCCAGTCTGTAGATGGATTTTCTACTCAGGTTATTTCTTTTTTTTTAATTACTCACGCTACACTCAGGCACCCTTAATTCCACAGTAGTTCTAAAGAGCTCTGGAACAAGTCAGGTAGCACCTTCTCTGTATCTTCTTACCTACTGTTGCTCCAAACTTGTCTTGGTGAGAGGTTGGATTTTGCCAGAGACACTGGAAAATTGACGATGCTTCTCTACTGGCTACTAGAAGAAAGATTACATCTTTTTACTGCTTCTAACAGGCAGGAATGGCAGATGTGAGAAATAAACTGCGGCTGCTTCAAGGCAGGCATTGCGTGCATTGCACTGCATGCATATGGTTGTAGTTCTATCTGCTTGTATGCTGCAGGGAAGAGGTTGGAGATACTGTAGGTGCATGTGCCAACATTTAATTGGTAGGGCTCTGAATGCATCTGTGGCAAGAAATGTGCACATTAGGAAGCTGCTGTGTGGTTTGGAGGACAAGCAGCTGAGAGGTGTATGAGCAAAATTGTGCTCACGTATCTCAATATTTTGCTTCAGATTCTGATTTCATCCAATTTTTGTAGTTGCACTGATGAAACTTCCCTGTAGGAGTTCAGCTTGTGTTAGGTTATCAGGTCTATTTCCAAATGTATTTGGAACTGCAAATGAATGGTTGCCCATGTGAAATTGTTTTCTAGTGTATCACTGTGTATGTGTTTTATACATAGCCTGAGCAAGGTCTGTTAGAAGTGATCAGTACTGGAAATTTTATCTAGTATCTGATAGGTGTACTTGGAGAAGTAAAGATGAACATGGAGCAGTGTGCCCTTTGTCATGCTGTTTCCATGCTGTAAGTCAAAGAGGGGACATGCTTCAAGATATGGTAACATGCTCTTGCTGGGCACTAGTTACCTTGTCCTTTTCCTGCATGTGCAGTTCACGGGAATTTTATATTTATAAGGTATGTACAGGCAGAGGATACCTTTACAATCTTTTAGCTCCTTAATACTTTTAGTAAGTAGTGAACTGAATTTCATATATAAAAATACAAAAGCTGGATTGGTGTCCCACAGAGGGTGTAACGTTTCTTGCAGAGGGGCTCTTCAACAACAGTGAAAACAGCAAACCCATGGATTCCCAGGTGACCTGTTTTTCTGTCATGAAAAACTAAAAATAATTTCCATATCTTTGTTTTTCAAGCATTTGCATGTCATCTTGGTGTGATTAGTGGCACATGCTGTATTGATTAAACTTTATTGTCACATTACTCTCTCCCGTTCAAGGGCCACATGTGCTTCACATCTGGTGAACATTCAAGGGCCTTTTGAAAAACATCCTCACATTTTTGTTCTTTAAAATGCTTATGACAAATATCACGCTCTTACTTCTGCTCTTAGTTGCAAACAGGATGAACTAGTCTGTGCCTACTGTCCAGTTACAAAACCACCAAAGATAACATAACACATTTCCTGTTGACCAGAGTGACTGACGTCTTGATTATTGGTCCTGGCTTCTTGCACCAAAATGACCGTGTATCTTTGCTTTATTGAAATCACAGCACATTGTGCTGCACGTACATGTTTTTATGGCTACTCTCATTAGACTAGGCGATGTGGGGAGAAAAGACCTTCATGCTTATGAATGAATAGAACCCTCTTCTATTTATTTATGCTAAAATATAATCTTGCTTCTGAGTATGCTTTAAAAACTGCTTGCATAGTATTCATTATCAAAAATCTCATTCTACTTAAAACTCCTTGGAAGAAGTTGGATGTTTCCCTACAACTCTGTCAGTCCTATTCTGGTGTGGTACATTGCTCAATGCATTTTATAATGTGACTGCATGACTGCTTACCACATTTCATCGCAGTGATGTTGCATTTAGCATGAATGCAAATAGGGAAATACACCAATTCTGAGCACCATCTGCTTAGAATATTAGGTTCTCCATATCAAATCAGTTGCATGCAAAAGAGATTGCAGTCTGTTTTTCACACGTTAGCTCTACCCTGCGTAATAAATAAAAACTGTGATTAGCATCTCCTTACATTTCACCCTTAGGTGCATATAAAATAAATTCTCATTTGGAGGCACCTAAAGTGAAACTCAAACCTGAAACATGTTTAGTTGGGCTTAGAATGAAGGAGAAAATATTCTCCTGACTCAATAATGAACTTCATTTCTCTTTTGGGACTTGGCTTTTGACACAGAGAGAAGGCCAAAATAAAAACCAGAATGAGTGAGGGCCCTGTCTTAAACCTGCTTTTAATTAAGCCTTGTAAAGAAGCTTTTCTGCTAAAACTCTCAGGTTGAAGAGTTCATACAAAAAAGCCTCCCCATGACATATGTACAGCCAAACTGGGGACATTCAAACACACATTTTTGAATAGTTTAAACCAGAAAAAAAAGCAAGTGAGAAAGTCTATATTATTTGGTTAATGCAATTTTTAGCAGGCTACTCCTTTTCTGGTTACCTTCTTTCTCTTATTACACTGTGTGTTTCAGTTTAAAGCTTAATGCCAATGTAAGATGTTTTGATATTAGGAAACACGAAAACTAAATTGCTTTCGTTTCCTTTTTTCCTAATTGCGCATAAATCTGACCTAGTTCAGCTGGACTGGGGGGGGTGGGAGCGTTAGCAATGCAATCCACATTTCAAATCAGAACCCTTGTGCCTAGGCAAAGGTCAAAGTCATTTTCTTGTTTGTTTGTTTTTAAAAGGATTAAATAAATGTAGCTCTACCACAAGGAAAGCAATAGTGCACATGGCTCAAATATGGCACATTTGAATAGAGGGACAACCCCGTGTGGAGCAGTGGCAGGGATAATTACAGAAGTAACGTTTGCATGGTTTCTGTGCAGTGATGTTCGTTGTGCAAGACTTCTGTTAGACCACTTACACTGTCAGCTCCAGACAAGAGCTTATAGCACAGCATTATAAAGTTGTGGCTTCAATGGCAGGCTGTAAACAAAAAAGGGCAGGGTACAGTTAATAGCTGCACTACGGCACCAGAGAAAAATAAATAACTCCCTTTTACTTGCAATTGGCAAAGGCCCAAATCCTGAAACACCATCAATCATTCTTGATGACTGGTTGAGATCAGAAACTGAGTGAAGAAAAATAAATTTAAATCTAACTTAAATTGTGATTGGCACAGTAAAAACTAACTTTCATCCAAAAAAATGTTTTCTTCTTCCAAAACATTTTTAATTGCTGCCCTTCCCAACTTTTCTCCACCCATTGCAGAACTTCCAAGTGCTCTTCACTGTTGGTAGATGTCATCCTCTGTCCTTCCATGTCTTATCCAGCATGTGCTTTTAGGTTTTTTGGAGAAGCAAACTGCTTTTGCATCTCTTCCAAAAAAAATTTTAAGTGCAGTCTTCATGTTATAAATACCAAACATCACATTATTCATAATCTCATAATTCACTGTCTACCAGCTGAATAATGTTGCAAGCCTGAAAGGCTGAGAAGCAAAGGATATTACACAGACCAGGAGAGCCAGTTTTAAAAAAAAATATGTGGGGCAAAGACTTCCTGAGAAATACAAGTGAAGCTTATTTTTCAGTTCTTTGTACATCTGCAACCTACGAACAAAATGCATGCTTTACTGAACAGTGACGTGCTGTCAGGAAAATCGATATTTTAAGTTTTGCAGCTGTTTATATTTTGCGTTATGATTTTTCACAAAGTTTCCATGTAATTTCCCTTGAGTAAAAGGTGTTGTTACATCCTAGCTGTTTAGTGACACATATGAAATAAGTTGAGAGTATCAGTCTGGTTCTTAAGGGTCTAAGTGGCAGAGATTGAGTAGGAAGAGAGCTTGGGCTATCCTTTAACCTCCGGAGCTTTTGCATACTTACTGTATCAGTTGTGTAGATAATGGATTTTGCTTCACCATACTGTCAATCTGGTCCTTTCTCTAAGATAAAAACACTGAATTTCATTCTCTAGCTGTGGGCCTGGGTTCAACCATTCTCTGTGATATCAGGGTGTATAAAGTGAGGCTTTGATGAAAATTAGTATGTATTACTGCTGTGTGTTGAGAGCAAAGTGTGTGCACAATGTCTTAGGTACTGTCACAGGATGTTTTCCCTTATTAAAAAGGGCATAAATGCTCACTTAAAAACAGTGTAGTTATTTAGCATTGAAATGGCTGGTCATGCTGTTCTATCTATTTATTTACATTATAATGGTTTAGGGGAAAGCTATCATAGAAAGCTATGACAATGCCATATTATTTTATGTAGAAAACAGTTTGTAAGCGTAGAATTTATTTTGGGAGGAATGTGTTTAGAAGGCTTGCTGCTGATTGCTCCGGTATAGGGGGGATGCAGCCAAATGGTATTTAATTTTTTTCAATTGTACATATGGATTTTTCTTTCCCATATTGGCAGAAGGCTCAGCACGTGGATAGGTGTTGATGCTTTTATGCATGACCACATCCATGTAATCATTCTTGCTGGGAAGTGATGGTAGCTTGTGAGACCCATGGCAGTGGTGTTTGGATGTGGCAGCTACAGGCTTTGTGGCAGTGCCTTTCTATTTTCAGAATAGAGAAATATTGCTGCCGTGTATTAGGACTGTACAGCTCTTCTGAGGCCACAGTTTTCCTCTAAAGGACAGATTAAAAAGATGAGATGTAGTATGTCATTCTGTGCTATGTTGTTTCAATCCAATTTGCCTATGGTTATCATGTAAATTTCTCAAGTGTCTTTCTTCAGACTTCGAGAGTTTAAAATCTTATATTCTGATTTCTTGGTATTTCTGAATGAGATTGGTAGCCAAATGTGTTAAGTAGGAGAGCTAGCCCAATGTTTCTTTAGTGTCTGTTCTTGGTTTTCCGTTAGGGTCAGCATTTGGTAGTTTGCACTGAAAAGAAGGGCTAATAAAATTAAAAGGCTGTACTGTTTCAGGGGATAACTGTTCACTGCTTGCAGATTCTATCCATAGCAGGGTCTTTGGATACAGGGTGACTTTGGACATTTTAGTAGTCCCACAGGTTTCAAATGAAGACTTGACTTTTCTTTTTGTTCCGGCATTGCCATCATCAAAGTTGTTTTTGTTTCCTGGATTCCATATTCACAGTTGCCGCTTCAAAGCCTGTTGAGTCCAAATTTTACACCTCACTCTCACTTTTTTTTTTTTTTTCCCTCAAAATTTTCATTATTATTGGTTGTTTAGTTATTATTCAGATATCTGCTAATTATTCTCAGGCTGAACATTTTGCTTTTACTGCATGTTTCTCATTGCTCTGTGCAATTTAAAGTGAGGATTTGCCTTTCTTACCAGGATTTTGATAGCTCCCTGCCAAAAGTTAATTGATCCATCTATTTGGAAAGATGTGGCAGACCACAGTTTATTCTGGAAAATGAGGGGAATAATGAGTATAATTTTCAGGCATTTTCCATGAGTTAGTTTTTTAGATTGAATGTAATATACTGTTGTTTTATGAGAAATCTAGAGATTTTACAAACTGGGTTTTTTTTGTTTGGGGTTTTTATTTCATAAAAGCAGTAAGAATTAGGGGTGACTGAGAGATTTTAGAAAACCCTTCTGGTTTTTCATTTCTTCTTTTGCTAGCAGCAAATATATATATTCCCCATGTTCTTCAGTTTGTGTACCAAAAGGTTGTGGGTCTTAATGGTCATTAAAGTAGTTAAATTATGACCCGCTCTTCCCCTTGTTCCTCTCATGATCCTCAGGAAATCAAGTACTGGGAAAAAAGCGTCAGGAACAAATTCTGCTGTGGGAAGGAGGGATACAAATCACTCTTCTTGAGAGTATTTGTCCTCTCAGCCTGATCTGTCAAGATCTGCCAAAGAAATTGAGTTGGCTTACCCGAAGCCACTGAAGGCAGTGAATGGAATCTAAGGAGCTTCATTTTCCTTTTCTAGTGCTTCTGCCAAGGATCACCTAAGCTTCAATGAGGTTCTGCTAAATAGAAGAAAGCTGTTGCACTTAGCACATTTGCCTTCAGTGGCTAATGGAACATTCACGCAGGATCTTCGTATCATCTTTCATTTCAGACATGAAATACATAGCAACTTCGTTTTTCTTCCTGAAGGAATTTGGTTTGTCAGAGAAACATCTGGTCTATGTAAATGAGTGAGGAATTCGGTGCACTGGAAGACTATTGCAAAATAGTATCTTTGGCCTCTGCATGGGTAACTCAGCTACATTTTGTAAAAAGGACCATTTTATACATCGACAAATGCTGCCGCTTTTTCAGTTTTCGGTTTTAACGAGCGTGTTTTTCTCCTGCGAGTTAAAAAAGAAGGAGAAGGGCAGCAAGAAGCAAGCTCTCTGCTCATTCAGCTGGCTGCCTGTTCCGGTTGGGTGATTCCCTTGGGAGGCTGGCGGTCACGCTGGCCCCGCTGCGGCGGTTCTCCCCGGCGGGACAACGCTGCCACCTGCAGGAGCTCGGCAGGCGGGCTCGTTTCAATGCATGCGGCACGGCTGAGGGGAGCGGTGCGTGCTGCCTTTGCAGGCGGAGCCGTAGCGGTGTTACGATCCCGTGCTGCGTTTGCATTTTTAATAATAAATACAAACCCCGTGAATCTATCGGTGCAAGGGAATGCCTGCTGGCCTCCTTCCAAACCGAATGTGGAGGTATGCAGACACGTGTTATTTTCTTTTGAGTAAAGAAAACTGGTAATTCACGTGAATAAATCCAGAATTACCACGGATTCTGTGTTAAAGTTTAACTCTTTTTTTTGTCTACTCAGTCACGTTCTGCTGAAGTGATTTTGTGGCGATTCCATTGCTTGTTTTCTGATGAGGAAGAAAACAAATCAAAACCCACTTATCACGTGAATCATTGTTAAACTCAGCAGCGGTCCTCTGTGTAAAATCTCCCAGTAAAAGCTGGTTGGATGGGGATTAAACCTGGAGCACATTAAATTAGTTCCAGTCAATCCCAAGCAGGCCCAGCACTGCTTGCTTAGGCAGGCAAAGCGGAAACAGGCAGTTTATAACAAGGCTGGTTTAAAATGGTGGGGTTCATTTGAAGAAGATTTATATCCCGCACTTATATAAACATTACAAATGTGGGCTGCAAGCAGGAGGCAAATCTTTATCAAAATCTGTTTAAGAGCTTTTTCATCGTGAATAGGATGGACAGCGTGTATTCTTGTTTGAAGATTCGCCAGTATTTGTACAATCATCTTTCCTCAGCACTCCAACTAATTAAAATACAGCTTGGGGTGGAACAGCAAGACCACCACCCAGTGATTTGTTTGGAGCTAGCAAAAGTGACGACGGCTGAGGTAGCAGAGGGAAATTATTTGGAAACAGGAGAAAAGATTGTCCCAAGACTGGTTTAGTTTTTCTGTTGTGATCACTCCCCCCAAAATCGAGGAACTGCTGTGTCCTGATTTATTTTCTTTTTCCCCTCCCCTTTCCCAGTGGATTCTGCAGTTCTCAAACAGTAGCACAGAAATTCCATGGGTTTTGTAGCCATTGTGAGGACCTGCCGAACCACAGGGCTGAGGTTTTGCTCCAAGAACACTGCGAAAACAGCTTTGGATGTGAGGGTCCCAGCTGATGGTTGGAGCAGCTACTCATGTTATAATATCTGAGAACAGCTTCGTGTGATGGCATCATTTTGGAAAATTTATTTTTAGAAGGATTAAATATACATACATTAGTGCAATAAATATCTATTTTTATTTTTAATAATAGCACAGTTTTATTACTAGCTCTTGTAATACCATTTTACTTTGTTTATTTAGGGTATATGTCATAAGAGTTGTCCAAATCTGGACTTCACAAAGTGCCTTTCATATTTCATTTTATTGTTAATAAACAGTGTCTAAAAGAGCTTTGTGATACCATTCTGCCTTCCAAAATAGGATCCAAGTCTCAGACAAATGACTTAAAGTATTTTGTGAGTTTCAGTATATAACCAAAATCCTCTGGATTCTCTCATTCAGTTGATAGTTTCTCATGCCTCTTCATTTTCGCTGCTGTGTGCCTCCATATGGGATACCACTTATGTCCTGAATGTCTGATTCTCTTGTCTCACAAGTAGACTGAAAGAGGGCCTGTTAGAGAACCAGGAGCATTCTGTACTGTGAGGGGGAAGAATTTTCCAGCAGTTGCCAAAAAAGAAATTTTTATTTTTCTGCTCTGCATGAGGAGGAGCTGTGTGCAGTGAAGCTTGGAAGTGCTCCAAACTGAGGTGTGTGCCTCCAGGTGGGATCAATAGAAATTACATCAAAGTGCTTTGTTTTCTCTCTTGCAAGGCATTTGTGCAATGGTGACAGTGAGGTAGATTTACCTGCATTGGTTGTTGAAAAACATCCTGAGTGCTGAAGATACTCAACTAAATGGTGTACAGTAACTACAGCATTCATGGGAATCATTTAATGCACTGAATGTTATTGCTTGTCCCTGGGCATCAGCCTGTCCAAGCACATGAGGTGTGAGGAAGCAGCCATTGCTGCTTATAGGTGGAGAACAAGCAAGAAGCTAGCAGCTGTACATAGAGGTGAGCGTTGCTGTCCTGAAGATGTTTTGGTTTTTAATATTGCACATGTATACCACTTACTGAAATTTGAGATGTGTTTCAGCTCAGCAGATCTTGATATTCATCTGAAATAATTTTAAAAAATAGTTGATATAACAATAATTTAGGATACATGCAGACTTTATCCTTATGGCTGTTTTCTTCCCTGTTGAAATGACGTGGAATGTGCATTTCCCCAGATCTTCTCGGTGAAACTTAAGAAATAATTCCTGCATGAAACAACTAGAAAACACATACAAAAGTAACTAAAAACTTCTAAAGTCCTTAAATGTTTGGAATGACATGCATGATTTAAGTGTTTTTGAATATTGGGACCAGATGTCTTGTGCTCCAGTCGGCTCCCTTTGCACAAATGTGCTGTCAAGAGGGAGTTGCAATGACTCAGGCACTCGACTGAGTGGGAGGGAGATCCCACTGAGGACAGAGCAGGGTTCACTTTTCTGCTCACAGCTGGTGTTGGAGGGATGGACTGGGAGGAGTTGTGGCAGGAGCCAGTCCTGCAGCCAGAACACTGTTTATGCAGCTCTTGTAGCTGGCAGTGGAGAGCATCTCAATGCCTTCTCACAGAGAAATGAGCTGGGGAGAGAGCACATGGGCCAAATGGATGGAGCATCCTGATTGAATAGCAAATGCTGGGCATGCTTTCTAATAACCAGCATGCTAGAAGGTCATATACCCATGCACAGGCATACCTAACTGCAGGCTTGCAGTCCGTGTGAATATCAGCCTTGAGGACTCCTGCTTGCTTGAGGAACTGATAATACAGCTTATGTGTAGTTCAGCTAAACTTTGCTTGGAAAGATAGAACTGTTAGCCTCTAGGGGAGGAGAAAGTTTCTGGGAAGAGATTAGAAGATTAAGAAAATAATGGAATTTTAGATTTTTTTTCATTGTAACTCTATGATACTAGAAAACTAATTGCCATTTTGTCTATGCCTGTATTTCACTTGATGCTTCATACTGAACATATAATCATTGGTTTTTATGACTGCTGTTCTTGCACATGTACAAGGGAAAAAAAACATACACCCGTACTCAGATGTGTCACTGTTGTTTCTGCCATCCACTGCTCTCCAAATGATTATAACCTGCCTGCTTATTAATAGTAGTGGAAAACTGGACAGAATTAGGTCTTTCACTTGTTACATTCTGTAGAATGAAAAGAGATATAGCTGTGTGGACCCTAAGTTTGTTTCATTTTTCCCAATTTGAAAAAGGGAAAGAAAATGTTCTTCTTTGTACAAACCATGCCATAATCCAGTGAAGATGTCTTGTCAGTGAAAGATTCCTTCCACACACAAAAATTGGGGATTGGGGAACACATAAGTTTAAAACCTAGTCATGCATGTGACATCTGCCTTTAATCACTGTGAAAGTCTGAGTTCTGTTTAAAGCATGGCAGGCCTTGTACAAGGGCTGGAAATGTCAGTACTCTATTGTGATAACGTTTACTGTACTGATTAACAGCCTCGGTGCTCTGCAGTGGACTGATAATCTGCCTTTGTATCTGCATGTTGCTGTTCTGTCTCCTTCCTGTGCACTGAGTGGGATGTGTGGGCAGAGCACTGGAGTTGTCTCATGCAAAATCTTCCATGTTTATATATTTTGCTTTGTGATTTATACCATATGTTCTTTGTCTATCTGCATACCGAGGTGTAAAATATTGTAAAACGATACAAAACTGTGAATTTAGCTGATGCTTTAATTCCTATCTCCAAAATGCAATCCAGCTTATGAGCTCATATGATCAACGAAGGCAAGTTAATGTTTTATGTCGCCGTCAAGTTTCTTGACTCCTGACGAGTTTCAGTTCCTAACATTTTGGAATTTTGGTCAATTCCAACAGTTTCTGGCAGGTATGTTTATTTTGGTGATTTTCACTATGTTTCTTGGTGTATTTATTAAGAAAATGGACGCATTAAAAGGGATGGAGAGGAAGAATGCTACTTTGCTGAGATCTACATCCATTTCCCTTGAAACTGACAACCAAAAGTTGGATTCCAGAGATACTGTGAAATGGTGCATGTTTTGGCCAAAATTGTACCTTTATTTAAAATATTTAATGTAATAGTATAATCTCTAATCTAAAAGCCTTCAAGTATATGTTTGATCTTAATGTAGATGGAATTGTGATTAATGTGATGCTTTGGCACTAATTGACTAGGCACTGATGCAGCTATGATAGGTATCTTTCTTGTCTGTTAATATCAAACATTTAGGGATGGAAGCTGGTTGGATTTGTACAGGGGAAAAAAAAAGGTAGATGGTGAGTTAATGTGCTCACAAACAAAAACAACCAACAGAAATCTGAAACAGATCTTCAAATGAACCTAAGCAGTAACATGGAGTCCAAAATCCTTTTCCATCTATTTGGAATAGATTTGTTCTCCCATACTACCTTTGTCCCAGGCAGTCTTATTTTCTCCCTTCTGCTACCAGTGCCCACCACAGACAGGCCATCACCAGAAGTCTGAGGCTTCCCTGAGGAGTTCCTGGAATGTCTGTAGTTAGACCGAGTAGGAGTGAAAGACGATATAAAGAACAAAGGGCTGAGAGAGAAGAGGTGCCTCAGAAGGCAAGGATGTGGCATAAGATGGGGTTATTTTGACTGTCAAGTGGTCTCCTTTTATAATTTATTGCTTTGACAGCCTTCACAGCATGTTCAGTATTTTAGTATGTATTACCTGATCCTTCCTGCTATTTCAAACTGATTTTTTCTCTCACAGCCAACAATTCTTTTTCACTGCTTAAGTACTGTGCAAGGAGCTTATGGTTTATTCACCAGATGCATTCAATGCATGTATTTTATTGTGTGAGGCCACAGAGTTTGTGCTTTCTGCTTGTCTTCTGTTATTTGACCCTCCAAAGTCTTTCTGAAATATGCATGCTGTTAGAGGATCTCCACAAATTTAAGAATTGAAAAGTCATAGCTTCAATTTCTGTTGATTGTGTTGTGCCTTTCTTGACTAAAAAGCTCCCTCGTTCTCAGAAATTTTCTTCTGCCTGAAGAATCATACACAAACTGAAAAGTATTACTTCTCCTTTTGATAAGCTAGCTCTCTTTCTGGAGAAACAACTCCTCTGTTGTTCTGTAACTGTCCTCAGGATTATCTCTAGTTTTCCATGGCTTCTTAGAAATGTGTACACTGGAACTGGGCACAACTTATCAAAATCAGCCCCAACAATGCTACGTGCTGAAATAAATGTGCTCCCTTGCTTTTTTGTGCTCCCCCTGGCTATACGTAGTTTAATTCGTCCTTTTGCTATGGCTTTGTGCTCAGATGTCAGTTCTGAATTGAAGATGTAGCTGAGATACTTTGCTTTTTCTAATCATACTTCCTACATGACATAGAGAAAAGAGAGCAGGATTATATGATATCCTCCAAGGCTCAACCATTTTGAGTTTGAGTTTCTGTACATTTACTAATATTTGACAGAGGTGCTTTTTTTTTCCCTCTACAAATTTTCCCATATTCCATCTGAACCGCCATAAGAGTTTAGCGGCACAACAACCTTGGGCAGGGAGATCTGTATTTTAGCACATTGCAGAAGAACTATCTGAATCTAATTTATTTATTTGTTTGGTTCGTTGGTTATTTATTTACTTATTTATTTACTTATTTTGGACTGGCTCTTGTTTATTGACCCTTATTTCCTCTGCTGGGACATTGAGCAGTCAGCCCCCATCTGCCTTCTCAAGTCCACTCATGATTTTTCAGATCTGCTGGATCACTTTTTTTTTTGTTGGTTTTTTTTTTCCCTAGACAGAAGAGTTCTAAGTGGTGGCCTGAGTTAGGGGTTCATGTTCTTTTCTCTGTCCAAAGTATCCCTCAAATCCTTCTCAATAACCATTTTCCAGGAATGTAGCCTCTTCTTTTGCAGATATGTTCTACACTGCTGAACAACCAATTTGGTTGCACTATATTTGCTTGATTTATTCCCCATTTATTTGTTTTTAGGCCTTGTGTATTCTTATCCTTTGTTTTGTACTGGCTGAATGTTTTCTCATTGTTCCCCTCCAGGGTGATGTGAGCTTTAACCTCTTAGAATGTTATGTTATCCTCATGTCCTTTTCTCAGCATTGAACCCCTACTATCTTCTGACATTTTTCACAGTATTCCAAGGCTATTAAAAACAGGCAACATCAAAAATGCACTCATGCACTTCACATGCATAGCACCAACATCTTTCTCTGATGCATATTTTGTCTTGAGTGGGCACATACTGCTTTTTCATTCTTCTGACACAGTGTTCTCTGTGCTGATTCATGATTCTATGTTTATATGAGCCTGTCTGTAGAAGCCATTGTAGCTAAAAGCTTTTCACTGAGTAGGTTGGAAGCTTTCCATTTTAAACTTTTGATGAGTCTCTTATGTCAGACATGCAGTGATTTGAGTAAAATTGTCCTTATACTTGCAGAGCTTTGTCTAATAAAATCCAGACTTATTAAATATCATTTTTTTCAGCATCCTGTTGCTGCTGAGCCCCCATGAACCCATTAAAATATCTTAACACAGCTGTAGACTA
Source organism: Lagopus leucura (assembly GCF_019238085.1). Classification (NCBI taxonomy): domain Eukaryota; kingdom Metazoa; phylum Chordata; class Aves; order Galliformes; family Phasianidae; genus Lagopus; species Lagopus leucura. The sequence goes on from NW_024962264.1 coordinate 45,293,539, forward strand.
CTGGTTTCCAAAAAGGGGCAGGAAAACTGGACTTTGTGATGTAGTGATACATCTCCAGACAGCATAACTCCTTGGGATGAGGTGATTTCTCTACTGTGGAAGATTAGATATCAGCACATTTACTTGAAGCTTTTGTGGTGGTGTTTGATTTTTCTTAAAATGTTTGTGTATGTCCAGCAGTTCTGACTGAGAAAATCAGCTACTGAATCTGCCTGTTGTAATGCAAGAAACAAAAATAACTGATTGTGTAAGACGGTTGAAAATGGGAAATTTTTATCAAACAGCTGTGGTACTCAGTAAAGACAAGAGGAAGGTGGAAAAGTGATAAGAGGAAATGATGGTGTTCAAAATACAATTTTTTTTCTATGCCCTGATGAAATTAGGTTAAAGAAAAATAGTGGATTGCGCTTCTCTGGTTATATGCAGAATCCAATTGCTTAGGTCATGATCACGAGCTAATGAGTTGTTAGCTGAAGGAATTGTCCAGAGCCTTTTTTCATCCTGTTTGTTTTGTTTTTAAATCATACAGATTGAAAAGCTTGTTTTAAGTATTTGTGGTGTTATCACATGTTAGCTGCTAAGTGTCAGTGGTGTGCTTCTGTAATTAGCCAGGACACGTGTAAAAAAAATCTCTGACCAGAAGACCTTGTAAACGTAGTGCTTTCTAAAACCTTTATGTTGTAAATTATTTTTTCTTGTCTTTCACTCATCACTGTTTGTAGCAAATACTCCCATCATAGATAGACACTCAACAGGTATAAATTGGCCAAGAATTGTTGATATCTATAGTAGTAACTGATAAATGCCAAGTAAGAGTCTGGCAATATGATAGTGTATTGAAGAAGTCATCCAAAGAGCAGGTGATTATATAATTTTCTATCTCTTGGCAGACTGAAACTAGTTCATGAAGGCTTTGAGCCAGCCCTGTTGCATGAGGAAGCAATCCAGTCCTTAGGTTTCATGGATGGTGTAGCTATTTCTGTGGCCAAGCAATAAACCAAATCTTTTTTAACACAGTTGCAGAAACACTTCAGCAGACAAAAATGGAACAGAATGCTGTGGGTAGAAGACAAGAATGAAAGAGAATTGGGAGAGCATGCAAATTGAATGAATCTGAATCTGTGTATTTGGCAGTATGTGCCAGGTTAAAAATAGGTTTTCAAAAGCTTACTGGTATTATTTTATTTGCTTTTTATTTGTTTACATTACAATTCAAGGCTCTACCTGCAAGAACTGCCTGGAAATTGTCTGTGCAGTTTTGAGAATATAAGTCCTGAAGCAGTCCATGGGGTGGATGGTAAGGGCAGGAGAGGGGACAGGAAATGGAATTGGTTCTGTAGAAACATTTCATTGAGGAGCAGAGAAGTCTCTAAGAGAAGTGACAGAGGAGACAAATTCTTGATGCTTTTTTACTGTGCTTCAGAGACCTTAATTTTTTGTGTTACGTTGTGGGTTGGCTGTTTGTCATACTGTAGGAATATTTAAACAGAAGACAAAGGAAAGACACATTTTTACAAAACCTATTTAAGTCAAAACAATATTTGCATGCTAAGATCATATTTATTGATATATTGTGTCAAATCACCAGTCAGCCATTGGTCGTTTTATGAAAGAGAAATAAATGAAATGATTCTTTATATGGGATTAGAGAATACAGACATCTTCTCATCAATATAAGGAATTGTGTGCAATCAAACCAGAACATGATGTACTCAAATAGCACACAGTGGCGAGCAGCAGAACATCAGCTTCTGACTTAAGGCCAGCAGAGCACTGAAGCCAATGACTCTTCCTTAGCTTGGCAGCCTCTCTGCTTTTTGCTGATTACTGCTCCAGAGAGCTCTTCTCATTGAAGAATCTGAGCTGTTTTTGATACCCACGTGGTCCCTTGGTAGTATTGGCACTTTTTGTAGCCAGAATAAACACTCCAGTTTGCTTTCATGTGGATGGTATGGTGGCATGGGCTGCATGCCAGAATCCTGAAATACAGAAAGTCAAACTCAGATTAAACATTACAAGTCAGGTACAGCAACATTAGAAAGTTGCTTACCCCACAAATTATGAGCCCTCTTTTCCTAAGTTATCAATACAAGCAGCTTTTATTGAATAGGTCAGACATCTGCGTGAGATCTGAGTGGACTTGTAGGGATGTAATGTTGAATGTCCAAGCCTTCCCTCAAAAAGCTGTTGTTGAGTGTCAGTTGTACACGTGGCAAAGCTGGAATATGGTATCTGAGGGCTGACATTCAGGAGCATGGGGCAGTCAGTCAGCCAAGGGCTGAAGAGCTTCCACTGATTCTTCTTCAGGTTTTAACTACAGCTGGGCTTTGTTTTTTTTTTTTTTTTTCTCCAATAAATCCCTTGCTATTATGAAGCCCTGTGGCACACATTCCAAAATATTCTGTTAACTCATGCAACCTCTAAAGGAATTAAAAATGTTTTGCTTCCTAAACTGATAGCCACTAGAATATTTACATAATGAAGTAGTCTCTGAAGATTTATCTCCTCCTTCCTCTTGGATTTTAAAAGAAAATAAATTCCACTTGCTTGAAGTTGATTTTTGCTTTATATTTTTAATGATGTGTTGGGGAAAGTGGGCTGGATGGGAGGGGATTAAGGTGCCTTGGTTCTCTTCTCAATTTTGTCAGGGACACGTGTTAATTCATATAAACTCTGACCCCATTCTTCTCTTCCTCCTCCTCTGTTTTCTGTTGTGTAGAAGATGTCTAACGATATGTACTGGTTTAGATTCTTAGGATTTACTTAGTACCTTTTATAGAAATGCAAAACTGAGTTTATTACACTTCCTCCTAATTCCTGTTGATCCTTTAAATCACATTTCAAATGTCAATTTTGAAGCACAATGCCATGTTCACTATTTAAAACTGAAAAAAGATTTTTTTTGCTTCACTATTCTCCCGTCTACCAAAACCTGAGCCTTTTGCAAAAATCAGCAGATTGACGTCAGTTCATTTACCCTTAGGGACAGTAAATTATTACATGGCTTAAGTTAAAAAGTAAATAAGTAAGAAGGGTGGAGGACAGACATGGAAAACAACAGAAATCTATCACAGGCTCTCCCTGGATTTTGAAGAGTGTATGATTATAGCATTAAAATGTCCAAACAATGCAACTGAGCAGAAGGCATTAGAGCCTGAGCCTTAGTTGGCTCTGAATTAAGCAGCATTAATGTTTTCATACAGCCCTTAGAAAGCTCAGACTTGACCTGGTTTTATTATTTTTATTGGCTCCCTTGATGATAGACAAATGGGGCTAACCTGAGGCCAACATAACCAGCAGGAAATTTGGGTCATGGGTAGTTACATTTTTAAAAGTTGTGTTTTAGGGTTGTTCAATCAGGGTAATTGATTGATGGTTCCATGGTGCAGGGAGCTCCTAAATCATCAGAGGTGGCCAGATAATGACAGTCTGCTAGTGGGTTTTGTTTGAGGCACATTTCTCAGCTCCCTGTGGAGCTGTGCTCTGTGGCGAAGTTGTATGTCCCTTTTTTCATATGTGCTCCAATCCAACTGGCCTGTTCATACAAAACAGCCTCTAAACTTGGCAGTCGTATTTGAAGTTCTCTGCAGCACCATTTCCCAAGAGATAAGGGAAAAACATTCCAAAGAAGTTCATACCCCAGAAAGACCCTATGTATATTCTGAAGTTAATGGCTTATTATAGCTTTTTAATTTCTTTTTCTTTCATTTTTACTTTGAAGATAAAAGGTGGCAATTGTTGCTTTAAGTTGTTGAGTTTTAGCCTTTACTTCAGTAAATCATCCTGGAAGTTTAGACAGAAATCTTTTTTTATGATGTATGTTTGAAAGTTTTCCTGAGATGCTGAACACGTGCACTTGCAGGAGCTACCAGGTCTTGAAGCAGGAGCTGTTGGTGTCTGGCTTGTGTGGCTGCGTACCTTCTCAATGCTCCAAGCATTTGGATAATTTGTGCGTTGAGGACAGCATATCCTTTGCAAGAACTCACCTTTGGTATTGTGGTATGCTAGGAAATATTTAGAAATGGGGTACAGTAGAAGGTTTATGTGTTGAAGAAGGAGAGAGGGAGCAGATGATGTGCCATTTGATGGTGTTCAGTGGTTCGTGTCACAGGGCTCGCTGCTACTTAAAGGTGAATATAGGTTATTGTAATTGAAGTTTGTCATCTATTCCAAATAACTCCAGATGTAGGTTAATCTTCAGTTCTTGAATATTTAGGAGTGGTTGGGCTTGTTTTTTGTTCTGAGTGGCTTCCTTCCCAGTAGTTGCATAACTCTGAATTCCTTGAAGTTTTGTCTTCTCCCATTTTAACATCTATATGATCTGAAATTCATCATGTGAGCATACAGCTGAGAATTCATGTATTCAAACATATCACTTTTCAAAAAGAGTGCAGGTAATTCTGAATTAAAACATCAGAAATGTTGGGATGTTTCTTGCCTTGACTTTAGGGTGGCCCTGCTGCCAGCATGTGAGAGCCCAGCACCAGCAACAACAAAATGATCATCCAAGCAAAGCAGAGCTATAACACGGCCATCGAGGCAAGCACAGCTAGCATTTGCTGTGTGTGTAACTGCCCAGACACTCGCGTGGGATCAAACCCTCCTATATTTCTTAAATGTTCCATTTTCATTCCCAAATGCTTATGACTACAGGAGTTTTGCAATTTAGTGTTTCAAGTCCAAAGTTGCACTTACTCGTTAGGTTTAGCATGTGAGTTGTTAGAAATATTTTATTTAAGGTGTTTATTTAAATACAAGAGTAACAAGGGACACTAAAATCCCTTGAAAGGTGGGCCCATGCCAAAACTTGCATCTGTGTCAGGAACTGGGTGGGGCTCAAAGCCCTTCAAAAGTGGTGCTTCCTATAACACCAGCTGCAAAAAACTTTTTTCAGAACTTAATTCCTGCTTTCTTGTGGTTGAATGTGTAATGGATCAGCGTAGAAAAATTAGCTAATGAGATGCCTGTTGGTCTTCTGCAATTCAAAGATTCTTTGTTCTAAAATAAAATACAATCAAAACCAGGAACCCCTGAAGAATGTCATAGAACACACTGGGGACAAAACTTCCCATTCGTGTGCTCAAAGCCAGGTGTGAAATCCTTGACCAGTTCAGAAGTAAAGTAATGCAGTTAACTGTGATTGCATGACTTTCTTATTGTATAAAGCTGTACCTCTTTCTGTTGTTCATTGTTTGATTATTTTTTGGTTTTGCTTTTTGTGAATTTATTTAAATATTATTGGCTGTGGTGCCTATTGTCATGACCAAACTGTCTAAAGTTACTGCAGTAACAACCAAAAAAAAAATGTTTGCAGACTTGATTATGTGGGCTATAGGATATTCAGTGTTTCCCTTTAAGCTTGAATTGACCCACATATTTTCTATGGAGCTGTTTGCTGACTGTAGGATGAAGGGCAGAGTGTGGAGGGTGGCATTGCAGACTGCTCACTGCTGTGTGGGGACCATGCTGCTCTCCTCCCACATCTCCCTTCCCAAGCAACAGCAGTGTGCTCCTCCTGCTCACCGTGCACTGACCCTGCTTCTTATCTGATCCCACTGACAAGCTGCAAGCCAGCTCATTGCAGAAAGTGGACATTTTATATGTGGTTGTTCGTATATGTGCAGCAAGGATGGCAGGTCGCTGGTAGTAAACACTGCATGACTGTGAATGGCAGAGACCTGCACAGTGTGTGTAAACCCCAGCCCTGTCTTAAGTATTGTAGATGTCAGAGTTGTACTTCATGGGATTTGTATCCAAAGTCTCCATTTTACAGCCACGGAAAAGCTCTACAAATCTTCTTCCTCCTACAGAGCTGAGAAGATGCAAGAGAAAATTTCAATTCCTGAGGAAATGCCAAGATACTCAAATTTCTCATCCTTTTCTCGGTGCCAGCCTTTGTCTCCTCACAATCACTTAATGACAACTTCTTAGCCTCTTGCTCTCCCTTTCCACCAAAAAGGTGACTTTTACCTTTATGACTTCACAGCATGGAAGTGCTGTGGGAATGAACCTGACCTACATTGCAAAGAGTGTTTTTTCAGTGGGAAGGAACCCCTGCAACAGCAGCAGAAACTGTCAAGGGTGCTGTGAAGGAGGAACGAGCACACACAAGGCTGGTGATCACTGCCCTGCAGGAAGACTGTCCTCACTGCTGTCATAAGAAGCCACGCTGGTCACTCAAACCACACGCTTCACAGGTGGTTTTGTCTGTTCCTGATTTTCTGGGTTTTTGACCTGAAAGCACAGGGTCAGATTTGCAGATGTGCTGAGAGTTCCCGCTAGCCATTGAAGTCAATGAGAGCAGGGCTTTGAACTCCCTGTTCCAGTACAAAGTCAGGGCCAAGGAGGATACCCAGGATTTGGAAGAAGTGTTCAACTTTGGGCTTTTGCCAATTTAATCCATTCTGAAAAGGCTGGTGTTCCAGTTCTCTTATCGGTATGTGGAGGAGATCTAATCTTTAAAGGCTTCTAAAGTGCTAAGATGCTGCGATTGTGAGTGACAAAGAAAAAACTTGTAGGAAACTGATCAGTTTTCTGCCTGAGCAGTGATAAGTCAGGGGACCATATGGTGACAAGTGAGAGTGCAAATATTGAACAATATTTCATTAAATAAACACTGCCTACTCTGTGTACTGCATGAGACAGGAGTCCACTGGGGAAAAAAGCTGTGTAATATGTCTAGGGACTTCCTGAAAATATATTCAGGACACAGATTATTGCTGCACAGGTGGGCCTAATCCTGAATAGCTGTTGATATTAGCTCTGTGTCTAAGCAGCATTCCCTCTTGTCGTTTAAATGACATTATTTTTGTGTAGACAGTAAAAATTGTCTGCTAAAGCAATCCTCCTTGAAATAGCAGATAGTTTGAGTTCATGTTGCAGACCGAGCACTGAGACCTAGTTCTGACGTCCTCTGCCTGCAAGGCACCACAGCAATAGTAGCAGTACCATGAGTGAGCTGGATGCCTCATCCCTGTGTCTCTTCCTCTGAATGATACTGGTCCTTCTAGGCTGGTTAGTTTAGTGGCAGCTAAAACCAGTGCTACTTAGGGAATACGCAGAAGAAATCTGGGCTCTTTCTGCTGACTGTTCTCGTACTTTCCCAGAATCCACATCTCGTATACTAGGGATGTTGGAGAATGCATCCCTCACCAGTCCTTTCAATGTACATCTTTAGGTCTATCATTTGGGAATTTGTCCAGTTCCTTTTTGAACCTGTTGACTTGGTCTCCTCAACATCCTCTATTGGTTCTGTAGTGCAGCATGTGTTGAGCAGTGGTTCTACAGTGAGCTTATTCACCACCTCTGTCATTTTGTAAGCTTCAGTAGTACCCCCATTCACTCTTCTCCTTGCCAGACTGAGGAGTCCCAATGTTTTTAGATTCCCCTTCTACCCTGAATCACTGCAGAAATAAAACTCCTGTAAATGCAGGTACTGGTATGTCCAGTGCTAACTGGTAAGACCTATAGGGTCAATCTGACATAGTCTTCCTTCTGTATTGCAGACTATTGGAGAGTCAGAAATGCCCAGCGTGTTGAACCAGTTACTGCCAATGATCAAGTCTTACAGTGAGAGGATGCAAGATGATTATACCTGTGAGGACTTCTTTGTCTTGTTGGTGTACATGTATTCTGTGGTTGGAGAAATAAAAAATGGAGAAGAGCTGGACAAAGCTGAGGAAGAAGTGAAGAAGGCTCTAGTCAAGGCAATTTGTGATGAACCAGAGCTGTCTCCTTTGTTGCAGAAAATAACAGGTAAGATTCTGCTTGTGTGGTGAGGATTGGGATGGTGTTGAACGTGGGAACTAGGAGGAGTGTGTAAAAGCAGTTTGACTTGCCTGTGGTGCAGAGAGTATGTGAGTCAGCATGAAGATTTCCTGTAGATTTTTTCCATCTCTGATGTTCATATATGCCAAATACTGACAGGCAGTGCTTGAATAGTGCTGAGTCCAATGAAAGCTCCAAGTTATTCTTTTTGTTAGAGATTGGCTAGGTTTGTATGTTTTTCTAAGGTAATCTTTTCCACAGTTTCTTTCATTGATCAGTGTAAAGTTGACCCTGGGAAGTCAAAATTAATTCTGGAAACATATTCAGTGAACCACAGTTGTTTTGTGAATGCTAGGAGCTGGTCTGTCTGGCACAAAAGAAGAAATGTGTCTAAAACCAACATTAAGCTTTTTGCTGAAACAACATGAACATTAGCCTTTAAAAATAGCACAGTAAGCCTTTTCTTAGGTGAGCACTCATAGGGTAGAAAAGCTTTGACCTCTTGCTGTCAATGTCACATGTAAAAAAAAAAAAATAATAAAAAAATAATATTTACAAAAATCATTTAAATGAATGACCTGTGGTTTGAGCGTGGCATATCTGAGTAGCGGAAGAGATTTCTACTTCCTGCTGTCATTTTTCTCAGTGTTTACTAATAGTGAGCTGGTCATTGACCAGGTCACCTTTGAGATAGGGAGCATGCAAATATAAATCAAAATGTTGTATGGAGCTTATAATTGAAAGCCTTTGCCAAGAATTTGTTCAAGTGAGGAATCTCAAGGGTGTTGGGATTATTTTGCTGTTGGTTATTCTGCTGATATTCCCAGAGAACAATTCTGCTTCAGAGTGCAGATGTGTTCTGACTGATCTGCTGTTGCTTTATGTGTAAAATACTGTAATTATTAGAAGATTCTTACTGAAGAATGGGCATTTCAGACATATTTGCATTGTTTTAATGTTTTAATACTCCTCGCCACAATGCCTGCAGTCTGTGTTTGTGCCTGGCAGTATTTCATGCTTTCTGTTGACTTTCATTCTTCTGGTTTTCAGTATGGACTGCACACCTTATCCACTACAGGGTGTTTCAGTTGCAACTTCAGCAGTGTTTTCTACAGGATGTGGTGCAGTCCTACCCCTCATTCTGAAAAGTTTCTCTTCATATTTTACCCTTTTCCCTGTAATCCTCTGTGTTTTTAATCACCGTTTGTAAGTTTCTGTTTGTTGTACCTAAGAAAAGTGGAAGAAGATGTGAAATTCAAGAACTTCTGTCAAGTACCAAAGTGAAGCCACATCTCTGTCTACATAGAGGCTTCCCTTGTTGCTCTCCCTGGTAGTCTCAGTTTATCAGCTTATGTAGCTGCAAGCACAGATGGGGATAAAAATACACATTGTGCTTGTGTTATGTTACATAATCTATAATAATTCTAGTATTTTATGAATATGCTTTTGTGCTAGGTTTCCAGTGTGATTATTTCCTGAGTAAAAATTTAAATATCTAGCTTTTGCTCAGCTTCCAAGAAAAGAAACACGTGAATGAATGTTTCAGTGCAAAAATTCTTTGTTTTATGGACTAAAATTAATTATCTGTTTTTACATAACTGTCTAACTGTTAGAAACACATTGTGTGAAGCAAAGCATTTATCCTTATGCTAAGTATTTGTTTTGTTAATTGAGGCATCTGAGTTATCAGGCCTATGATTTGTATGGACTGCTTTGGAAAGTTTAAACATTTGAAAATAGATTAAAATATATATATGTATTATATATATATATGTATATATATTTTTTAAGTATTCGTGGTAAGCTGACCCCAGTCAGCAATCATGCATCCACTCAACCTCTCACTCTTTCTCCTCTTGCCCTCATGCTATATGGCATGAGAAAACAGGAAGAACAAAACCAAGAAAACTTGCTGGTCAAGAAAAAGACAGTTCAATAGGTGAAGGAAAGAAAGGAAAAGCAACAAGTGAAGCAAAGGTGATTACTCACTACTTCCCACAGGCAGACTGATGCCCACTCAGTTTCCTATGGCCAAAACCCTGTCATTGTCTTCTTTCCCTGGTTTTTATTGTTTAACATGATATTATGTGGTACAAAATATCCCTTTGGCCAGCTCAGGCCACCTGAGACAGCTGCATTCCTTCTTAGCCTTTTGACCACTCCAGCCTACTTGCTGGGGAGCAAGAGTGGGGAAAAAAGAGAAAGCCTTGACACTATGCAAACACTTCAGCAACAGCCAGAACATTCATGTGTTATCAATACTGTTTCAACCACAAATCCAAAACATGGCACCATAGGGGCTGCTGACAAGAAATTTAACTCCATTTCAGCCAGGTCCACTATGGAATCTTGATTTGTGGATGGTTTTAGACAAAGCATGTCATTGGTACGTTACAAACTTAACTTTCTACCACAGAACCAGGTCCTTGCAGTTTTTCATTTCTATTTCTGTGTTTAGGAAAACCATGTCTGTGCTTTTTGTACAAGTGGGTGATGGTATTACTCCTTGCTTGCATACTTCCTTGTTATAACAGCATTCTTTGTTTTTACATCTGATTTAGTGTGACAGTTCTTTTGACTTATGCATAAAGGAAAAAAATATATAATTAAAACCTGTTGTTATGACAAAAAATAAGGATTGTCCTGATAGGGAGCTATGAAATGGAATTTCCAGGAATATGCCTTCTGTAGTTTTCAAGCCTTTTTTCATCCAATAGCTTGTTTTCTTAGTTGTGGTGGAATTTGCTGAATTTGTAAATTGCTGTATTTGCTGAACAGAGTAATTGAGAAGACTGTCTGAGGAAACATGAGCAGTCTTAAACATGCTATGAACTACACACCCAAACGTTCCTGTTAGCAGCCACAAGTTGGGCCATTTTCATAAATTCAGTCCAGCTCTGCAAGTCAGCTGCAGTTGCAGATCTGGATTGTTTGTGTTCTGGACATAACAGTGTTCTCCCAGCATTTTATTTAAAGTCAGAAACAAAAGTAAACCATTGTTGCTCTTAAAATGGTCACTGAAGTGAATGGGTGAATTGGACCAAAATCAATTTCACTAATTCCTGCAATCTCTCATCCATGAGTAGAACACAGCAAGAGTTCCATCAAGATAAATAAGGGAAGAATGTTAAACTGGACTGTCAGGCCAGAAAACGAAGCCAGGGTACTGAGTAGATACAAGATGTGTGCAGTTGAATTACTTGTCAGCTTCAGGTTCCCAAGTGAGCCTGCAGTTCTTCAACACTGGCTCTGTTCTCTGCAGCACAGCTGCTCTCACTGAGTAGCTCAAAGGAAAGCAAAGCTGCAGGTTTAAGTTTCAAGCACCACTAATGATGTATGATTGGACATTTTTTGTTGTAATGACAGATAGCAAAAATCATTTTTGCATTTAGAAAGGCATACAAAAGTAGTACTATTTAGGCTGCAAAGTCAAGCACTTCGGAGTTGAGAAATGCCAGTAACTTCATTTCCCATGCAACCATAATTTGACTCCTGTGTGGTGTTCTCAGTTTCATGATTACACAGTGTATTTTCTATGAGCCTGAATGGACTGAATACCATGGAGAACCAGAGAAATACAGCTTCAGTTATTCTGCTTTCTGATACTTGGTCAATTTAAGCTGAAATTAAAAGCCACATCTCAGTAGTGGCTCTGCACTGCAGCCTTAGCCTTTTGCTTTCCTTCTTTTTGCAAAGCGTAGTAGGTGTGCAATTTTGACATATGCACATCTATATTTTCTTTTGTTGATCCTTCGGATTCACTAGAAAAATAATTAAATGTTGTTTGTTTTTATAGTTTATTAAGGTTTTGAGGTCAAGCCATCAGTCAAAATAGTAGTTGGGCATACTTGAGGTATCTTACATTTCTGTTATACTTGCTAAGTACGAACTTACTCAGCTTGCCTGAGCTTATGCTCTTAGGAAATGTTCAGCGATGTGACTGCCTCGCAGAGCTGGAGCCACTGCCCCAAAAGATGTTGCTCGGCACTGCACACAGGACTGTTTGTACTGTCTGTGTTAATGTAACTGAGTTAATATCTGCAGCAGTGGGAAAGAAAGGGATTCTCAGAGATATCTGTCTGTATGACTAGCTGGACGCACCAGATTTCCCTAAGGCAGCCCAGGTTATTGCAGCACTCCTGAGAACACGCTAAGATGCTGCACTTGCGTAAGCTTATATTGTGAAAGATGCATAAGCACTTGCCATTTCCTGGCTTTCTAGTGTTAGGCTTTTCAGCCTTACCCTTGCCTGAACATATGTTTTCTGAAATGTATGCACTGCAACTACGTTTTGCATTTATATAACACCTTACTTCTCTGAAGCACTAATTGTATCTTGTAACTGTTAATTAAAATCAAAATGCAACACATTAGTGACCCAACAAGACCTAAGAAGATGGTACTTTTTGCATGCATAATAACATAAAAATATGTTGGTGGTGTTGTGTTTGACAGCGTTGTTAAATAATACATCTTGTGGCAGACTATCTTACTGCCTTGGGTAACAACACTGAATGTAACAGTTCCAAGATTTCTCATGGGTGCAATTTACCACAGACATATGTTCTTCATCACTGTTTCCAGCAGAATGTTACAAATTGGAGGGGAAACAGAATAGACCAAAACATAATGGATAATGATGCTTTTCAACAGAATGTTGGTTCTAGGCGCGTTTTTGGGGGGTCTTATTGGCAGTCATTATAAAAAAAAAAAAAAAAAGTAAGTTGTAAAATATCCTATTTATTTTATCATCTAATCCATTTATGTGGTCTTGTAAATATCTACGTAGAGCTTTGTACCCTCGAAACACATACAGAAGTCATACTGACAGAGCCATGACACAATCAAAAATGTATTTTTTCAGCTGGTCCAGTCCAGCTGGAGTATTCTGCTTCTCTAAGTAGGCTACCTGAAGGTACCATTGCCTCATACTCCGAGCAAATGCAAAAATCAGTACTGTTCTTGCAGCAAGCATGTCTATTACTAGAAAAGGAGAAAACAGGAATGTTTGCTTTTGTTCAGCCACATCCTTGGCTTTGCTGCTGTTTTGAAACAATTTCCCAAACCTGGTTCTCTGGTGGGCAGGTAGCTACAAAAGTATTTCCTTTGTTGTTTTGTTCCTTTGTTCCTTTGAATGCAGCTCTTCCAGTTGTGATTGAATCCCCCTCTCGGGACACAGCAAGCCTTTTTCTTTTTTCACATCAGTGATGTGGCTCAATTATTGCTACTGATCCCTTGCAGTTCAGGAAAATACCCTGAAACTACCACTACAGTCAGATCCAAGAGCAGCATCTCTATGATTTGAATTTCTTCTTGGTTTCAAAATAATGGCTTTTATCAAGAGTATTTCTGTGACACAGATAAAAATGTCCACTGGTTCAGGCTAGTCCTATCGCAGCCTTGTATTATAGCTTATTTCTGAATAATCCATGGGTTTCACAGCAGAATCAGTAAAAGAGGTAGTGATTATGAAAAAAAAAAATAAATAAATAAAATCAGTCTTTTTTTCATTTTGCTATTTTGTCTCAATTTGCCCCTTCTCTTAATTGAGAATTTAATCCATCTTACTGGGAGACCTTTTTTTTTTTCACATTCTTAAAATCTAAACACATTCTTAACAGCAATGTGCAGACAAATTAGAGGAGAATTAATCTAGTATTTGTATGTACAATAGGTATTTATTGAGAAATATAAAATATAACTGGACCCTATTTATCCAAAGCAAAATAAAGCTGCTAACAAATTTTTGTTGGGACTTAAGGAAAAAAACCAGAAAGATCTAAATGAAAAAGAGTCCTTTCTGAATTTTCAAAGGAGCGTAATGCAAGAAATTCAAAGTTACTCAGCTCTTTATGTTGAAAATTTATGGGAGTCTTAAGCTACGCTGTCTTCCAGGCCTTCTTGAGCTCTCATTTTGCCTGTTCGTACTTCAGGATCTCTGTATTTGTGCTGACTGTGCAGAAGATAGGAGTAGGGTGCTGGTGCTGGGTCCTGCAGGGCAGCCCTGCAGCCTGTGTGGGGCACTGGGCTGGTGCCAGGATGGCTCCTGCTTCCCTGTGTGGGGGGAGGCTGCCTGCAGCAGGGTCAGCAGATAGGGATCAGTTCCCCACCACAGCTAGGGGCTATAAACTAAACTGTTTATGTTAGAAGTTCATAGAGGGGGTTACAGAGGATGGGGTGGATGCCTCGACGACATTGAATTGCTGAACATTTTGAATGGATCGACAAGCTACTCTTTGAAATACTTAATAGCTTCTTCTCATCCCCGACACTAAGGGGCCATTTTCCTGCACAGCAGCTTTGCACTCCACTTAAATGGCAAAGAACCCTTCCTACAGGTTAGGCTGCTGCTGTATGGAGTCCAAGCTGTGTTCTTCAGGGTCTGCCTCTATCCCACCAGGGAAGAATGGCCATGTCCCAGACCAGGCACTCCTAGAGGAGTGTTTCCTGCTGGCTTTACTGAATGACCTCACGTATGCTCTGCTGCTGTAGCTATATAGTTTTATCCTGCCTGTGCTGAGATTATAACTATAGTCAAATGAATCCCAAATCACTTGCTCCCCAGTTTGAAAATGAGAGTTTGTTGCTCAGGATGTTTTTTTCCTGTTGTCCCGGCTGATTCTTTAGACAGCAGAAACAGCCCTCCCTCTAGCTGGAAGGGGCTCTGTGTAACACGAAGCATGAAGACAGCCTCCTAGTATCTGTGTTATTTTCTTGGTGCTTTTTGGCCGTGATCCAGTGGAAAGTATTTGCAAAGCACAAGCCCTGGAGGACGACTAATGTTTGTCCTTCCAGGAGCACCAGAAAAACACAAGGAATGCTGCTGTCTGTCTGCATGATCAGAGCTACATGAGAACTCGTGCAGTCTAACCTGGAGATGTTTCCACTGCTTGGACATCTTGGTTCTTTGCTTCGTGATAACAGAGCAAAGGGAAAAAACAATATTGTATATACATGATGTGGTACCTCATTTACACAAACATCAAAATGATTTTCTGCTGAAGACCCTTGAACTCTCCAAGACCTCTGTAACTTTTTGCTGTGACCTTTTTAAAGCCTTCTTTCCATTTCTGCACAAAACCCAAGGGTGACAAGCCAGCCATAACCAGCTGTTGCAGACTCTAGGCTTTGCTGCTTGGGTGGATTCCTGGCTCATTTCTTGGCAGAGAGCTTGTAGGTCCCTAAATCTGATGGGATGCTCAGGGGTCTGTGCTGTCTCTGGAATTGTGGGAGGAGATGACACAGCCTTGGTGCTGGAGCATTCCCCACTGTGTAAGCAAGTGACACAGAGGGTTTCTGGTAAGCTGTTTGGGAGAAAAACTGATTTCCAGACATAATCGTAACATATACATATATATGTATTTTGCATGTCTTAAAAAAATCAGGCGTATCTTAAAAATCAGTGTTAAAAATCTGTACTGCGTAGTTGTTATGATACCAGGCTGCTTTGTACAAATGCAGGGATATTTTGGTTGCATTTCACAGCGTACATTAAAATGCATGATAGAAGACCATCCCAATGGAAGCTCAATGGCTGAGCTTTTTTCCTTTTTTTCCCTTTTTTTCCCTTTTTTCCTTTTTCTCTTTTCCTCTTTCCCTCATTTTTTTTTTCATTTTTTAAAAATTTTCTTTTACTTTTTTCTTCTTTTTTCCTTCTTTTTCTTCTTCTTTTTCTTTGTTTTCTTTGTTTCTTTTTTTTCTTTTTCTTTGTTTCTTTTCTTTTTATTCTTTTTAAGCTTTCATATGTTGCCTGTTTATTTTGTCTTCAGCACCTGGCTCAGTTGGCTCCAAACTGGATAGTAATTTTCATTGAAGTGTTTATAACACGAAGTCTTTTTTTTCTTTTTTAACATGAGACATATGCCTGCAGCTCTGCAGGCCTCTGACTTCTTGCCAACTTAGCAAGACAGCCAACTGAAACAGGAAACTGATATGGTGCAGTTTTCATTAATGATTTGTGGTATTTTTCAGCATGCAAGTGCAATAGTATTTGAAGGATGCTCCTAAGATTGAATGTCTCTTTGCTTTAAGCATAAAATGAAAACAGAAGCTGCTTTAGAATTAGGAAACTTTCTAAAAGGTGCTCTTCTTTGTACATGGCAAAGTGAAATTCTTAATTTCATCTTTCCATGCAAGTCACTTCCTTGCAAAACATTCAAGTTTTGGCATATTGTAAAATTATGTGTAAATTCCTGCTGTTTTGCAGAGCACGCCCAGCCTGGCAAACAAGAAATGATGAAGTACTGAATAACCATCAGATTACATTTTTAAAAGAAAGAAATAAAGAAAAGGCTTGTTTGTGCTCACCACCCATATGACACAAAGTGAACAGACACAAATGTTTTGCTGGAGACGCAAATGTTCAATCGCTTACACTGGCTGTAAAATTTTACTTTGTTACCTCTTGGTGCTTTCTTGTGGTGCTTTCTAAGTATCCTGTTACAGTTTTTGTCAATTTGGCATTTATTTTAAATACCATGTTATGTGCTCAGTCTGACACACCCATTCTGAGCAATTCGTGGGTTGGTGATTCCTTGAAGCTGCCCCTTTGGCAACACACAAGGACAGGCAGCGCTGCCTTTGCTGGGGCAAGGAGTAATAACTTCCAGCTTCAGATATTTGTAGTTGTTTTTGCCAGCTCATTGGTGGCTGTTACTCTCTCATGCTTTCCATGTTTTACTGGGTTGAATTCTGTCCTTAGAATTTTGAGTAATCAACCTTCATGATAGCAGTCTATGTGTGTTTTAAGCATGATTCAATATGCTGAAATAGGGTATTTCAAGGAGTTAAGCACACCTTTAAGGTGAAATCATAAAGCTGTATATTATCACAGTGGGAACCCAAAGAAAACTCTTGAATAATTGGTATGTCTTTTCTTTTTTCTTTTTTTTTTTTTTCAAAATGTTTGCTATGTTGGTTTTCTTAGCATTCCAACATCAGAATCAAATAAGGCAAATAAAAATCACATTTAGAAGAAGTTATAGAATTTAATAAATACTCAACAATGTATGGCTTAAATATGCATCACTTGCCCATGCACCTCACTATTGCATGCTCTGCTTTTCCCCTCTTCATTTCAGGCTTTTGGCTCTGGAGGTTATATGTTCATTTTCTCAGTATAATCAAGATAATTTGCTTTCACATGTACTATAATGAAAGGTCAGGCTCTTCATCTACACAAATCAGTGTGAAAGCAGCCAGTGCTCCTCCTGCTTAGAGCAGTTCTGAGGAGAAGCTTAAGGAACAGATCAAGCTGTTGTGATCTATAGATCAAGACAGATGTAAGTGGATAGACAGGATTAAACACTTTCATTGATCTGTCAACCTTACTAATAGAGCTTTGCCATTTAAAACCATCCTTAGAGGAGTTGTTAGTGCTCTGCTGTTTTGGTTTCAATAGCATCTAAATATTGCCATGTGCAGCAGAACTTTAAAAGTGTGATCTTGTTTAAATGAAGGCTTTTTCACAAATCTCTTCTTAGGTAGTCAGCCCTTGCTATAAACCTTAGAGACAGATCTGTCGTGGTCTTGTATTTTAAATCAACACGCAAAATGTGCTCTCGTATTCCCTTTCTCCCTATTTGTTCTTGTTTAATTATAAATTTTATAGTTGAATAAAAGCCACCTCTGATAGTTGAAGTGTAGGTCAAGTTACATTTTGCTGTGACCCTCCTGCTCTGTTTTGGAGATGCGGGGACTGTGGTCTGGTGAGGCAGGAAAGTTTACAGATCAGAGCCTAAAGATTTTTTTTTTCCCATTCTTTCCTGGATATCCTTTAGTTGGGCAAGGAAAGTAATGTTTGTAAAACTGGATTGAATGATTTCTATTAACCAAGAGTTTTGTGTGAATAATAGAGGAATATTTGTGTCCTACATAATTTTAGAAAGCAGTATGCACCACTTAGGATAGTTTACAACCAGATGTCTAATTCTCTTTTAATTTCTCTCTTCATTCATAAAAATAAACATTATTCTAGAAATACGTGCCTGATGAGAGGTGGTAACAGCCAGTCATTGCCAATTAGACACATTCGTTTACTCGAAAACAATACAAGTATGTAATTGGCTTCCATGGATTTGTGTTAGCATGAGGAATACGTGGATATAGGTCCTGGACTTTCTGGCTTATTCAAATGCTTCTGGCTTTGCTTTTTGGTGCTGTGTGTGCATATCTATTATAAAGATACATATACACCATTTGTACTGATGCAGCTGCATGACTTTCAAGTAAAGCAGAGCAAAAGGAAGATGGATTTAGAATAACAAAACCATCTTTGGGGAATGCTTTAGCCACAGGTGAAGTGCTGCTGCTGGTGCACCAGACAGAGTGACCCAGGTTAATGAATATTAGTGTGTCTGTGCCCAAGAAGTTCCCTGGAGATATGCCATGATCCTGTTGGGATTTCTGCCTTTCTTCCTTATGTTCTCTTAGAATGTTGAGCAATTAGAGAATATATAGACATGGCACAGGTAGCCTTGTGTTAGCTTGAAGGAGGCTTATTTGGAGGGAGGCTCCAGATTGGGTAAATATAATCAAATAAAATTTTGGAAAGAGCCTTGCTGCTAGTGTCCATGCCTAATAAGTAAGAATAAAAAGTCAGAGAGAGTCCAGTTCTTCATCATTTTATCTTCTGCCCCTTTTTGACATGTTCTCTATGTTCTCTCATATTCCTGCAAATCTTGTGTGCTAAATGAGGCAGGAGTCCTCTGGCTGAAAAAATCTCACAGACTAATCAACTACATCCATATCTTGATGTTGTCCATGCTGGGGAACCAGAATTCTGGCAGGCATTGACTTTTGAGTGCCTGGCTTCACATACTCGCTGTTGTTCCTTTGATGCTTTCACCATAGCATTCAAAGTAAGTAAACAAAACACTTAAAAGCTGAAACAACATTTTCACTGTAGAGAACGATACTTTTACTGGCAAGTTCAAATAATTTGGCTGCACACCAGAACTGTCTGCTGCTTGCAGCAGTGATCAGTGCATTTGTAGGTTGGATTCTACATGGACCTGCCACTGCAGCCAGTAAACATAGAGATGGCTTTGTAGGTATTTGACAGCAAGAGAGTACTGAGGTTTTGAGAACTGAGTACAATTGATTCAGTTTGAGATTTCTGCCTATTTTCCTTCGGCTTCTTTGTTCTTTCATGCTTATGGCTCTCTTTTTCCCCACCATCCTCATATTCCTCCCTGCCCATCTGTTATTACTTCTACTGTTTTCCTCATCTGCTGCCCCAGTTCTTTCCTCATCTTCTCCATCACCCACGTGGATCCAGTCCTCCCTTGGTTCCTTTTTGCAACCACCTCCTCCTAAACTTTTCCTTGGCTCCCTGTCAGCTTCCTTGTACCTCTGTGCCTCCTGTGGCTTCATCCATGAAGGTCAGATTGTGAAGGTTGGGTGCTGCTTTACTCCAGTTCATGGTTGTTTATTTGTGCCTTTCTCTTTGCCTCACATTCTGAAAAGCCTTTCTTTTTTCACAAATAGTTCTATATTAAAAGCTATCCTCTTTCACTGACACTTAATTGTCTTAAGATCTGGATATTTACTTCTAATTAATGGCATCTGAGTTACATTCATGGTGTTTCCTTCTTAGTTTTTCTATTTTAGAAATCATTTCTCTGTGCTAAAAATATGCAATTATATGGCATATATTTCAAAAGGCAATATCTAAAAGAGGTAATACTCATTTACAGCTCTTTTTATGAGGCAGGAGGTGAGAGCTGTTATTTTTGCTTCCACTTTCCATCTGCTTCTCCAGCACTGCTGTATTTCTGGCAGTCAGATAGGAACTGGAAGTGCATCATGCCATTTATTTTGCAGTAATTGAGTATTTCTGCACCTTTCCATGCACACATCCCTTCCCTACCCAACCTCCTCGCTGATGCTGGGTTTGAGGTGCCACCTTATGTGTTGTCTCACAAATAGCTTTCTGCAGTTTATTTCTCGTAACAGTAGAAAGAATTGCTTGGTTTGTCTTTCTTTGTAGCAGATGTGCTTTTAGTTGGATTTAATATCTGTTGGATTCTGGATTATTCACTAAGTATGTATTTCCCAGTTTTGAGGAGATAAACTGAGATGAGTCATAGAGCAGTTATTCCAAGAGATAGCTTCAACAAGAGAGACCATGAATACTTCAGGCAATAGTACTTGATGTTAGGCATAGATGGTATGAAGGTCACTGGTTTTTGTTGTTTTTCCCCCTCCCTAAGCAGATGAGGTTCTCTTCAAACAGGCTGCAGAAATGCCAATTAGTGTGCTTCATTCTGAAATGTAATTAGATTTAAAATGTAAAAAATCCCTTTCGGCTACAGTATAATCGGAGCCCCTAATTATGAAAGGCATATGTTCCCCTCCATCTTTCTTCCCTCCACCCATGTAGCTAATTGTCCTTCTAGAATGATTTCTTCATTGTAAAAATCTTTGTGACGTTCCACTCCTGCTTTGCTCAAAGCAATGCTGTTATCTGTGCATTAGCTTTATGTGGCTGGATTCTTGCAGGATAACACACAATATAGTTACGCTGATTACTCGTTGTTTTGTGTGTCATCTGTGTTTTTGGAATATCTCAAGGCCTGTCAGTCTTCCGCTGGGGATTACATCATTTCGGGGGGCTCAGCCATTCTGAAACAAAAGCATACTTCAGTGGTAAAATATGTATGCCCGGACACTTGGCAGTCTTTCAAGACTCCAAACTTGACATGGAGTTAATCTCAGATAAATGTATTTTCTTTGGTTCATAGTAACCAAACAGTTATTTCCATGCACTTATTTTTTTCTTTTTGCTTAATGTAAGGTTTTCTTTACAGAAGTTAATTACTGACCTAAAATACTTTTCCTTGTTTTTTTTTTCCAGCCACTGCAGAATTTATTCCGAGGTGGTGATTTTGGTTTTTGCTCAGTCTTTGAAAGTTTTAGCAGTGGTGAATTCAGATTAATAACTGCTTCTATAGCAGTAAGCCTGATCTTCTTTGAAATGTTCTAATTTCTACATTATTAGCTGGCCTGTCTTCCCAGGGCTGACCTCTGGGGAGAAAGTTACTCACACCTGCCAAGCTACCTCATTACATATTGAATTATAACAGCAAATCACTATCACAAATCCTATCAGCCAGCACGTAATCACCAGTGATACTGTGAGGGTTTCATAAGGGTTTAATTGAAGCACATAAAAGAATTAAAAAAAAATCAAAAATTTGCCTTACGTTTGAGAGAGAATATAGGGATGGATTTGGAGTTACTAAAAATAACAAAAGGAACATGTAACTGAACAAGTAATATTAGTTCCATTGAATTGAGCACGCAGTGGGAAAACAGCAATAAGTAAATTATTATTGTTGATTCGCAATAAAACGTGTCTCAGATAACTGAATGGCTTACAGGAGGTATGGCTTCCTCTTGATTTTTTGAAATATTTTTCTTTAATATGCTGACATTTCATTTAAAAATGATTTTTAAAAAAGGGTTACAGGGATGGGGAATTTATTCTTTTATTCCACAGAACATGCAGACATCATTAGCATAACAGATGCATTGTTTCTGTATTTAAATAAGTGGAAAGAGAACACAGAAAAGTTCTGGGATTTTTTTTAGGAACAGAGCTTTCCAACACATCCCTTAAAAAGATTTTTTATTGCCTTTTAATTTATGACAGAGAAAAGAAATCTTTGTTCTGTTAGTTTTATCAAATTATATCTTTTTTCTCGTGTGCAGGAACTTTCAAATATATAGAGATCAGGTGGCCATAAAGCACATTTTTCATGGCAGATAGTCTTGAAGAGTGCTTTGTAAACATCTAAGCAGAATCACACGAGTTCTTATTACTGCTCTTTAAATACTATGGTGAATGCAATTTCTCATTGGTTTGCATCTAAGTCACACAGTCAGATGTCTGAGTATGCAGGTCATGCAGATTGCAAGTTTACTGAAGGGTCATTGTGGTTATCAATGGCAGCTGTTCATAGGATCCTTAGCAATGAGTGGAAATTTATCTTTTGATTTGAATGCTTCTCACTCCTAAAAACTTTATGAGGTCTCAAGAGCATTACTATTTTTAACTAAGTAGTGGTTATGTCTTTCAGTTTATTTAGGCATGAAACCAAAGATCATTGAAGTCAATGTGAATTCTTCCACTTACATCAGCATGCTTTGGGTCATGCCCTAAACTGTTGTGTTTGCTATCCAAACTACAAGAGGTTGTAGAATAAAAACTGGTGCTCTACAAACCAAAACGGATTCAACAATAGCCAAAAGAACAAATGCAGCTTCCAGTCAAGCCAGTGAAAGATATAAAAACATCTCACAAGAAAAGTTTGAAAGGTTCTGGCATGGGAGTAAATGTCATCTAAAGTTAATCTTTCAACTAACCTCCTGTGGTAAAAATGACCAATTTGTCCCCACATCAGTGTTAGTAATGAGAGGTCACAGTGGGCAAGGCATTAAGCAATAAAATGCCGTGTGAAAATGTAGAGTATTCATGCTGATCACCAGGCAGCATTGGCCTATCTTTGAAGTTAAAAAAGGTTTTGATCTTTGTTATGAAGGTCTTTTAATTGTTGTGGTTGAGCAATACTTATACTGCAAGAGTTCTTGCAGGCATTTGTTATCTGATACAAAGGTGGTGAAGATGATGGTTCCCTACATTAGGAATATGGAAAGCACATTAGGAATAGCAAGCTAGCAGATATTGTACTGCCTGAGAAATTCATAATGAGGAGATTCATGACGTTATGCACTGTTGCTCTATTAGTATTCAGAGGACAATTTGATGGGGGGAAAAAAAGTAAAGAAAAAGGCTTTGTGTGATTACATAGTAATTGAGTAATCCAGGTGCATTTTCAAAATATTTCTATAAGTAGGGAAGAGAAATACCCTAATATTAAATATTCCAGAAATTCAACAAATTCAGGATAAAAAAGGTACGCTATTAAAAAATAAAAAAATAAAAAAAAAAGCCAATTTTGAAGCTAGATTGATTTTAAGGTGAGCTTCCTTGTTCTTCCCTCTGGAGAGGCTTAGAAAAGCAAAATGTTCTGCATTATCAGAGGCCAGTATTTGATGGGACTGTTTAGTCCCTGATTGAACATCACAAGAGGAGTGTTCCTGTGTGTGTGAAAAATGTTTGGTAGAAAACTTAAATCTGAATGAAGAGATGATGCAAATGATAGAAGGAGACGACCTTCATTAATGGGTGCAAAAGAGTTTACTTACTTTGATTCGAAAGAAGTATTAACTTTGTGGGAAAATAATGATAGTAAGCCTTTTTGTTTGCATGATGATGAATTTTTGTTTTGCAACAAGAAAAAAACATACATTGCTGAAATGTGTTTGTTCATAATTTTAATTTTTAACTGTTTAGCTTTATATTTAAGTACACACTTTTTTGAATTATCATGAGGAAATGGAATGAAAGACGTAGATATGCTAAATTGTTGTCTGCCTTCCAGTTCTGTTCCATGCTAGATTATTCCCTTGACTAACAGGATAAAAAGTGTTTGTGCTTGAGACATTCTGTGAATAATCTACCTCTGTGTTTGTGTCTGTGTTAGTGAAAACAGAGCTACTGTTGAAGGATTGAAACATTCATGCTGGCCTGTGACTGAAGTCAGTATTCTTACCTCTGCTGCGTAGATTTTTTACAGTGTGCATCAAATATAACATAGTACAGAGGGTATAACAGTATCAAGTTTTGGCTGTAATTAAGAAAGCTGCTCCTAAGAAATTATTTGATCAAAGCCTTTTGCGTATATTTGCAGGAACAGCGATGCCTTGATGTTGATGGTTAGTTCTGTGCCAGAGGTTCATTTTTGATGGTAGGATTTTGTGCAGGTGGTAGGTGTTGACCCAGAGATGGAGCACGGCTGGGCTGGTGATGCTCACTCCTGAGAACATGGCTGTGTGATTTCTTAATTGGCTGGGTGGGCTGTAGGGGGTCGGAGTTGGGATGGCAGCTCTGATATGCTGGTGTTGTCCTCGGCCCTGCTTATCAAAAGGAAGGTTCTTATTAGTATAGCAGTGAGAAGGGAGGGCTGCTGCTCTGGAAGTCATTATCTGAAGTTTGTCGTGGGAAGAGATGGAAGGAAGAGAAGAAAATGCCACTCCAAACACAGTCTTATCCAGTAGCTCATTTCATAATTTCCTTCATACAATCAATTTGCATTCTTTTACAAGCAACATCTCAGTTCTGTTTTTCTTCTACCAAGTGAAAACAAGGGTAAAAAGCATGTTTTCTTTCATGACTTTGGAATCTTCCTCACTTCATAAGAAACAAGTTTGTTTTTTGTTTTTTTTTTTTTTTTTTTTAAAAAAGGTGCTGAATGAAACCTTTACGTGGTAGAGGATTGTTCAGCCAATGGGTAAAATTGTACACACAGCTTCGTCATGCGAGTTTTCATGTGTGCAAATGAACAACAACTTGTTCAGATGACATTGCTCGGTTTACCCAGACAAATGCATATTCCTTTAGAAATATCACTGTGAAATGACCTATGATTCATTCATTATTGTGAGTATTAACAACTTCACGCAAAATGCTTGTCTAATTTTCTTGAATAGCTCTCAAAAATAAGATACTTCCATATGTAGGATAACTTGGCAGAAATAATGTTCTTTCTGTCCATTAGTCTAAGGGCAAGAAGTGAAAACTCAGCCTTTACTTTCAGTTCCCTTTAGCAATGGCTCCGCAGAACTGCAGACTGGTGGTGCTTCACAGAACTGTGTTAGCAGGTGGCTGTTGGCTTTAGCCAGAGTCAATGCCTTGGTGGTTTGGGTTTTTCTTTTTGCAGCGCAGATTGCTCAAAGCTTGCATCAGTGTCCCTGGGGAGCCAATTTGCAGAGCCAAAGGGAAGAGGGCTCCTGAAGGCATCATGGCTGCTGGCTAGTCTGTTACTTCATGACCTCCAGTGCCATGCGATTAGCACCTTATCGTCCAAGTTTACATACTCCTTAGCTTTCACCAAGGCATCCTGCTGCCTTCCTGCTCCATCTTTCTTCTGGCTGTCAAACTGCTTATGAAATAAAATAGCCTGCAGCCCTCTTTGAGATAACAGAAAGCTCAATGGTCCTCCTTGGTGCCCTTCATCACACAGCTCCCATCCTCATGGTCCTGCAGCCTAATGAATGCTCAGCTGTGGGGTATGATTAGGCTAAATCTTGCTTCCCTCCTTGTCTCTACAGAGCTTTCTCTCCTCTGTAGGGGCACTGGTTAGATCTTCTTGCTCTCTCCTGTGTTCATTTCAACCTGACCTGCCTCCCCTACACCACATCCCTCTTCCTGCTCAGAGCTCTGGAGTTCCCTGGCCCTGATACTTGATTCATGGGAATGGCTTATGCTGCAGAAGACCTTGCTTCATCTTCAGTGCAATACACATTGTCGAGAAGCAAATTACATGAACCATTACAAAAAATGCAGCAGTAGAAGAACTAGTTAGCAACGGTACCTTCAGACAGGAGTTCCGGTTGTTTTACAGCTTTGTACTGCATCAATATGGCATGGTTGGGTAAGTTTTGTATTCCCACCTCAGCAACAGCTCTCAGGGAATGAATTTGCTGTAAAGTTATGCTGCAGTATTGATGATGTGCTAGCTTAAGTCCTTGTACATTTTCATACTGCATTCTTTTTAATAGGTAACAGCTAGTTATGCTTCTTCACAAAGGGCTGTGGCTTGTATATAGCATTTAGACTTGTCCTATTAGCCAGGAATTTCTGTAATATTCAGCCACATTTACTTAATCTTAGTCTCTGTTGTTGGTTTTTTTTCCTGATAGATTATCTTTTTTACAGATTGTACCACTCTGTCTGGAAGGAATGAAATTAAATTTTAGAACTGCAAACAATACAAATATAATCAGTATACAGATCTTCCTTAAAAATGCTGAGGACATTTTAAAAACTGCATTCAAAGGCATTCTGATAAATACAGATTTTTTCAGTTAGTAATAGAGCTGACAGATTCTAACGTCCTTAAAGCTTCACTGGTCTAGATCATCCATTGCTATCTAGTTTTTATCTGTAAATTGGAAATGCGTTTTCTGTATCTAACGACCAAAGACTTTTTCAGCTTTGAGTGAAACAGTCTTTGAATTGGGCTAGATGAATAAATTGACTTAAAGAAAATGTTCTTTCTGCACCTGCAGGAGAAGCCGCAGCTGCCAAGAGATGAATACTTCAAAAAAACTGGATTCCTAGGATTTAGCCAGTGATTTCTGCCAGTTCGTTGCTTTGATGTTCTTTACAAGTTCAGCAGCAAACACACAGTGATGTGGGTTATTATATAAACATAACCCTTTTGCAAAAGACGAACATAATCTCGTCTTGAAATCTTAATAAGCACAAAATCCAACTTGAATGAAGCAGTTTGTTGATGGAGGCAGTTTTTAATGCCTACTTTCTATTCACATCTCTGTTTCTGAAACCAGCACAGGCTTTCTGTAGGATTCTGTGTATGCAGGTAATGGAAGTCTGGTGCCAACAGAGAGAGGCATTAATTTGAAAGAAAGAAAGATAAGCCTAGGTGGAAGGCATCTTTTCAGTAAGTCAGTTGGGATGTAGAGTGCTCATCCAGGGCTTCTGGAAGAATGTCAGAAGAGAGCAGTTGAGTTAGGGTAATATGTAGCTTACTAAAAAGAATTACTGCAGCAAAGAAACAGACACAGTGACCTAACTTGGAAAAATGTGAGGATTTACAGAATCATAGAATCATAGAATGCCCATCCCTTTGTCCTGTGCCTAAGGAATGTAGCAGCTGTCCACTTCTTTTTGTAGTTAAGAGGTTATCTGTATGTTTTAAGTCTGGGCAGCAATTGGCTTAGAAATTAATTTAATTTTAGTGTAATTTTGAGGGTGCAATTTTGCATAAATTGAGATTTAAATTTACAGATGAAGTCCTTCTCTTCATTATGTTCAGGGCCTGTAATAAATTGAAAGAGAAGATAGCAAAATGAAGGAATGGTAATTTACAGCTGAAAGAAGAGTAGACTTAGCTGGAAAAGTGAAGAAGATATGGGGAAAAAGTAATGTCTGAAACATATGTTTTTGTGTGAATAATTTTGTTTGAAGTTCTTATTTGCCTGTAACATAGAGACACCGTTTAAAATGGTAGGCAGTATAAATACTTTCACTTGAGAGATTATTTCAATTACCACATTTGTGCTCATTTTCTGATGTAAACCTGGGAGATAAACACACACAATTCCATGTGTACACACACACGCTTTCATGCACCACCATGGAGGAACATGAACAAGGCAGTTTGCCTGTGGCTGGAAGATGATTCTGCAAAGGCAAGATCTGTAGCTAAATTCCTTTCTCAAGCTCTTGCTTGAGCAGACTGTGGAGGATTGTATCTAAAACAATCACACTGCAGGGAATGTGTGCTGGTATTTTAGCTGGTGGGCTGTCACATTATTAGATAGTGCCCTTTCAACAGGAAAACAAACAAAAAAAAAAAACCAAAAAAAAAACAGAGCAAAATAAGAATAACTAAATAAACAAAAGAAGAGGTACTTATTAGAGATATAGATGAAACATACTCCGTTAGTAATCACGGTGTGGCAGAAATAAAGTGCCATATTTCACAATTGGACACTTCAAAGGATGCTTCTCTTCCAGTAATCCTCTGATCTGTTTCATGTCACAGGTCACCTAAGCAGTATTTACAAACCTTCTGACTGGAGCACTGCTGCAGGATTTAAGGTGTTGCAACTTTTTGACATCAAAAGTTTAAGTGCACTGATATTTCTCTAAGAATGTTACATCATGGTTAATTTTTATGTAGACTTGTGTTTATGAATATGTCTCCTCCAGATTGATTTGGAGCTTCCTTGGAGAGGGGAGAAGTTCTCTCCTGATAGCCAAGCTATGGGTTTAGGCTGTGTATGGCTTTGGTTGTGCTCAAGAAGGCCAGGAGTGAAGCAGGAATCGAAAAGCTAGGCTGAGCCACTGACTTATACATCAGTGGGAAATTAGTGCCAGTTCCAGATTCCCTTTACATCTGGATGTAAATACAAATATTCTCCTCCAAGTTGCTTTGACACTTTAAAGAATAAAATACAATATTAGGAATTGCTGCTATGATTTTGAGTATAGTCTGAACTTGGGTGTAAGGTCTGACTTTTGGCACCAATATCACTGAGAGCTTGGCACCAGCCATAGGATAAGCAGGGATGGGTTGTGGTCTCAAATCAACAGTATCGTGAGTGCTAGTTGGACTTTTTTCTTCCCCCCACATCATGAGGGTTTGGAAAATTTGTGCAGCTCAGACAATTGCTACTTGCTTCAGTTAGATGGGTCCCATCTTTTATTCTGTCCACAGAGTGAGTTTACTTTTTTCTGTCTTACTACTCAAAGACAATGACCATTTAAATTGACTGCTGCAAGTCCCGAGCAGTTTCTTGCATAAAAACTTCAGGAAAGCTGCTTTATGGAGCCTCTTTGTTGTCACATTGCTGGCATTGAGGAGATTTCTTCCAGCTTTTCTCTTGTTTGTTTTTACAAGAAAGGGAGCATATTCAAAATATTTCTACAGCACTAAGGTGAAAAGACTGAGTTCCTAGGATCACAGCTGAAACAAAACTTGCACTATTCTAGTCTTGCTGAAGTAGGAATGCACAGTTGCGCTGTCCATCAATGATTTGAAAGAAGAAGGATATTTTTTGAAATCTGTTCAATTAAGATGCCTCTTAAGTTCTCCCTTATACTTCATTTCAATAGTTTTTCCGAGGCTTTCAAACCAGAATTACACAGGGCTCTATTTCAAGTGTACTATAAAGAGCTGATAATATAGCCTCTGTGGCTGGGACACAGAATCTTCCTTATATAGCTTCTGTGAACAGAATACGCTTGTTCTGCAACAGATCTCATGTTGTTTATTACTGATAACTATTCTCAAGTCAGTATAAGTGACACTTCCAGATAACTTTCTTCATCCCTGATAACAATCTGGTAGTTCATACCACTTTCCAGAAGCATATTATTCAATTTAGTTTTTTTAGAATGCATTTAGTATTTATAATGCCAAAGTAGTAATTCTTTCAGTATCTGCCAGCTAGATCAGTCTTGAGAAGAGTCTCTTCAAAGCAATGTCTGTTTAGGATTGACTTATTTATGTGCAGTTTCTGTTACACAACAAAATAGTCAAAGAAATGAAGCTCCAGTTCCCAGCGCCTGAGAAAGAAGGAGTCTCAGAAAACAGGTACAGTTTAGGAAGTCGATGGGAACAGCTCTTTGCTTTGGAGAGTTGTGTACTTATACACATTTCAGATCTTGTTTTTAAAGCCTTATTTTTTTAACAAAGTACTGACAGTTGTGGAGATGACACTGCGATGTGCTGAGGGGAAGTGATCAGGTTCCAGGGTTGCTAGCAAAACTCTTCAGGGGTCACTCTCCAGTTTGGGGTTCCATTAATCGCTTTAGCACAGTATGTATGTTGCTGGGTACCCAAAATTGTTAGTATAGGGGAAAGAGGACTGTTTTGTAGAAGGAATCTGAACAGTGTCAGAGACTAATAGAAGTAGGGCTGAATCTTGCAGATGAAAATATAAGCAAATAATGAGATTTTATTAGCTAGGAAGAGTCACCAAGGAATTACAGGCAGGTAATTCTGAGATATAGCCCGTGTCATGAGTATCAGGGGAATGTGTTGAAGCAGGGCAGAGGTGGCATAAGTGCTAGGAGATTTCCCCTGTTTTGCAGGAAAAGTTGATCAGAGATTAAAGAAATTAAGAGCTTGTAGGATATTAAGGAGGGAGGAACTGAGTGCTAAAGAGGTTTATATGTTTTACAGGATGGAGAACAGAGAACCAACCAGCAGTACCATAAATGGGAACACTACCTAGTTTGAATTACATAGCAAAGGCAAAGAGAGGAGGTGGTTGTTCTCTGTAAATACACATGCAAGGAAGAAGCAGGCAAATGGTTTTGACTGCTATCTACTATTTTTTCAGGTGCTTTAAAATAGTTTCTGATTTGTTGTCTGTTCTGAAATGGCAAGTACCTGTAGAAAAATCGTCTAAACACTGACTCACGGAGACGGCTTTCATACCTTGGCAATGCAGCTAAGGCTCTCCTGGGACAGACCTAAGAGGGGCCTAGGCAAGATGTCCCTTACTCTGAGTCCCAAGTTTGGGCTCCTGGCCAGCCATGTGCCCCTGGGCTCCTCTCGGTTTCTGCACATGGACTTTTGATGGCTAATGGCTCCTGGGATGGGCCTACGAGCAACTGGGAAGGATGTTATTTGAGCTTCCCCTCCTGGTATAATCTCCTGTTTTCTTTTTTGGGCATGCAGATGAGCTTATACTGCATAACCTACCAGTACTGTGTTCAGTTTGAATGCGGTTTGAAGATCTCAGAAAGAGGAGTCTCAATTTGACAGCTGCACACTGTGTGTCCATGCTTACAGAATGGCAGGACTGCACAGAAGTCAAACCTCAAATTGAACAGAGGGGAGCTGAAGAAAGCTGGGACCAAAATATTGTATGGATAACATGATTCAAAAGGAGAAACTGTTCAGAACAAAAGCGTGGGAAAAATTAAAGGACAATATTTTCCCAGTAGGCAGGCAAATAAAACAGGAAGAATACAGAATGAAAATTTCTGGTTGATGGCAAATGTCTT
Organism: Lagopus leucura; assembly: GCF_019238085.1. Lineage (NCBI taxonomy): Eukaryota > Metazoa > Chordata > Aves > Galliformes > Phasianidae > Lagopus > Lagopus leucura. The sequence continues at coordinate 45,323,918 of NW_024962264.1, forward strand.
TGTCAGAAGATATTGGAAAAAAATTAAGTGCAGACACTGTCAACTTAGTAGGCCATTATAATGAATAAAAGTGCTCCGTTCATTCTAAGCTTTTAGGTACAAGGTTCAAAGTTTTCCTTAATGTACAGATACAAAGGTAGATTGACTGGCCATCTCCCATTTTTCTTCATCAGAATATTCTGTTTAAATGGGTGGACCTGGATAGATAATCCTGGGAGAATTTTTCTTCACTTACAGCCAGTTCTTTACTAGGTTTCAGAGGGTCAATCTTCTATGTGTGTTTGTTGACATGGATCCATCTCTCGTATATCCATGAGAGCTGCTTACATTGAAAGATTGCTGCCCACGTTACCTGTAATTTAATTTATGCTGAGTTTTTGAATAGTATTTAATGATGTGTTCGCCAGAAGAATCTAAGCCAATTTCCAACAGTTAGCAGTGAGTTTCCCACATCCCTTTCCTGTTCCCTGGCCATCCAGAGACAGCTCTGTTCGCAGCTACAGGCACAGAGAAGAAGGGCTCCTGGAGCTTTCTCACCACGTGTGGCTTCAGCCTCCATCTGAGAAATTTCTGCTTCCCAGCCCAGCCCTGCTAGTGTCAGTCTAGGCTCAGAGGAATGCAGCATGACTAAAATTTCTATTTCAGTAGATCTTTTCTCATAAGTGATCCTTTCAAAAGTCTTTGTTTAACAAAATGCTTCTAAACAGTGTATTGCTTCTAACCTAACCATCACAAAAATATATGCATATATATATAAAAAGACACCCATTAGGTGTGCTGAAGGTAGGGGTGACTGTAGGGGACAACTTCGATTTCTGTATGGTTGCAGCCTATCCATTCAGCTCCTCCAGAAAATCTTGGTAGAGGAATTCCTTTCTTTGTTAATCAGTCCAGGCAGAGTTCCTTCCTTAAGTGGCTTGGGAGACACATAAAAGAATTGTGTAGCTGCTCCCAGCTATTCTGGAATGCCCTTCCCCTTTCCTGCAGGCAAAAGGTAAATGCCTGTATTATGTTCTGCATGGGTGAAAATGCCTGCCCAGAGGACATGGGCTGAGAATTACTCCTGTGGCTGCTGGGCCACCCCAGGGCTGGGGAAGGAAGCAAGGAGGCATAGGAGCTTGACTCTGGACTTCCTGCAACCATCCAAAATGGGATCACAGACCAGGACACAGCCAAGGCAGGGAGCAGCCCTGTGTTACACTGGTCCTATAAGCAGCTGCAGCATCAGATGCTGTGTGGGTTCAGTCATTGTACACAAGGATTAGGTCTATTGGGATATTTGGTTCCTTTGCATGAAGTTCTCATGCGACCTTTTAAAATCTTGGTTTGTTATCTGAAAAGGCAGAAACAAATCATGTATTTGAGGTAGAAAAGTTTATCTGTCAGATATATCTTTTATATATTACCAGATGTCAGATTAAGTGGTTTTTGCAGGCTGTTCACAGCAATTGACCAGAAGCAATTCAGTCACTGTCAAATATCAATGCTTTATAAGTTTGTTCAACCCCAGGTTGTGCTACTTCCTCTGAGGACCTGGATTAGCTGTTCAGCAGACAGGACAATGCTTTCACATCCTGCAATCCAACACGCTCAGAAAGTCTGTAGGATTTACCAAAGCCATGTTGGTCTTCTCATTTGGAACAAACATTAGTTACTGGGCCAGACAGCGTGCTCCCCAGAGCACCTTGTTGCACTGCAGGAAGAGCATCCTACCTTGCACTGTGTTGTTGCAGTACAGTAGCAAAGATCCACTAAGAACGAAAGCCACATATTTTTTTATTTTTTAAGATGTTTTCTTGATCTAATGCATATCTAACAGTGAACTAAAATGAAAAAGAAATCTTTCAGCAACACATCTTTCACATTGTTTTCTGAGCTCTGATGAGCTTGCTATAACCTGTTAGTACATCTTCCTAGAAGATTCTTTTTGAAAAAATGTTTTGAATCAAGGTGAGAAAGGCTCCTAGTTTGTATCACCAGCAAAATCTCTACATTTTTCAAGTCTTTCTTACAAATACAGAAAAAAAAAAAGTTTATATTATTAAGTCAGACAGGGCAGATTAGACTTTATTGTGGTCACATTCCTTATCAGTGTGAATAGATTTTGCTGTTATGTCTTGCTCTGAAGCAAAAAGGAAAATTAATTCTTTTTAGCGTAGTTAACAACATTGCTGCATGTAGTGAATGTGTAGATTCACCCTGTCAGTGATAGTATCTCATTAAGATCCAGAGATGTTTGTTACTGTGCATTCCAAAAGATGTTGTTCAAAGTGGCTTTAAAGTGAGGTGAACCCAGTTACTCAATCAGCAGAAGTATTGGAAAGTCTTCCAGATGTGCTGCATCTACTTCCATCCTCACAGCTCTGTCTCCTACAAGAATGGTGGGGCTCAGCCTCCTCTTAGGAACAAATGCTTGGTGTCTGTGATTGGGTGCTCTTGTCTTAATGACTTAACAAACTGAAAGCTTTACAAGTACAGTGTGGAGCAAACCATGGAGCAAGATGGGGCATGAGAAAGGAGTTCCAGCGCTCCCTGCTGCCATCCTCTTCTCTTTTTCATTGCAGCAGTTGTGTAGGAATAGCTCTGTAGCACGTTTACACTGCATGCAAAGCAGGCCTGACCCATCCCCAGCACATTGAATTCTCCAAGAATGAGCTGCATGGCATGTGTTGCTGTGTGAAGTGGCGTGTAGATGAGATTTCTGTTACTGAAATGTGGGAGCCATGTGTCTGTGTCTGCATTACGTTCCGTGACTGGAGCATCATCTGACTGGCTCTGCTCCATTGGCACGTGCCATCCATTGCAGTGATTCTGTGCCACACACAGCAGGTTTGTTACATGTTGGATTACAAAATGGGAGTGAATCCTTTCTGCACATCAAAGCAGTGGCAGGGAGGACCCCAGGTTTGAAAGCTTCAGGTAGCACAAATCTTTGCAGTTTTTCTGCTGAAACTAACTTTGTCTGGGGACACAGCTAGGCTCTGTAAGGAAGCAAAGCTGTTATGAATATAAATGTCTTTATGACTTTCATTTAATGGATAATTCCACAAATCTACAGTATTTTTAAATTGATTCGCCACATATCTAACTTCTGAGAGCAGGGAAATACAGAGGCTTTGCAAAGCAGCATCTACACTGTAGCAAGTAGAATTGCGAGCAGCTGTGTGTGCAAGTAGCACAGTGCCCATGATGGGCTGCTGCACAGCAGGGGAGATAGCTTTGCAGAAAACTGAAGCATTTTTCAGCTTTTAAGGTTACATTAGACACTGTTGTGCAAATCAGCTCTCAAAATTGTAAGTCGGGAAAAGCTAAAATACTTCTGCGAATGTAGAATTTAATTATGAATGGCTGCAATAACATTTATGTAAGCAAGAATGAAAGACTGTAAAAGCATTTTTACAAGAAAGTTTATGTATAATCTGTAATAGAGTTTAAGCCTATTCAAAGGTTGGATTCGTTGTAGGGGTTTTTGTGTTTGTTTTTTTTTAACTTAAACAGTGTATAGCTTTCAGAGTGGTTAAAACTTTCATTCAAAGGCGTTCTTTCAAAGTATTCATCTATTTTCTTTCTGGTTTGAAAAAAGAAAGACATACTTTAGCTTTTTGAGGTAGGTGTTCTCTGCAGAATCCACACTGATGAGAACCATGCACAGAACAGGAAGTTGAAAAGACAGAGAATGGCAGCTGAGAGCAGCTCCATCTGCTCTGGAAGCGCATTACTGTATGGCGGAGGCCAAAACAACTGACAAGACTGAGTCATTATTTATGGAAGGATTCTGAACTCTGGCCGTTTGTCAGGCTGACTCAAGTAGTCTGCTGCTGGACCTGATGAGCTAGCAAGTATCCAACATAGATTTGTGCTCTAATAAATGTCAGATACAGAGGTGTTGCTGAAACAAATTGCTAAAATATTAAGAGAAAAAGGAACTGTATGCCAAAAGACTAATGAACAAACCTCACTAATAAAGACTGGAGAGCATGAGAACACCTTATTTTTGAAATAAAAGCATTGAGGAGCAGTGCAAAATCCCAACCCTGAAATCAATGGCAGAACTCTCACTGGCTGATATGGAGCAAGGGTCTCACCCGCTGTGTGCAGTATTTCAGTGTGCTTCCCCATTAATTTATTTCATATTACAGAAGCTGGGATGGCTCATGTGTTTGTGAAATAGTTTCCATGTCTGCCCATTTAGTGCAAGTTCCAGTCCCCAGGCCAATGAAAACATTCCTATTCCCTTCAAAAATTATGTCAGCAAGGACAAACAGCTTCTTTTATACTAATAAAAAATGATTGGGATGATTCTGTTCTTTTATATGTTTGTTGCCGTTGAGAGCTGGAAGTTAGGAAAAAACTGACTGAATAAGTAGCTCATAGCCAAGCCAGGCTGGGTCCTATTTTTTATTCTGTTCTCGGGGAGTGTCTGAAGTCTTGCCATCATTCTCAAATATATAATTTATAGCATGTTAGAAAATTAACAGAAGGAAGACTTCTTTCCCTATCAATATGGTATCCATGCTGTTTACAGTCAGCAACTAGAGTCCATGTGCCTTCCTGCTAGATTTCTCTACTGTCTGGCTTCAACAGCAGTGAGCAATCTGCTGTCATCTTCAGAAAGTGTCACGATCCTCCAGTTATTTGCAGGCATTTTTCTATTGCAAAAATGTTTTCTAAACATAGTCACTTGTTAAAAAAATAAATAAACCCAAGCCGCATATTGGGAAGCCTGTCTAGAGTCACTGCTTGGCTGTGTGACACACAGCAAGAAAAGGAGTCACGTGTTCCTGTCTGGAAACTGATCAGTTGCATTATTCTAAGCATTAAAATGTGTCTGTATGAATGTGTCTGTGTGCATAGAGACACACATACTTTGAGATCGTGCTGACAATGAAATTTTCAATCTATAAAGAGAAACAGATTGCCAGCATAATCTTTTCTTTACCAGACTGTGAATTTCATTAAAGTCAAACCCTTCAACTTTAAAAACATTCTCTGTTATGATGCCAAAAGATGTCTTAAAGTGGTTTATTGATTCTGTATAAAACTTCTTATTTACTGTGTTACTGAATGACGGTAAAAGCAAACAAAAAAAAGTACAGTGCTTTCCTCTTTTACTTGTCACGTATTTTGTGGTGTAAACGTAGGTCATGTATATCTGCAGTTCTGTATGAAATAATATATACATTATAGTCCTGCACAGGTGGGTGTTGTAGTGAGCTGATAGTCTTATGATGAGTCACAGTCATGCGACGCAGTCACTTACATGTCTTTAACGGTCTCACCTTCATGCTGACCCTTAGTCTGTTCTCCAAGAGTGTCTAATGTTACTGTCCTTGAACAATTTTGCACAGCTTGCATGCATGAAACGAGAAATAACCCTGCTAACAAATTGTTTTCTTTTCATCCTTGCAGTGGTAGAACTTCCGCAGGTCTAAAATCAGCCACATTCAGTCCAGAAATGTGAATGAAACGGGGCATTGATGAAGTGGGTGCAAGTAGGGACAACAGACTGACTTTCTTGCTGATGTAGGAATGACATCCATTGCAGGCAGTTAGCTTCTCAAAGGCTTCGTCAAATATAATGGTTGGAAAGAAACGAAGCCATCTTTCAGGCCTTGGGATCTGAGAGTTCGGTAGGGATTGTAAATAAAGAGGAAACCACTGAAATAATGCACGTGGTTTGCAACTTGACCTAGCCTACTTAGTGGAACCTGAGCAAGGCCTTGGGACCTCCCAAAGTTTTCCTGTTGGCAGTCATGGGCATTACCACAGCACTGAGCCTTTGTGAGGCTTTGTCACTCTGTCTCAAGAAGGCATACAGGACCCTAACAAGGATAGGGTGCAGAATACACCATGAAGTCAAGGCAGAAGCACAGACCCATGCTGATTTCCCTGCACTTTTCCTATCAAAATGTACTTACTGCCTGCATAAAAACAGCAAGTCGAAGGGCTCCTGGCGTTGGGTCTAACACCATGGTGAGCCCAGTGCAAACAGCACTAATGTGGAGCAGCAGCATGGTGTTTACATTCATGAGATTGAGTTGCATTTTTCTGTCTCTAATAAGAATTTATTTTTGTCTGTAACATTTATTTATTCAAGTGTAATTTTTCAGTGCAGAAGACAAATGTGCATGCTTACTTATTTTCTTGGCGTTGGGAAGGGGAGAAGGGTCAGATATTTTACAAATGAGCAGCCAATTCTAAAGCACTGCACTACAAAGGTTACCGTGACTTCTTACTGCATTTGATACTCATTATGCCGTGCATGATCTGTTCTTTCCATGAGGAGTCCTGCAGATGTAAAGGCTCACACTATGATTGCTTTAATTAGAAATAGTGGTAAGAAATTCGACACCTTTTTATTCTTTGTTCAAATAACAAATGTTAAACACATGGACACTAATTAATTCCTGGAAAATTAAACTGATTTTAGTGGCACTACAACAGGGGTGATTCAGCTTATGACGTTAATTTCAAATGATTTTTGTATGAACTTCTCAAATTAGTGTTGCCATCTGAAAATCTCTCATTAAATAGGAATAGCTGGAGATTAAGGAAAAGTATTGTCAGCTTTTTCTCTCCTTGACAAGTCAGGGAATTTTCTGAATGTTGTTATTTTGTTAAAGTCTAGTATTGGAGAAAATAATGGTGATTTTATTAATCTGTCTTTATTTGTTGCTTTCTTAGTAAGGTGATGGCTTTGTAGATTACTGAGTATCCTCTTCTGCATCTATAGTTCTTACAAACTGTCAACTGTCACAGCAGCTTGCTGCTGTGAGGTATGGACAGAAATGGTAGCAGAATTGGGCTCTTAAGCTACAATATTGTCAAAGAAGCCATTGCAAATAGTAATAAGATCACTAAGATGTTTTCCTTGGGATTTGCTTTGAGAAATAGCCATTTCATGTGCCTTTGCTGCAAATGTTAATTTGTATGTGTGCCTATACACATTTCCAATGTGCAAAATTAGCAAATGACTTCTGAAATGAATCAGTAAAGCTATTGTGCTCTGTGAAGAAGTGAATAAACTAGCTATTTTAACCCCAGCCTAGGCTTCCCCTCTCTTGGGTTTCCTAGTGGATCCTTTTGAGATATGTCTGTTCTCGAAATAAAGCCACTTTTTATGCTTTTTAGTACTTGCTGACTGTTTGCCAAGGAATTCTATGAAGTATCTGTGAATATAGCCTGAGACGACGCTACACTGCTTCCCCTGTTTCCTGTGCTGAATGGCCAGCCCCGATGATAAACTGTAATACAACTCAAGGTAGGAAGAGTGAGCTGCCAGAAACTATTTATCACTCGACTGGCTTTGTACCATGCACATCCGTCTGAAGTTAAATTGAGGTATAAGGGGAGTTTTCTTCTGCTCCAGCTTTGCCAGTGATAGTATCTTACATAAAGATGAAAATAGAAGGTCAGTGTTTAGCTCTTAAATGTTCCCATTCCATGAGAGAAAGATGGAAGTGATAGAAAATTTAACTCAAAGGTTTTGATTGTTAATCTCCCATCAACTTTGATGAGGCAGACCTCTTTCCAATGGCAGATTTCAGGATGATGCTTTATGTACTAACATATAAATAGTGAGGTTTCAGGTCAATTTTTCATCTTTGTTGGCTATTTTAGGAGTTAAATATTAAATATTGTTTAGGAGTAAAATGTTACCATCTCCTGTCTTCTCATTCTATTTGACGTGTCTGCGAGGGATAAATGAATGAGTACTTTTCTTTTGTATAGCCTCATTTTAGACACTGTAGACAACGTATTCTAAAAGTAAAATAAGCATGACATCCTAGGGCAAAGCTTTGGGTAATTATGTATAGTTCAACTCTTTATAAACCTGTAAATCCAAGAGAAGTTAATTTTAAATATTTCCTTTGGTAGAATGAGAGCTTACATTTTATAGCATTCCTCCCTTATTCGGAGTCAAGTACCATGAATCCAATGGTATCTATGAGATATTTGAGGTAACATAAAATGGAAGTGGCATGAAAACTCTTAAATGCACTTAGCAGCCTAACGCTTCTTGTTAGGCTACATCCAAGGCAGATGTGCAACTTTGTTATCTACGCTGCTCAGGTTTTGTTGGCAATGGTTGCGACAGGTATTGCTTTCACCTGACAAGAAGTGAATCAAAGGAAGGACAGAATTGATTTGGGAAAAGGCAGCACTGAGATGCAGTACCGTTTGGCTGCTGTGCTAGCAGGTAACACACACCATGCTCTTATGCACCTTCAAATCATTCATTAGTTCTAGTTGCTGCAAAATGTCTGTTAACAGATATGCTCTGTGATTGCATGCATTGACTGCAGTTTGCTAAAGGTTCAGCTGTTACTCTGGGACAGTCTGGTGATGCTGATGTGAGTGCTGGCTGCCTCTCTCTGGGCTGCAGTAGTATACAGGATGCCCAGGATGAGCACCCCGCTGTCTAAACCAAAGAGCCTAAGTGCAGAATGGAAGCTATCAGGTGCTGAGTGACCCCCCCAGCCACCCCACACAGGGCATCCAGCTTCCCTGGCTCCAGAACATGGCAATGGCAGAGCTAGATGGATGAGAGGGGTGGGGTGGGAGATGCTGGGATGCAAGGAAGGTTTTATTTCCAGACCCTGGGAAGTGGGTGTACGTAAGAAGCCTTTATGAATATTTTGTGCTTTATGTGGGCATATTTTAAACTAATCAAAATACACCACTTAAACAAACTTATTTATATAAGTAAAATTCCATCAAGCGATCAAAATTCACTTGCCTTTTCTTTAAATTTATATAAAGAAAATAACTGCAAATTTATTTATGTTCATGCTTTTCTGAGCATGTCAAAAATGCTTAATATATCACTTGAAAAATGTTAGTGCAATAACTATGTTTTCTTTTAATACCAAAATACAAAAATGCATGATAAAAACGCCATGAAGGGAAATAATTGATTGCTAATCCATAGACTAGAGACTGACTGACTACACAACACCCTTAAGTAATTAAATTGCTTTAACCACAGATAGCTGAGCCAGATTCTTTCACAGGATTCCTGTCCCCCACCCAGTATTCATCATTTCATTTCACTGACCTTGCTGTAAGCTAAATACATACTGATAATGTGTCAAACTCAACTCATAGATTTGTTTTTGCTTTATGAAAGGGTTATTTTACTCCATTTTTTTAATATATGTGCTTAATGAATTTCAAAAAGATCTCTTACTTTCCGTATTTTGATATGTTTGGGGTTTTCCTTCATAAAGAGATGGTGGCATTAAAGCTCCTGAAGCAAAGGAGCCTTTTTCTGATAAAGATCCAGTTCTCATGATTTCCTTCTGGGTTTTACCATATATTCCCTTCTTCTTTTTAAGATTTTGCTCTTACCAGGGTAGCTAAATAAATACAGTAGCACAGAAGCAAATGGAAAACATCTGTTGTTCTTACTCAGGAATCTAGTGACTCAGGTTTTGTGAACATCCGAACTCAGCAGTTTTACATATCAGTAGAATTTTCTGTAGTTTAAAATTGTTACTGTAAAATGTACACCCATCACTACTGTAAGAAGTGTTGAGACTGTGCTTTGGAAATGCCAAAGTTTATGGGAATAAAAGATATTTTATTTGGTTTTGTTTTCTTTTTGATTGAAATCAGTAAGAATCCTAAAGAAACAGGCAGAGCTACCAGACCACAGCACTGCTTCACCTTGTTTCTGTTTTTGGTAGCGGCCAGTAGAAGGAACAGAAAGAGCAGCTGCAGCTCTTTTTGAAGCGATCCTTCCCTGATGCACCATCCTGTTTTCCAGCAATCAGAGACAAAAGGCTACTGAACTGGAGGTGGTTCTTGTAGTGAGAATAGCAGTGTAATGGAGATGGATGATTTATTATTTATAGTTGTGAGGGTTAAAATATTTGAAATAGATGGAAACATGGACTTTTTTTTCAGGAAATGAGTAAGTATTGAGGCTTAAAGAGTAGATCACTATAATACGGAAACAAAAAAAATATGGTGTTCTGATAATGAAGTTATTTTTCAGAAAGTATTATGAATGCCTGTCCCCACATTTTATCAAGTTGGAAGCATCTTTTTATTCTTATTTGGCCTATTTTTTTCTACCATTACTTTGTAGAGAAGGGATACAGCATTTGTGGTTTGATCTTGTAAAGTCTGTGAACTGTGTGAAAAGCAAATAACTCCAAAGATCTTTCTTTGGCCTAACTAGTGGACCTCCAGATTCTATTAAAACAATATGTGCTGGGCCTGAAAAACATTCAGATTCAAGATGGTCATTTAGTACATATTTCTCCCAACTTTAAAATATATATTATTAAAAAAGACTGAAAATGGTGTCATGCATCAGAAATTATGATAAGCTAACAAACCCAAAAAGTAAGAATATTAAAATGTGCAGATATTTCAGACTGAATTGATGAAAAAGGCAGCACAGCCATTATTTTGCTATCATTTGAAACATGAAAACTAAGTATACCCAATAAACTGTGTGGTTTTGAACGCTGGAACTCTACCAGCTACTGATCCAGTGATTGCCAACTACTTTCTGGATCTAATTAACTACGTGGGGAACAGTACCTGTTCTGTAGGGCCCACCCATAAGAAGGATGCATGTCTTCTGTGATTTGCTTGTATGTGCTAATTATTGGCTTTGGCATGCATGTTATTCATTATGTTTTTGGCAAGAGTATGAAAAAGGCATTTTGGTCTGAAAATTGCTAAAGAAAAAGGTGGGAGGGAGAAGAAATGTTTCTGTAAATGGTCCAGGTTGAGCTGGGAATGCCTCTCCTGTCTCCATTTCCCTCTTGTGCAATTTCAAATCCTCTGCCTTTCTAGGTTATTTCAGGCAGGCCAGAACAATTCAAAGGAGTTGTGCACTTTACAGTTTGAACATCATATTGGCCTCAGTCTTTTCTACTATATCTTCCCTTTCTGTTTTAGACTTTTTTTTTTTTCAGAAGCTGTGTCTTCTGGCAGTTACATCACCTGAAAAATCTTGCTTACAGTAAGACTGGCAGCTGTGCTCCAAATAGCTAGCTTTGTTAGTCCATGTAGATCTTTTTGTCTCTTAATTTTCTTTCTCAAACTTTCAGCCTGGTCCCATTTTAAGATTTATAGGTACTGGAAATATTTGTGTTCCCTTCAGGATTGCAAGTCACGGTTCCAAAAACATTTGGATATTGCTTTCACTTCATTACATAGAAAGCTGGGGACAAAGCCTACCATTAAAAATGTTGTTATGCTACTCTCTGTGTGGTTTACACGTGGTGTTAACAGATTTAATGAAGCTGGAAACACAGAGGCTGCAGCTTTGCTCACCTACTGGAATGGCAATGGTAATAGTTACTGACATTGAGGCTTCACTTCTAGGCAATTTTGGTTAAGTCCCAAAGTGCTCACTATTGATGCTGCTCAAGTAAGTAATGATGATGAGCTTTCAAGTAAATAGCACAATTTCCATTTTTCTTAGAGCTGTCATCACACTGTCTGAACGTTTTAAGACTATTAACCTCTCAGGTGGACAGATACATCGGTCTGTAATGACTGGCAAATTCTTGACAGGAATAAGGTGGTGTAGCTCCATATATCTATAGAGCACCTGTGTTGTTTTAATCCAGCTGAGAATTTATCTCATAATTTTGGTTACCTCCATGGGTTTGCATATGGTCACTCTCCTTAGAGAATGCTGCCATCTACCATGAGCTGAAAAACATACTCAGCTCTTTCTTCTCTCAGTTTAAGGGCTCCATTTTTGTTGTTTATTTAAGAGTTATGAGATGAAGGATTCTCCTGAGAATCATCTCCCCTTACTAATGAGAAAACCAAAACCATTCCCCCCAACTACCATGAGAGTTCCTCTAGCAGAATGCCCTGGCTACATCTGACTTGAGAGAAGTTTCAGATATCCCATCTGTGTCAGACACGCATCCTTTTGTTCATCCTTCTCCCTGTTATATTTATTGGTAAAAAAAAAAAAAAAAAAAAAAAAAAAGACTGCTTTGCAGGAATTTTGCATCTTTCATGTCTGTAATTCATCTGTAATTCTATATTTTTACATTATATATATATAGAGGAATATTAGTGTCTGTTTTCTGTTTTTTAACTTTTCCTGACCAAAACAAGAAAGAAAGTTGTGCTTTATTACAAAATTCCTAAAACAGAGAATGGAAATAAACTGAATGCAATTTGTAGCATTTGCTCTTAAGAACTAGAGACAGAAGACATGATGAAGAACAACTCTGTTGAATCAAGTGACTTTTGCATTTAGTTTTGACTTTCTATTTTCTGAAATGTTCTGTGGATGAGACTGTCCTCTGGCATAAGCAAAATAAGCTTAGCCATACCTAATTTAGTGCAACACTTGCTGAAGGAGGAATAAAGTTGTTTAACATTTTTGTGCCAGCCTCTATTCTGCCACCATTTTCTATATGCCAGCAGTTGTGAGGAGTTCCTTCACCAGCAGTCTTATGGTAATCAGCCACAGTTCTGTAGCAGCAAGTCTTCCTTGAAAAGGTGAGGAGTTATAAGATTCCTTAGGCTGCATTAGTCATTGATATAATGCCAGTGTAGCAAGGAAGATCTCATCCTCTGCTTCATGTTTTTAAGATACTGAAATATCCAGTTAATCAATAGTACCTTTGGATAAATCCATTTTCTAGATGCAGGGCTTGGACTTGGTTCTTTCCATCCTTGCACCCCAAAATTCCGTTCAAAGATTGACAGTTGCTTTCATACCCATTAAATACATGGGTTCAAAAACAGAGACTATGACATATCCAAGATAACAAAGGGAATGGCTGTGATACCAGGACATTAAAAAGGTTTTTCCTGACTTCTGGCATCGAATCATAGAATGATTAAGATTGGAAAAGACTACTGAGATCATCTAGTCCATCTAGTTCTTGAGTAGTAATATTTCAGAACTGTCTTACAAAACAGTATCTCCTGTTTCATCTTCTCAAAAAGCTAGGCAGAAGTCCTTTAAATGATTTTCCGAGCTCACATCTCCTCACTGTGGGCAGAAACTTAAAACAGGCAGGACAAGTGTTCTTCCTGTACCCATGCTTATCAACGCGTCAGGTTGAACCAGGAACATTTTGTAAAAGTTATTCCTCATTATGACAAATCCCCTAGCTAGATTACAACATTGACAAATTTTTACCAGCTTTTTACTGCCAAGTTCACTAGGAGCACATCTGGAACTATTAGACGTTGCATCTGGCATATCGTGTTCCTTTCCCATGTAGGGCAGGTTGGTCATCCTGGGGAGAAATTCTAGCTGCAATCTGATGTCCTTTCTCACAAGCAGCATAAAGGAATGGCCCAAATTCCTCCTCTGTATGATGTGCTTAGTTAAGGTCCATAAACTGAATTAAGGATGTGTAAAACAGAACACCATTTGTATACTGATCTCTCTGTTAGACAGCTTACAGATATTGTTAAAGAGTGTGTGTGTTTATGTGCATGTTTGTGTACAGAGAGAGTCAGGGAAGGAGAACCATATCCCTAAGTCCCAGGTCCTGTGCACCACAGGAAAAGGAGCCTGACAGGACCTGAGATATCCCTCAGTGCATCGCCCTGGCTCAGGGCAGGATCAGTGCTACCAAGCTGTTCTCTACCAGTTAGCTGTCTGTCTAGTCCTTAAAAATGGGGTGCTTTGCTCTGGACTCTCTACAGGTTTTCCACATGATTCTTCAAGTGCAGCAGTTGAGTCCAGGAGTAGCACTGGTGTGGAACCCATTCCACTGCAAAGGAGAGGGCAGGATAACTTTGTGTTCCTGCATCATGATCCTGCCTGCAGTTTTCAGGGCAAAGCCTGCTTTTCCTGTAGGAACCTGCCACCATTAGCAAGTCTGACCTACTTCTGTGTTCCCATTGCCAAAGACAGATACTGTTCTTGCCTTTTCTTGGTCTTCTAAAACTTCAGTCATTGCCCATGCCTCCTCGAGGAAAGTCTCTAAAGGGTCTGTGATTAGTTCATTGGCTTCTCTGTATTCTCCCAGGTGCAATTCATCTGGTCCAGCTGACACAAGAACATCTTAACTTGCCTAGTCTGTTTTTCCTCTGATCTGTCTGTGATAGTTCTAACTATCCAATCATATTATCTTTCCTAGCAAAGAGGCATCAGATTCATTAACATTCTCAGTAATACCTGCAGATAGATTAACCTTTCACTTAACTGTATTTCTAATTTTGATTATCATCTCTTTGCAATTCCTTCCTTCCTTTCCCCTTTTCACTTTTTCCTCCTTTCAAATGTTCTTTTCCTGTTCCTCTCTGGGGACATCACAACCACCTTTGTGCATTTTGATTTTGCCCCTGTGCGCTTGTATTTCATCTCTAGTAGTCAGAGCAGATTTGTGTTTCCCATGACTTTTTGTCTTTGAAGTCAGTGGAGACCTCATGATTTAACCAAGTGGCTCTTTCTGTTCATCCAGGTTTTCTGCTTTATAGGACAATTTGTGCTCGTGACTTGTTTTGTATTGTTAAGGAAACAGTGACTTTCCTCAGGTCTTTGTACCTTGTATGGTCTTGTATAAAAAGTTTCATAGCCTATTTCCATTTTCAGCCTATTTCTTTTAAGTATACTCTTTCTACATTCTTGTTCTCTCCTTTCTGAAATGGGTGAATGTAGTCGTTTCGAGATTTTTAATGTGCTAACCTTCTAGAATCTCTAGTTAGTTCCCGATGTTCATAAAAATTGTGCCCCAAAGCCCAGACTTTAATGACTTTTCTGTCACCTGTATCAACAAAGAAGTAACCAAAATGTCAGCTCTACATTTCAGAAAAAAATGGCAACTTAAACCTGAGAAGTTGTTTTAATATGTTGTACAATCTGTGAAAAACATGACTACAAAATCGCTAAAGGCAACTCTGTGTGCTGTGTTCAGTGCAACCTCAAAGCCACTCCTGACTACAAGATAGCTTAGTGTCCCAACTGCTAGTAAGAAAGGCTGCCTGTGGCTGCATGGAGGGCCACTCCATACTGCCAGAATTGTTACCTCTGTGTAAGTGTTTGGTCTTAGACATGTGAGCTCTATTGTACAGATTGTAGTGATTGTGCTCACTCTTCATCTGTGAACTAGAAATTCACAATCTTTGTTTGAAGTTTGTGTCTGCGTAGTGAATTTCTCTGGACTAAGAGAAAAGAAAATAACCACTCCCTGCTCCCTTTACCACATGTGCACTGGGGTACCCAGTGCTTGGGACAACCTCTTCTTCCCATTACCACAAAGTAAAAAGTCAACAGGGATAACGTTCAAAATTGCTCTAGCATCATAAGCTGTAGGTTTCTTTCTTCTTTGCTTTGCCCAGATGCAGCAGCAATTTTTCCTGACCACAAAAAGGGTGCGTTCTGGGACCTGCCCAATTTTAGAAAGAGTGGCACTTCTGTCGTTGTGTCTGTAAAACCTCAAACATCTGAGCACCAGAAGAATCTGCAGCTGAGAGTGAATGTGGCACAACAATGCTGAAACCCTCCTTGGGTTTAGTGAAAGTGCTTGTTACTCTTCTGAAAATTCTGAAATGAATTACAATACTTACAACTCACAATGGAAGGGAAGAGGTTTTTTTCATATATCCCTAAAAGCTACAATGACATGCATAATACATGTACAGTTTAATCACCATCTTCTAATCTGAAAAAACCCTGTGTCATGGTTAACACATGGTATGTCATTATGGTGGCCTTTTTTTTTCTTTCTTTTTCTGTGCTTTGAAGTAAAGGTTGGGTGCAAGGAGCAAATATGTGACAAGCAGCATACACGGACTACAAGGTGGAAGTGGTAAATGAATAAGATCACATTTGGGAGAGGGAGATGGTGCTTTAACTTCATCATATGGTAACAGTGGCAAATGTTTTGGAGCTAGGGAAGTGGAGAGGCCAGACACGTTACCTAAAAGTGCATGATGATTTATTTGTAGAACATGCAGGAATGCAGGGAACAAAAGCATTAAACAGCCCTTGGAGACATGCATGAACACCATACATTTATATGTGGCCTACACTGAGCTGCTGGCAGCTTACACGGGGTCTTTGATGATGTAGGCATAGTGTGGCTGATGACATCTCCCAGCATCTCTCTTCACCATTTCCAGGTTCTCCTTCTCTCTGGTACCTGCTCAGCTCCTGGTATGACACGCCTTGCTCCACATCCCATGTTAGCTACAACTGCTTTCAGTTCCTTATCTCTGCCCAGGTTGTTTGTATTCTGGTTGCTTGTAGATTAGCCTTTGGTCAGCTAGACATTTATTCTTGATTAACAGGTGCACCCGTATGCCTGAATGGGCAAAAGCTTAGATATTGGCCTCGTTTATCTTACCACAGTACAGGCACAGTGCAGGCACATAAAACGGATAAGATCTCATTGTGCGCTCAGGAGGAATATGTAATGAAAAGTATGATTTATAATAATCATTTGCTGGAGGAAATAATTTTCTGCGTCTTTGTGTTTCTATAATTACTTAAGCAGCAATTCATGTCTGTTACTACTGATAATATGTAATCACGAAGGCTTTCTGAAGAGCAGTGCAGCAAGGGAATAATTCAATCCTTTAATTACCGTTTGTTTGATTGTGTTTCCAGAAAACTTTTTTCTATTTTCATTGAACAGTAAATATTAAATCCTTCCAACTGCTGAGTGTCTGTGAGTATTATAAAACAAAAATTTTGTAGCAATATGTGAAAGGTATATGCTGCACAAACGCCTTTCTAGAATATGGGAACAAATGCTTACATATTGTTTTTGTTTGTTAGGTTTTTGGCTTTTTGCTGTTAAAGACTGAAAGCAAAGTTTTCTGAGAATGGAAAAGGCACTTTTAAAAATCCACTTGTCTCTGTTATTGTCCTGCAAAGGTGATAGAACTAATACCATTTCATGCTCTCATGGAAGGAAACAAAGCAGACTTTTTCAGTTGATAGGATGAGAAGAATTTTGCTAAAGTTACAGTAAAAACTACATCCTGTAGTTTTCTACAGGATCTATGAGTCTGACAGACTGAAGATCGTAAGCAAGATCTGTTTGAAAATAGTGTAGTCCGGCTCACGGCTATCTTACATTCTAAGAGAGGATTGAATATTCAGTGTTTTTGATTTTCACAGCATGAAAAAATTAGCCCTGAGATTGTTCTGCTCACTGATGGAATGTATGTTTGTTTATACTAAGCCTGGATCAAGGGAGGGTTGAGAGGGGAATTTTGAAGCCAAAACACGTTTGAAAACTTTCTCAGTTCATAGCTTTGCAAAGGATGGGTGCTGGTGCAACGCTGCACTGCAGACTGCAAGTGCCTTCCATCATGAGCCTCTGATGCAGGCAGACCTTGTGTGTCCTGGCTCTGCCCTGCAGCAGCCTCAATAGGGGAGCAGCATCCCTGCTCCTCATCCCTCCTTGTCACCACCTGCACACTCATGGGTGCTGCAGTGATGCCTGTCCTCTGCCCTGAGTGCCCAGCAGTGTCTCAGGACCCAGCCCGACCCTCAGAGCAGCTCTTGCTGGCTCATCCTTTCTCTTTAACAGCACAAAATGCATTTCCTATATTTCTCACAGCTGGCAAGCCTCTGGTTTGTTCTGCAGCCCCAGGTTGAACTGATTTCATACTTAGCACTGATTTGGCAGCAGCGTGGCTGGCTGGAGTTGCCTGTGATGTTCCTTCCAGGACTGTGCTAGACAGATGCTGAAATGTTAATCCATTTACCTGAAATGGAAATGCTGAACTCCACTGACCTACTCCATAATACTCATACAGCAGTAGGTTAGAAATTTATGTTCTAGGTGCTAAAACACTAGAAAATTTGCTTAAAAGCCACTGTGTGTAGGCACCTTTATCTCATTCTTCTTCAAAGACGGTATTTCAGGTGCTCCTGCAGGCTCTGCCAGCTGTATAATGTCGGCTGCCATCAGCTTGGTTACATGAGGTTCTTTGCTTGGAGACTTTGGAATGTGCTGCTTACCTTAATGCCAACAGCTGAAAACACGGAGATTGCAGTTGACTAAGTAGACCAGAATCAGACTGTTAGTTTGCAGATGATTGACCTAAAAGATACTTTCAAATGGGTCCTTTGAGCTCTCAAGTTTATTTTTGTTTCTGTGCATCTGGTGCACATGTGTTTTTTTAAAACCACATGTTAAACTTCTTATGAAACATTAGAAAATGTGCCATACATGTTGTGTAGCTGCTTCCCAAGCTTTTGTGTCTTTATTTCTTAAAAAAAAAGATTAAATTATTTTTGTACCTAATTTCTCATAATAGGTTGGGTTGTATTTATTTTTTTCTTTAATGAAAGGCAATTAAATATCCTCAAAAAAAGACTTCAGTAGAATACAATTTGTATCTTTTCAAAGGTCAGAACAATGAGATTGTGTGTTGTGGAGTTTGTTTTGTTTTTCTTGAGGGCCTGTAAGCAATAGTTGAAATTCTGAATCCACTGAAGCTGATGGCAAAAACCTTGGAGCTCAGCAGAACAAAACTTTCTTTCTTTATTCCTGACCTGTATTTGAATGCCAATCAGCAGCATAGACTGACTGCAGCAAGTTGGAAAAGCATTCATAATAAAAACCTTGGTGGCCACTGTGCTTCAGAAGCAGCCTTGCTATATGTCACGAAGACTGAAGATTGAAAGCCTGAAAGAAATTATACAAATTGATGAACTGAAGATGAAAACAGTTACTAGCAAGGACTCTTGGCACAGGCTTAACCAGTGCATGGAGAACTACCTGGATATTTTCTTCCTGCTTTAGCCATTACTTTTACCAAAATTGCCTTCAACTAAGTTTCATCTGATTCTATCATATGGTGGAATTGGTCAATGCAGCTTTTACTGTATGAATAAGAAAATATCCTTGTGCATTTCAAAATGTTTGGGATGAGATTTACACTACTCTTGAAGCTGTTCATTAGCAACCTCTCAGGCTAACAAGTGAGTTTTGGTATCTCAGAATAAGAGCTCAGAGACAGACAGAAGTCTTTTCTGGAAAAATATGTTTCTTTAGAAGCAGAACTATTTGGGTAGGTTGTGCTGTATTAAACACTCCATGATCTGCTCCAAGTCGTACTATTACACTATTTGAACTTCTGTACCCTTCAGCTAAACAAGCTGGTAAGTTTTCTGATGTCCTTCAAAGACAAAAAACATTAGCACTAAATAATGATGAAGGAAAATACTGCATTTAAGGTGAGCCTCCCTGTTTTGCAAGTGCAGTAAAGTTTGTGCCGCCTTCATGATTGCACTCATTCAAACTACTACTCTGGTAATACCAACCCAATTCTCTGAGTAGCTTATCAATTAAAATATTAATTTAAGTCTCTTGTAGTTAAACAAGAATCTTGCAGCAAGATTGCTTTTGGAGCAGTCACGGTTGGAATAATTCACATCCAGGGTTGTCCTTAATTGCTGATCTGTGCATACCAGCTCAGCCATCAGTGCTTGCAGGGCTCCCCACAGCATCATTTGCTTTTGCTTCACTGCTCATCAAGGCAGCATTTCTAGGGGAGCTCAAGCAGCCACAAGCTCCTAAAGCCCCAAGACATGTGACAAGGGGACACACTCTGTCTTCCCTCTGAGTAAATGCCGATCTTGCACAGCTATTGCAGTCAACTTCCTGTTGATGTACTAGGGGCCAGATTTGCTCATTCATCTTAAATGTTTTGCGCTGCTTCAGAGGTTCCCTGTTGGTCTACTAGCTATAAGCTTTTCTTAGCTGGGAAACATACTACTTGCTGTGATGTAGTAGTGAATATGCACATAAAAAATGTTAATGTACATATATATATCTATAAGGCTGTTACTGCATGCTTTCAAACCATGGAAATATAGTATATGACATTGTAAATGAAGTATAAAGTTAGAAATTTTTACAGGATATTAAAAAAATGAAACACTTCAGAATAAAATAATTGCAGAGATGATGTCATTATTTTCAAGCCAAGAATCATAAATGTTAATAAACCTTACATTCAGTTATACTCACTTTTGAAAGTAAGCATGTAAACAGAAGCAGTCTTGTCTCCTCTTGGTAGTTACATGAAATGAGATTGAAGAAAAAAATAATATTTAAAATAAGTTCAAAGTCACATGGGTTTGCCAGTGCTTTAAGTGAAATTAAAAGTGGAGCATGAACTAAGAGTAGGGCTGAGGTATGTTTGTTTGAATGCTTAACTTAACAACTATTACCTAACATGCTGGGATTTCTTTTAAGTATAACCTTAACTCTGATTTGATTCTACTTGCAGTCTGTTTTCTTTTGGCATGTTGGTAATATGTCTGTTAACAAATAGGCAAATGTCTGGGTCATGAGCAAGTAGACCTTTGACACAAAATTAAGAATGCAGGGAAAGTTATCCACATTATTTTTATAATTTCTAGGGGACATAGTATAGCTGTGTGCACAAGTTTGCAGAAAGTATTCAGCATTCAGAAGCCTCTGCATTTCTTTGCATCCCAAGACAACCGTAAAGGATCCTAATATCACAAATGCACAAAAACTGTGCAGGTTGTACTGTACTGTTTTCACACTATTTCATTATGCTGTTTTTTCCCATTTTGTTATTTCTAAATTTCATGATTGTGCATAGGAAATCTGCAAAAACAGTAGAATTCAGTCTATGTAGCTCATGTATGTTTTTGTAAAGGAGGAGACTGTTTTCAGATTTAGCCTGTGGGTTTATTTTTAAAAAAGATTGAATTTCTAGAAAATCCTTTCTATGAAAACTACAAAAACTGTTCAGCACAATCAAATATTTTGCTTGTTTGTTTGATAAAAAAATAAGAAGTTAAAGAAACAAAACCCCAAACTATTTTACTGGGCATATTTGACATCTCCTGCACAAACTGATCTGGTTCTGATCATGTTCATGAAATGTGAGGTCTGATTGCAACAGTTCTTGACCCAGACACAAACAAACAGTGCTTCTCACTTTAATTTAATTTAGGTCTATGGCTGGAACACCACCTCCACTAGGGAATATAACTCCCAGCTTGTTACAGACATGCAAAGTGAAACAGCATGGCTGCAGAACCTCCTAGGGCACAGACCACGCTGTGTCTTAAACAGCCTTTGTCCTTATCTCCTTCCACCTACAGTAGACAAGGCCAGTAGCTGATTATTTAGTTTCAGTCTCAGTCTTACCAAACTCAAGGTGTGTACAGTGGTGTATCTTAGACTATAAAATTCAGCCATCTGGGAGATTAGACTTGTAAATTCTTCAAATTGATCAGACATGAAGAGCATACATGAAATTTTGCACGCATAAAAAAGGAGAGAACAGCATATGAATAGTGAACAGTGTCGTGCGCCCCTGACAAGAGCATAAATTGCTGATGGAATGCAATAGTCAGGACCTGTTCCCATCCCATCCCATGGGAGGGGTGGTTTTCACCATATTTCTGTGAAAGCAATGTCTGTCCCAGAAGAGAATGCAAGCAGTCATCACATGGTCCAGACGTGGCCCGTATGTAGCAGCTCCTTGGAACCATCACAAGGAAGGGCTTTGCATGTGGAAAACTCCAGCCTGGACATGTGGAAATGAAGATGCAGATTGCTTTTCTTGAGCGAATTGGTGCTCTTTGCTTATTTTGGAGTCCCTATTTAACTTGCACTCCCTAATGGAAATCTTTCTCTTCCAAACCATTATTAAATAAGTTTTGAATTACTTTCCAGCATTAGCCAGTCATCTACACATTTCTTGCAATTCAGCTTGCTTAAATCCTTGGAGTGAAGCCTTTCAGGAATCTTAGGAAATTTCCTCAGAGCAGAATTACTAATCTCTAGTCTTGCTCAGTTATAGTTATTGAAAATGCTTGCAGACCTGTCATGCCACGACAGAGATACAGAGGAGTTTTACCTTGGAGTAAAATTTGCATTTCCTGAGCAGCATTAGGAGATTTTTACTAGCTGTGGGATGAAAATACATCTCTCTTGCTGTGATTTTTTTCCTTCCCCATCCTAGGTAACCTGTGGCAGAGTTGGGTACTTCTCAAGTGGGCTTGTCTCTATTAAGAAAAAGAAACTAAGGAGTTCCATTACAACCTATAGGCAACTTACAGAGTTAGTCAATTTTAATTCTGTTGCACTTATAAACAAAAAGAGAGAGGAGCAGGTTATCTGAAATGTAGATCTGCCCATCAATTAGAGAAATAAATGAGAGAAAGCCGTTAGATTCTTCAGTGCAAAAACCACTTTCACTTACTGCTGAAATTTGTGAAGGCATGAAATGAGCATCTCCCTGGATTATTACAGCTTGAAAATGATCTTTTTTCTTTTTTCTTTTTTCTTTTTTCTTTTTATTTTTTGATGTACTTTTGGTCTGTATTTTATTATTTTTTCCCCAGAAGACCAATCCACAATCCAAAGCTAGGTTCCTTTCATATTAATATCAACATGTGAAATGTTAGCAGTGCTTGCAATAACCAGAAAAACTTCTTTTAAACACCAAAACCCACACTCAGCAGCAGATGAAGATTCATGTTTTTATATGGCACTGTCCTGTAAGTCTTCTTTATCTTGTACCCTGAGATCTTGGCATTCAGTTGTTTAGACAAGATTTGTCCCACTCTGTAATGGGTTCCAGCTGCTGTCCTGGCACCACTCTTCAAGAAGTGTTGTTTGGTTTCTATCTTGAGATGCCTCATGCCAAGACGCACCACGGGACAGCAGGCTATCTGTTGTGTCTCTTGGCTCTGAGGTCTTCATTTTAACAAAATGAGATTGTGATCATTTACATAAACAGAGAGAAACAGCAATTTTTGAAGGAACCCAACTCCATTGAAGTTTCTAATACAGATGAAGCAAAATACTTTGCAATGGGCATTATTTTATTTTACAGTAAGAAATGAGAAAAACATTATACAACTTCTTTTCGAATGTGTTGCGCACCAATTTCACTGGAAGCCCATTTTGCATCCCCAAAAGTTTTGGAACACAGCTATCGTGCTTGCAACATGTCACTGTAGATTTACCCTCACAGTTTTGTGCTGAGAGCATCATATTTAAGCACATGCCTTAGTTTACCATATGTTCCTGAACTAATAGCAAGCAATTAAAACAGCATCCTTATTGCAAAATTCATGCAGCAATGCATTACTTTGGACAGAAGTTCCCATGCTATTCCTGAACGCATGTCGAAAAGGTAAAAATAAGATTATATGAAAGGGAAATCATTTATTGAGTTTCTTTTGAATTTTCTTTCTCCTTGAACTAATGTTTTAAAGTTAAATGCTGAATTTGGTTACAGAAGATTGTTTTAACAGTATCACAGAGTTTATATCAAGGTGATTTCTAAGTTGATGACAGCATTTCAAATCTTCTGGTGGAGTTCATCAATTTAGAATTAACTGTAGTAAAATTGTTTTTTTTTAACGAGATAGAAGATTTCCTTTTCTGTTAGCCAACACAGCATGTGCCAAGGGAAGACCAGCTCAGCATTTGTGGGGTGAGAAGAAACACCATTCACAACTGTTGTTCCATTATCTCTATAATTTCTTCTGCTATCATAATTCTTTAATAGGACAAGAGGTAATGGCTTTAAGTTGCACCAGGAGAGGCTCAGGTTGGATATTATGAAAAATTTATTCTCAGAAAGAGCAGTGATGCACTGGAACGGGCTGCCCAGGTAGGTGGTGGAGCTGCTGTCCCTGGAGGCGTTCAAGGAAAGGGCACATCTCACTGAGGGACCTGGTTTCAAACAGTCTCAGGCATGGATTGATGGTTATACTAGACGATGTTGGTGGTCCTTCCAATCTTAATGATTCTATGATTCATAAATAAAGCATTTGGCTTTTCTTTTTGAGATTGAAATTGAGATGCAGTGGTCACAGAGGAGACTGGGACTTCACGTGGAAAGAGATGGTTATTTGTGCAATATGGTATGAGTACCACCATGCAGAGACTGTGGCACTCATTTTTAGGACACAATAGGACCCGTAGGTACTCCTACAGATCAGCTATAACCAAGAACAGTGTTTCTCAGTAACTTTTATCCCCAGATAGTGGAGTCCAGAGCAAACAGCCCAGTCTAAAGCAGCTCCCTTGTCTCCTCATGCTTGATGTGCTCTGGGTGCTGGTGTGCAGTAAGCAGAGATCTCTCCAGGCCTCATCACCATGACAGTGGGACAGGTGATGGAGTGACCTCCTGCACAGCCCCCCCCAGCCACACCTGAACTCCTCATTGCATGGAGTGGGACTGGGGAGCTGCCTTCCATGTGCTCAGCAGGATTGTGCCAGGGGGCCTTCAGAGACGTGACCTTTTTAGCCTCTGCGCAGCACGTTGCATTCAAGCAGTAATTAGCAGCAGTGTGGAACTAACTCAGGGAACGCAGGAACAATGCAGTGGCCCTAGCTTCTG
This sequence comes from Lagopus leucura, assembly GCF_019238085.1. NCBI lineage: Eukaryota > Metazoa > Chordata > Aves > Galliformes > Phasianidae > Lagopus > Lagopus leucura. The sequence continues at coordinate 45,348,233 of NW_024962264.1, forward strand.
CCCTTTTAAATTAAATCACTTTCTGGGGATAGTTACTGACTTGTCTCTTCCTCTCTCTCTTCTGCTTCATCCCTTCCACCCCCACTCAGATATTTCTGGAGTGTGTTTTAGTGAAGGCTGCAAATAAGAATGTTTTTTTTCTGGTGCAGGCACAACTGATTATGGGTATACAATGATACTTAATTGTATTCTGTAGTGGAAGTGAAACATTCTGCTCTGTTATCAGCTTCGTTATCAGTCCTTACAACTTTTATGGGATAGTATTTCTGCAGTATTAGCAGCACTGTATATGCAATTGAAAACGAGATGCAGTAAATTATGGCTGAACACCAGCAGTCCAAAGGTTAATTTGATTGTATGAGTACAATCTCAGAGTTATGCATGAACATATGCTCTACATACTTATTAACGAGCAAGGTCAGACTGGCATGAGTTTTGTTATATTTATATTTCCTGAATATTCTTCAAGAGTTTACATATGATCTTCAGTACAGATAACACAGAGATCTGCTTTCAGGAAATGCCTATTTTAACTGTAAGGAAAATAGTAGGATTGAAATTGTTAGCTGGAAGGCTCTCTGTTTTTCAGTTAATGGAGGGGTTGATGGGAGTTTGAAATGGTGCCAGTAGCTTGTGGTTGGCATCACCCTCAAGACTGTGTGTGTTTGGGAAAGGCACAGAGAAGAAAACCTGCAAACCCTACTGCATTTGGAAGTTGTAATCAAATGTTGTAGTGCTGTGAGGGAGTACTTCAAAGGACCTTGTCTGTTTGTTTGTATTTCAGTGCAACTGACTGCAGTTGAGAAGAGGCTCTCTCACAGCACCCACTTTTCCAAAGCCTTGGCTGGGTCATCTCCTTTATGCCAAGGGAGACAGACAACTAATGCAGAGTGAAATGAAGCTCCTGAGTTAAAAATTTCCTCCTGATTTAGGGCATTTTTCTCAGCATGCTGGCTGCAGGGTAGCCTTACTAGATGAAAGGATAACCTTGCTGGATGAAAGAATCCAGTCTTACATTTTGTCTTTGTGTAGCTTCAGACTTTCTTCATCACATCTGATTTACTATGTTTCTACATTATTATAACTTGGCATATTTAAATCCAGTTTAGTGTTCGCACAGTTCATTCAGTCTGGGTATCTCATTCTGTTCTTAAAATCTGGCAGAATCCGGGTGTCCTGGTTGTTGACTTTGATGAGTTAACACAGAAACCCATGAAAGTGAAGATAAATGGTGTTCCTCTTACTGCTGAGGAGCAGTAGCTTGGAGAATTAAGACAGCACAGATTTTACAAGCCATGGCCCTGCTCCAGTGTTGAGCTCAGATGCAAGGCTGGTGCCCAAGTGGTAACGTAAAACTTTTTTGCTGAAGCAATTCTCCTTGAAAGTGGTTGGCCTCAAGTTCTTAATTTTCAAATGCTTACTGGATATACTGCCCTTCAGCATACACGTTCCCTACAAACATTCTCATATAATTTGAAATAGTAATAAAAAAGTGCATATTTATCAGATGCATTCCAGAATATGAGAAGCATATTTTTGTGTAAGTTTAGACTTCTCTTCCTTGAGAGAAGATGGTTGGAGGGGGTCTGCCACTGATGCTGGCATCCTGTGTTGCAGGAGACATTTGCCCTGTGGTTCCCTCTGCACCTTAGGTAGGTTAAAGGGCTGCTACTTTGGATCCTATCTATCTGAAGGATGTGGATCCTGAAGATGACATTGTCAATAATGTGTTCTTCATTTTTAATGTTTACAGATGGTTAACATCAGTGTGTTGCATGCATAAGGACACACACTTATGCATTGCAAGCATTGCCAAATATAATTCTGAAAATCTCTTGAGAGGGTTGGAGCATGTTTATTGCAAAGTTCATCTCCACGTTACCTTTTTGAGCAGACAACAGTGGCATAGATTATGCTTTGGAGGAATGAGCTTGGGGGAAGGTGTGGATGGGGTTGCCCCTGTGTCTGGCAGCCAGAAGCAGGCAGGATGCATGAGCCCTGGGCAGGCAGCTTTCTGCTGGAGCAGGGAAGCAGTTAATTCAGCCTGGGAGAGGAGGCAGCTGCAAGTGGTTCCATATACTATCTTTGCTGTTATTGCCTGTTCAACTTAATTCAATTCTGATAACGTCAACAGATCTCTCTGTACAACATCTTCAGGCCGTATGGAACTAGTCTGGCAGTTCCCCCAACTCAAATGGGTGTCTGGCATTATCCATCATTTCGCTCATGAGGCTGAGACAGTGCTTTATCCATAATCATGTAGTGTCTCAGGATACATACTACCTGAAAGTAGATCTTGAGTCTGCAGTGACTCCATTTGCACCATCATTGCTCCATGCTGGCCTTTGGCTGTGCCATCCTGGTGAATGTTGGCTGTTCCCAAAATTTTGAGACGTGCAGTCGTTGTAGAGAATAGCATTTCTTCAGAGCAGCTGCTCCTGGTTTTCTGTGTTGGTGTTAAGGGGGAATAAAATATGGCTGTAGAAAAGCACAGCTGAGATTGCCCACTCCCTTGCTCATCTCCATCAGCAAATAGATCATTCACTGAGTGAAGAGAAGAGCTTGGGCTCTGCTCCCCTGCCTGACAGCTTCACATCTAGACAACAGATTGAGCAATCTTCTCTGCAAGACTGTGTATGATTAAAAGCTTGCCTGTTGAGAGAAGTGTTCAAACTTTTCAGGCTGAGATGAGGCTTTTTTTTGTTGTTTGTTTTTTTGCCTGCTTTAAAAGTTTTACGTTCTTTAAAAATATCTGATAAAAATATTCTGATGCACTCATCTTGTACCAAGCTATCTTTAACAGACATACTCTCCTTGTATTGCTCTGTCCTGTTTGTATGTGATCCAGAAATGTCCATACCAGTAAATTTTAACAGCATATTAATTTCCATGACAACTGATTGTAACATAATAAACAAAAAATTAATTGTTTTGTTGTGGAAGCAGAAGAGGAATTCAGATCCTATTTAGAAAAAGTGATGTGCAAATGCAAACCTATGGTAACTGCAAAAGGAATATAGCAAAGGAATAGCTAATTTTAATTTTTTTTTTTTTTAACTAAACTTTCTAATTTGTCCAGCTTATTCTCGTGTGAAAGTCACTTTCTGAGAGAAGATAAGCAAGAGTATCAGGTAGTTCCTTGTGCAAGGCTAAAGAGCTTATCTCACACGCTGGTCAAGCATCTCAACTTGAACTGGCCAAACATCTGCAGTGGGACACAGGCAGCTGTCCTTCATGACGTTAGATAAACCGCACAGATCTTGTGCTGGGCCCTGAGCAAAAGACAGCAGGAGCAAAAAAGGCTGGCAATTACCTCCGGAAGGATCATCAAGCTTCTATTAGTTAACAAACAGTGCTTTCTTGTGGGCAGAAGGTCTCACTGCTAGCTCGAAGCCTTGGTGTCAATGGTGGTTCTCCTTCCTTTTGTGTTTCACGCAACTCGGAGAAGAAACTCAGCGAGTATATATACAGAACTCACAAATACATGTGGAGGCAATCTAATTTGTTGCAAATTAATGAAAGAGCTCTTTCAAAGTCTTCAGAAATGAGAGGAATGTCAGGTTTCACAGCACTAAGAAACATTTTTCTTTTTTATTTAATTCTGTTCAGGAAGAAGATGCAGCCTCGCTTATAAATAAATGTAACAGTACCTTCTCACTGCTCCCCATCCTCTCTTTGCAAGAAAGTTTTTTTCTCTTTCTTTCAAATAAAGGCACGCATCCATGCACACAGACACATGCATGGCTTGATGAGCGGGACAGCAGAGAATCCCCTGTAGCTCATAATTTCTCCTCTCTGCGTCAGAGGCCACCTGCCTGTGTGGAGCATAGAGTGTCTCTGAGCACAACCCAACTCTGCCTTTCCACTCCTCAGCCCTGAGGATTTTCTAGGGAGAGGATTTGCAACACTTTTTTTTTTTCTCCCTGCAGCCCAGTGCAGATAGATCATAGAATCATAGAGTTGTTTGAGTTGGAAGGGACCTGTAAAGGCCATCTAGTCCAACTCCCCTGCAGTGAATGGGGAAGGGACAACTACAGCTGAGAGCCCCATCCAGCCTGACCTTGAGTATCCCCAGGGAGAAAGCAGCCTAATCTCAGTTCCCTGCAGCAATGGTCTTAAGCCTGATGCCAAGCACCTGGTCAGATACGGGAGCAGCCTGGCCAGGATGTCAGGATGTGCCACCAGAGCTGCAGAGGAATGGTGAAGCTTCATGCAAAGAGTGAATCTTAAGAGCCCCTGCTGTTCCTGCTTCCCGTGCAATTGCAACATGTTTGTAGTAAGTGCAATAGCTGGACACTTCCCCTTCAGCTGATTCTGAATGTTTGCAAGGCTAAATCACAAGTGTGTTTATTGCACTGGGAGGAGCCTTGCATATGCAGTTGGTCCCTGGCTGCAGCTTCCTTCGTGCAGCCGGTATCAGGCCAAGTGTGGTGGAGTGCAGTCTCATGAAGGCCCCTTCCTGTCATAAATAAGATTACTTTCATTTCACTTGTGGAGTGTGTTATTCCTCAGAGTAATGAATTTCCTCTGTGCCTTTGAGCACATAAAGATGGTTTTCATTAGGTTTCTATTAAAAAAAAAAAGGGGGGGGGGGGGCTGAGTAAAATTAATAAGAAGGCTATTAACTCCATAAATGCGGATGTGTTTTTAGTGTATGACCATGTTGGAAGTAAACAGCTTCTCCAAAGACTTTGCAAAGACTGCAAATTGCATGAAATGAAACAACTTTAGAGGACTGGGTCCTGTTTCCAGAGAGAAAAAGTAGGTGGAAAATGTGACTTCAAATAGTCATTTCTTAGGATGAAAAATAGACTTATCAGATTAAATGTAGACAAATAGCCTCAGGCTTTTTACTTAATATGTAACGCGTGTGATGATTATAGTTTTAAGCCACATATTTAGAACTGGAGTTACAGCTAAGAGTTGGAACATAACTATTTTTTTTTTTTCCTGTACCAGATACGTGTTTGCAGTTACAGAACAAAGAATGCAACATTTGCAAATCTTTCACTGATAGACACTGTAACTCATAAAATGTTCTTGTAAAGTTTGTATTTGTGGCTTGAGATCTCTGTCAAGTGGTGAATCACTACAGCATCATTGCGGTTTTCTCTTTTTTTTTTTCTTTTTCTTTTTTTTTTTTTTTTTTGGTAGCTACCAGCATTTTAAACAGAGAAACAAAAATAACCATCCATACAAAAAAAGCAAAAACAAGAACAAAAACCCACGTTTTCAGAAGACCAGACCCTTGAGCTGCTGCTGGCTTTTTACAGTCTCCAGTCAAATGTGTGTAGTAAAAGGATAAAAAGCAGCAAAATTAGAGCTTGTGCTCTTTGCACTCCTCTACCTTATGTTTTTATGGAAGAAAATTGAGGTCATTTGCTGCTCAAATCCTACACAGTAAATGGAACTTTCTCAGATTGAGGTTGCTAGCTTTTAGCAAAACCTCAATGCCAGAAAATACAGCTAGTTAAATTTCGAAATGTTGCCTATTGTGAGTAACTTTACATTATACTGTATACATTATACAGTTATTATACAACTATACATTATACTGTAGGCTGTCTTAAGCCTTAGTTTCCCACGAAATCAAAATTCTTGAAAATTCTTCTACGTAGTTTCCAATTTCATTCTGCCTAGGCAAATTTGATGTGAACAACAACAAGGCATCACAGGCAGTCATTATTCATGATGCAAATAAAATGATGTAGTCTGCCAAAACTTTTTGCTTGAGAACAAAAATACAAATGTTCCTTTCGTATATCAAATAGCTGTTTTTAAAATAAATGATCTTCTTTTTCATTTTTCTTCAGTATTTATGTCTCAGGAATTCGGTAAGAAAAACTGCCAGTTTTACCTGAAAGCCATTTTAGCCTAATGCCAAACCTTATAGTTGATGTTCCTTGGTGCAGTGCAAGTTTTGCACTACTGTTACTGTAACAGAGCAGATATTTTTAGTTAGAATGTTATGCATAAAGTTGTTTAGGGCACCAGTCTCTGTTGTGGGTCAAACGTTGTTACTGAAATCTCAACAGCAAAGGGAGAGAAATCTTAAATACCGGCAACCATTTCCCTTCACTTTGGGGCAGGAAATTGTATTGGGGGGCAGGAGAGAGGAGCAGGAGGAGGTGGTGTGAGGGTAGAAAGCAGTGCACATTAAAAATTCGGCCTGGTTGTGTAATATTTGCTCAGTAGTGTTCTGTTCCCTAATCAAGCCCCCATAGGCTGTAAATCACAGCCACTCTGTCACTGTTTTGATTGGAAGCAAGAGCTGTACCACGGCGAATCTCTAGGGACAGCAAACTTCTGCAGCTGTGGAAAGCTGGAACTGTTTGCTGTTGTTATTAAAGGAATCTGAGATTTTTTTAATATAAAGACATAGTGAAATTCATAAGGTGTGCAGAGATTTAGTATGAAGGTTTTATAGCGGGCACAGCACTTAACAATGGTACTCCAGTAACAGAAACTGAATTGTTCTAATTGTCAAAATAGCAAACACGTAAAATTATAGCCCTGTTCTCACCTCGTGCCTTGTCCACCTTAGGAAAAAACATATTCAAACATTTGTGAATTATTTCTAAATACAAAATATCAATCAAGCATTTAGGGCTTCAGTAACATGCCTTTCTGTTGAATGAAGGCGTGGGTTTTCCTTCCAGAAACATCCTGGAAAATTTTACCATAATTTTGTTTTCATGAAGGTGTTGAGAGTGTTTTGGGGGCTCTGACTTCTGAACTACAGCCAGTGTAAATGGAGCCTGAGGACCAAAATGTTAACTTCTCCATAAGTGCAAAGTAAATACTTGAGTTAATTTATGTACTGCTTATGACAGAGAAGTCTAGAGCTAGGCAGTACGTTTTCACTAGAATATTCAAAGATATTCTAAGTACTTCCCCATAGCTAAGCTGAAGGATTGCAGAGGAAGTGTGTTTCTGGCATATGTAAATCCTCTATCTTGTATGCATGGGCTTCTTCCAGGATTGACTGGAATATATTAATATATTCCCAGATGCCCTAATTATATGTGAGGGCTTGATTAATTAAAGTAATAATGTAGTCATGCCAGGATTTTTCTAACAGTAAATCTGGCACTCTGCTATACCAGTTTGAAAGGGGAGGAATGCAGAGGAATTTGAAGGATAGCGTGCTTATTGACATGTGGCTTACAGCAGGAAAAAGAGAGTATGAATCAGAATGAGATATGGGTGTGGAGAAAATAATTCGTGTTGGACTAAGAGATGTCCTGATCATATTTAGATATCTGAAATCTTTCTTTGCGTTTACTGCAAAAGATGCTGTTGCAGTGGTATATCTCAGATAATCAAGACTGCTCCACGTGAATGTGTGCGTCTCTTCATAGCTGTGCCTTCCTCTGTATTCTTTGCACCACTTCCCCTTTGAAGCCGAGCTGCACTACTTCTTTAAGGCTGGTTAAAATAAGTACAGGTTGTTTGGAGAAGGGTTTTGTCAGTTGTTACAGTGTTTTCTCTTTACCTTTGAAGAGAACTGGGTAAACACTGAATAAGAAAGCAGAGAAATGAGCTTTGCTGCACTGTTGCAGCCTTTTCAGCAGGGCAGTTGTTGCTCAGCACAAGTGCAAACACAGGGTTTCTGCACAGGGTGGGGTTTCTGATGCTTCTTGCCATAGCTGTTTGGGAATTTGTGTGGCTGCAGCCTGCAATCTGCCTGGCTTAGCTGTGATTGTTGGTAGGGCAGCTCAGCTTTCAGTTACTAAATGAGCCTAATTCACATACTCCTTGTTGAAGTACAAATTTGTATTAAAACCGCTTCAGAAAGAAATGCTTTTTAGTAACAAACCCACCTCATTATTCCTCTGCCCCTATGAGAAGCAGTAAAAGATGTCTGTATGTTTGGTAAATGTACCCTTGGGGTCACACCTTGAATGTAACTCTCTTTTTTTTTTGTTGCATTGCAAGTCCCTGTGCACACTGGCTGGTTTAAAATAGACTTGACTGAGCACAGACTGTATGGCCTTCTTTATTGAAACTGGAGAACTGGCAGAAGGCAATGCATGATGTTTTAAAATGTTCTGTAAAAGCATGAGATTCTTAGTGCACATAGTGCCTCTGTGAAGTAGGCTTTTTTCCCCTGAGTGGGGAAATTCAGAGACATGTTGGTGGATTCACCCAAGGCCACCCATGTGTTAGCAGCACGACGGGGCCTGGAGCACAGGAGCTGGCTTCCAGCCATCCCATGGCTGACCCATGGCTCCACACAGCTCTCCTTGTATCAAAGCTTGCAGACCCTGGTAGCTGTGGCTGTGCCCCGAGGGCTGGAGGAGAGCAGGAGGAGCAAACCCACCTCTCCTGTCTGTATGCAGTCCCTGTTCTATAAGCAGGGCTGGCACAGAACTAAGCTGAGAATAAGTGTGGAGTGATCTGCACAGAGCCCATCTCGGCACCTTACCCGCACTGATGCTAGTCCAGCACAGAAACCCTGCCTGAGATGTGGTTTAGTGTCACCAGTAGCTACTGCTGAGACTGATGGCTCTATTTCCATGAATTTCAACCAGAATAAAAGAGAACTTACCTTGCTGAGAAATGCATTGTAAATTGGTTATTAAATGGTTTGTTTTGTGGAGCGTCAAGGGAAAAAGTGTCTCAAATACAGCTCCTGGATGTTGTTGTAGCCTCAGCCAATGTGGAGTTATTTATTGTTTCTCTAAGTCATGCTCCCAAAAAGGTGGGGATCTCCTGGAGACAGTCCAGCAGAGGGCCACAAAGATGATAAAGGGCATCTCCTCTGTGAGGAAAGGCTGAGTGACCTGGATCTGTTCGGCCTTGAGAAAAGAAGACTCAGAGGTGATCTTAGCAATGTTTATAAATATGGGAGTCAAAGGGGCATGACCAACCTCTTTTCAGTGGTCTCTGGGGACAGGAAAAGGGGAAATGGTCATAAACTTGAGCATAGGAAGCTCTGCACCAATACACAAAGGAAATTCTTCACAGTGAGGGTGATGGAGCACTGGAACAGGCTGCCCAGAGTGGTTGTGGATTCTTCTTCTCTGAAGAGGTGACCTGCCTGGTCACCTACCTGTGCAGCCTGCTGTAAGGAGCCTGCTTTGCAGGGGGGTTGGACTCGAAGATCTTTAGAGGTCCTTTCCAATCCCTACAATTCTGCGATTCTGTGATTCTTGCTTTCTTTTCCTTTACCTCCTTCCCTTCCAGTCCTGCATCACAGTGAAATCTTACAAAAGAGCCAGTCTGGCCATGCCAGCGGCATTCCTAAAACATTCCTGCAAAGCCCAAATTTTGCTGCATAGAAATACATCTCACAATTCCTTCTTCATTTTGAACTTTCTGTTGTGCTTTACCTCCTGTTTCATTGGAGTTTGTTGTGAAATGTTATCAAAGGCAACCAATCAACCAGGGCAGCATATATTTAATAAAGCCTGCAAAAGTTTTCATTATGAAATAATTAAAATATTTCTCCATGGTTTCATATAGTAGCCTCCAGTACTAGGTCATGTCCAGAATTTTTCAAGAAAATATTGTTGGCCCATATCAGCATTGATTATTTCATAACCTTGTAAATCACCCTAAGAGTACCTAATGAGATATTCTGGCAAAATGCAGTGTGTTTTGGTACCTAACATAGTGCCACTTCTTACTTCAAACAGACTTCCTTGTACATATTTTGTATTGAATTTATTTGTTTATTTGCTAACTGCTTGGTTTGTAGTGGCACTCTCTGTTAGCTCTTTCTCCCCTTTTGTAAGCCCAGCCTGCTGGGAAGTTTGTACATCACTTGGCATGGCAGCCAAATTGTCCTCACTGCAAGCGCATTTGCCAAACCCGAAAAGAAATTCTCATCTGTCTTATGTGGATGGTGAAAGTGTACTTTATCTTAAGTACATAGAAATCCCTAGTTTGTCCTATTTGTAATAAAGTTCTTCAGTAGAGTTAGTTTTCTCTGTGTTTTTAACAATACTATTACCTTCAGTGTTGAAGTTCTTAAGTCATAAGGGCTTTATTTGCAGTATGCAATTTGGGCAGAGTCCTGATTTGGACTTCTGAGTCAGAAGCTTGTCTTCTGGAATTGCTTTATCCTCTGCCAAGTGGTACCTGTAAGGTTGAACTGTACACAGTACAGTTTCTCTCTGTGGCTGAAAGTTTAATGTCTAAGTACAGCTTCTCTTCATAGGAGAGTAAAATCATCAGTCTCTAATTAAAGGGGAATGCAATTACTATTCAGAAGTCTAACAAGAGTCTTTGATTCAGTTGAAAGTATTTTAGACTTGCTAGAACTGCTGTATGTGCTCCTTGAGATAGGACAAGGAGGAATGGATTTAAACTGCAAGACAGGAGGCTTAGGTTAATATGTTAGGAAGAAATTCTTCACTCAGAGGGTGGTGAGGCACTGGCACAGACTGCCCAGAGAAGCTGTGGATCTCCTTTCCCTGGAGGAGTTCAAGGCCAGGCTTGATGGGCTCCTGGGCAGTCTGATCTGGTGATTGGCAACCGTGTCCATGTCAGGGGTGTTGGAACTAGGTAATCTTTGAGGTCACTTCCGACCTAAGCCATTCTATGACTCTGTGGTGACCGTGCAGTTACCTGAATGCATAGGATTCTATCATCTTATTTACTGCTTTCTTTTGCAAAACCCCTTGAAAACCTAGCCAAGTGTACACTTCTGGCTTGCATCCAATGTATATTTTAAAAGTTAGCATTTTGCCCATTTTCAATGTGAGCAGGGTTTTTTTTTCCCCTCTAATTTGTTTATAGGTGCATTGGTTCTCAAATGTTAGAAACTCTCTTTAGTGTATTTTTGTTTTAGCTTCTCTTTAAACCTCTGTCATTTCCTTCTCATTTTTTCCCATCTTTCTCCCAAAGGCATTAGTAACAAACCCTCTTTGAGAAAAAATGTGGCTGGGGAAGAAAAGTACTTTTGATGATTAAGGCCCTTGTGTTCAAATGGTTCCTGCCTACACTATGGAATCCATAGATACTGGAGATATAAAGGAGAGGGTTAGAAGATAACTAAGACCCCTCAGGCTTGATATGTAATCAAAGAAGTATTGTTTGGGAATGACTTAAGGGGAAGCAGAGTGGCTAACATTTGGCCCTGGTCCAGCTACTGCTGCAGCTGATGGCAGAGTTCCCGCTGACTCCAGGAGAAGCAAGAGCAGACCTTTTGTGTGGCAAGGACAAGCCTGCAAAAACACAATGCAAATGATGACAACCATGCAAATTGGGAAAGACAACAGGCTACAGATTCCTTATGTAGAGAATGTCTTTGCCTGGGTAAGACAGATTGACTGGAGGGCCGTGCTCCATTTCTGGGTCCAGCCTAGCCAGCTAGCACGGCTTGGTAGAGGCAGAATCCCACTGTGCACGAAACTGCAATTCCAAGGGTAGGGCTTTGCATCTTGACAGGTGATGCTGTAAGGGAGCTAACTAACAACATAAGCACAATTGCACTGGGTAGAAGAGCAGACCTAGCCAGCTGTTTGCTGTATCTGTTTGCTGTAGGAGGTGAAAGAAGAGCAGAAAACAGAGACTAAAAAGCACAGCACATCCCTTGGTACAACCACCCCAGCTTACCTGAGTCATCAATTTAGTAGCTATTTGGGCATTATCTGCATTTCAGAACACTGTGTTTAAAGACCATTAGGAGACCGGCAGTGTTAGTCTGATCTCCAGCTTTTTACAAATTTGGAAGGCAGGTCTCTGGGGAACAGGAAGCTAACCTCACTGGGTAACTTAGAGGGAGCCATGTAGACTCAAAGGCACAAGACCTGCTGTTATGTTGGTGTTAACAGGACTACAGGCTAGCAGATATACTATAGAGCATCTCTCTCAGACCAGCCCCTGAAAAAGGTGCTCTCCAGCTCTTTTCTGCTGTGCCATGAGCCATTGAAAGCGCTTCTCTCAGATATCCAACTAGTTTCCAGGACACTGCAGTTCTGGACTGCAGAGCCACTGCTGGGCTTCAGGTTTTGATTTGGGTTGGGCCCCCCTCAGAGAAACACTTCTCCCACTGAGCAGCAACAGCAGTGGTTGGTGCTCCTGAAAAGAGAAGAGCAAAGGCTTTGTATAGGTACCTTCATTCTGATTAGGAGCCAGCACAGGGGGAATCCACAGGTAGAAAAGTACGCTTCCAGGAAAGCCTGTGAAGGAAAATAAATATGCAGGATTCAGAAATCAGGGAAAAAAGGACAAAATAAAAGAGATTTGACAACTATGTTGGGACCTGCAAACAGGGCCACATCTGTTCTGGCAGTATCCCAAGTAGCAATCAGATCTGACATTCATAAAAGAAGCTTTCCCCATGCAAAGATTGGAGAGGTGTTCGATGGAAAAGCTGCAGTGTAAAGTATAGCTGCGTTTTCCCTCATTTTATGATCATATGGTTTACATTTATTGGGTGGAATTGAATAGCTACAGACTTGCCATTCACAGAGGAAAGAGATCATCTTACTTACAGTAAAAGTCTTGGGGCTTCTTTCCTTGAACGCATGGGAAGGGTGTGTTGGCCTTGACCAGTGAAACCTTGCGCAGTGCTCAGCAGGAACTGCAAGGTGGTTTTGCTTCAGTGCAAGCGTGAATGAAGGGCATGTGTGGACATAAATAACATTCAGCTGTTGGGGCGTTCTTCTCTGAGCAGAGGCAGCCCTGGTATTCTGACATCCCCTCCATGCCTTACACAACATAAGATCAGAAACAGGAAGGAGTAGGTGTGTGTGGAAGGAATGCCTCTGAGGATTCATTTGTCTACAGGAGATCCTTGGCATGAAAGTAAGGCTTTTGCCATCTGCCTACTTCATGTCCTCATTGCTAGGAGATGTCAGCTTGGTGTGTACTTGATCCTTATGTGGGCAGGCTCAGGTGCCTCTGTAGATCTTGCCTCAATCATTCCTGCTCTCCTTGCCCCATGTCCCATGGCAAGTTTTGAATTTTCTCTTTAAACATCAGCTGCTTGGTTTGGGCTGCTACCTGCCATTCCTTTGGCAGAATAAATCTCTATCCCCTGTAGCTGCAGGAGAGTTTGAAAACATAAATCCCAAATGTGCCAAGGCTAAACAGACAACAAAAAGAATTCAAAATATAAAATTTCTTATGGATTTTTAAAGGCTTTTCCATGATTTCTGATTGCTTAAGGCTGTAACAGTTTGCAGGCAATTCTCCTCACCAGCATTAAGCAAAATATAGCTCCAGTGTTATTTACTTGATCGCAGAGATTTTGGAGGAACATGTAGTTGAGTGAAGAATACCATTTAGCAATCAGCTGCATTTTTCTAACATAAAATGGAAAGCTTAAAAAACTCGGTATCCTTTGTGTCTCAGCTAGAAGTCCTTTCTCTAAGCCGATTTCTCTTTGTGCTAAATAATCCAGTCATTTTTGGTTTTAGACCTGAGCACTTTTTGTCAATATTGCTTTGCTTCTGAGGTGTAGGGATTTGTGACAGAAAAGAGAGCTAAAGGAACTACTGCATCAATCAACACTAGAGAAGGGTGAACATGGCTTTTGTAGCATTAACCATGTCCTATCTGTTCTCTGCAATGAGAGTAAAGAAGGAGCCAGCAATCAATTCTGGTGACATTCTACTGCTCTGCTGTAAGGCTTTTACATGAACAGAAATGGGTCAGTATGGAAAACTCCCTTACAGATTACTAACTGGTTAAAAATTGAAATGAAAAACAAAGAAAAAGCCACAAGCAGGGTACCAGAAATAGCCACAGACATTTCATGTGAGTGTGCCTCAATTTCTCCAGACATGCTGAAGTGTGATATTACTGATTACCTTTGCCACTTCTCTCCCACCTGGTCCATGAAGGAAAGGCTTATAGAGCATGTATTCGATTACTGTCCCAGAGGTGAAGGAAACAGGAGTGGGGAAGATAATATTAGGAAATTACACCAGTGATCTCGGATTTCTTTGGCTGTATTTTGACAGCTGAATTAACTTGAGTTATCAGTGTCCAAGTGAACAGCACAGCTTGCTCAGAAATGGCCATCCTGCAAAACTACATTGGAACTGCAGGAATGGGGTAGGTGATCAGCAGTGTGATTGCAGAGCAGCATGGAGATTTAGCTGGAAAAAAAAATATTTTGCCTCTTCATTAAAACTTGAGGTAAATCACACAAATCAAGAGCAGCATCACTTCTGACAATATTTTTCTTTATGTTTGAGAGTCTAGGTAGAGGTGACATTTTAGTTTTAGCTCAAGTTAGCTCTATATGAAAATAAAATGCTTTGATTCTTGGTTGCTGCCTTACTTCTACACTTCAGGTCACATCACTGCCATTCTCTTTACACAGGATTAAGAATCTGACTTTTTTAACCAACTGTGAAAACTTTACCCACCATTATGTGTGCCCACAGATATATTATTTCTTAAAAGAAAAATTATTCTTAGCACTTTACTGAAAAATGTTTTTGAAAAGCCTATTTCACTCCTCTTCTGAAACGTGTCCAAGCAGCTCTAGGAGAAACAGCTTCCGGGACTTAATACTTTACCTCAGATTCTTTCTTCTGAAGAACCAAGCTCAGTGCTGCTTTTGGAAACAAAAATCTCATTCCACATTCTTTGTTTATATATGTCTCATTTCGCCATTGAAAGAGAAAAGCAAGTTGTATCTGGCAGATGAAGTGATACTGGAGAATTAGCAGCATACATGAGAGCAACGTGATAATTGCTTTCTTCAGCCCAAGCCCGTCCAGCACCTAACTGCAATGGAAATAGAAGCTCCTCATGTTTTAAAGCACTGTGGAGTCCCCAGGAGCATGTGTTTGACACAGCAATGGAAATGGAAAACCATGAACTCATGAACTTTGAGGAAGTTCAGATTGTTATTACTGTTATGCAGTTACTTAAAAAAAAGTATTATCTTCATTCTGTTAAAGCCTTGAATTTTCCAAATGAGACCTCCCTTTCAGGAGGGAATCTTTATCTCTGTGTTCTCCAGCCCTGGCAAAGCTGCTTGTTTCTAATGTCTAGAGAAAGACTTTTTTTTCTGGGGAGAAGTCCCAACTGCAGACAGCCTAATTTGTTCTTGGAACATCTGAGAGTTTGGATTGCTGTGGGGGTCAGAAGTGTAATAATTCATGAGAATATGTGCTGAGCTGGGCTCAATTAGTCAGTCTTCTTTCTTCCCCGGTTGCCTTTTGGGAGGGACAGAGCAGAGTCTGGCCAAAGTTCATTGTGACACAGTACCTAGCAATGGCACTGCAACAAGCAGGTGGTAACAGTGCAGTGCTTCCCCTGCTTTCTGTGTGGATGCAATACAGCTTGGTAGGATAAGCCTTTCCACTGGACTGGTTGATACAAGCAGAACTTGTGATGCAGTTGCATGTATTTAAAGTGCTTTCTTCCATTCTTTGCTAGATATGCAGACAGTGAGCAATTCAAATGCACGGTTAGATCTTCATGGCCCTTTGTTCTATCAGAGATCACTGCTCTGCCAGAGCTTCTTTTTTTCCAGCAGCATATATAGCAGAAGTCAGCTATGAGATGAATCCTTCTTATTGAGGGAAAGCCTGGCTGTTATCTCTATTTGAAACACACTTTAGTATGCATTCAACCCAAGGAACAGCTGAGCCCTATGGTAGAAGGCTTTGAGCACAGTGCTGGCGTGTTCTCAGGTGGCTGCTGTTAATTTGTTGTGATATCTTAATTACTACCTGCTGGTTTACCCGAACTCTACAAAAAGTAGTAATAAGCTCAGGTGAGAGCTAAATGTTTTAATTCAAGCTTCAGGGATCTGGGGGGAGCTCAAAGCTGCTCCTGGATGCTCAAGTTGCTTTTATTTACGAGCCACAAATTGTTTTAAAAGTACTTAACAACTCATCAGTATCAAAGTGTGTTTTGATCAGATGCAGTAAGATTTTTGCACATCTAACCTCATACCTACATTTGAGTATCCTAATTGCTTCTAGTTGTTAAAGTGCAGATAAGCAAGAGATGCTGAAGAATATTTGAAACAGCAAGGAATTTCTGTTGTCTTTGTTCCCAGAAGCAGCTCTGCCATTCCAGGAGCATTCCCTTTTTGTGGAGAAATTGGGCAGTGAGTATTCTTTCAATAGAATAATGGGAAACTGAAGGACTTTGGCACAATTCTGTGCAAACAGCAATCTTTAGCTGGAGCTGTCAGTGACAGTTGTAGCCATAAAGAAAAGCCACATCTAATGCAAGTAAAGGTTTGTCACATGGTAAAACTTTGTAACATCTGCACTCTGGTATCATTAAAAGCACATAGCTCTGACTTGCTCTAGGACCTGACATAGAAAGCAGGGCTCTGGAGTGGCTCCGGTACACAAAGCATCATTAGGATTAAGGTATGTCTTTCCTACTTCTTTCTGCCTTGTGGGTTGAGTTCTTACTGTGGTGTTTTTAGTAAACAGTCTGTAATCGGGGAAGCATTAAAACAAATTTTGGTTCATTGTTTGTTGTTATTAAACTAAACATGGGGTAAGTTCATATAATTCTAGTGTTCTTTCTTTGCTGTTATCAATGGTGCAACCATTACAATCTCAAGCCATTAATATATACATTTATTAATTTTCAGAAATACCAGCTTTTATAACATTAGGTGAAGCCTCTGTTCAGTCATAGTTAGGTTTCTCTGTATAAGCAAATATTAGAATAGTAAGAAAACAAACTCAGGAGTTATGATATTAAACGTGTTTGGTATCTATATATATAGACATACACTGCACAAGCAGAAATTTTGTGTCACAGTGTTCTAGCTGGTACTGACCACATGCGACTGAAGGATTTAGACTTTTATAAACATTTATTTATTCAGCTTGCTGACAATTGTTTCTGCCTAATGAGATGCTAAGAGCAGCAGTTGGTGAGACCTAAATAGTCTGCACCAAGGCAAAAATTACCTACTGCATCAGTTCAAGTTCAGAATAAACCCTGAAGTATATCTCAGGAGCAGAAACAAGAGAATGGAGGTTAGAGAGCTGGAATTTAACAAAGAAATGACAGTCATTCAAAGTGACAGTTGAAGGTGTAATATATACTTAGTCTTGTCATAGTAATAAACACTAGCTAGTTGCAAACAGTCAGGAATAATAGTGAATTTAGAATATGTGACTCATCAGTAAAATACACATATAGAGCATTTATGTTGTAGACCATATTAGACTTTCAATCTCTTTGGAATGTCTTCCGCATTACGGTTCATTTTGTTTCTTTATTGAGAACTTTGCACATGTGCACTGATAGGAAAGCAACAGGAAGCAAAAGAATTCCACAAAGTGGAAATAACTGCAAAGGAAATTCGGAAAGAGCTTTAGCAAGAAACAGGTCAAGTGAAAAAAATACATTTTATTTAGTGAGCAGCAGAACTACTGAGTCTGGGTTTTTTTTGTAGATTTGTGTCTGAAGTCTGCTGAGTTCTTCCACTTCATTATACCAGCTGTTCTTCACCTGCCAGCAGGGTCTCACACCCACATCTCTTCCCCATGCCTGCCATCCCTGGATCCTCCTTGCTCTCAGCAGTTTGGAGTTCAAATGCAGTAAAACTATGGGTGCTATTCTTGTACTATTAGTGGTGTTTGTATTCAATTTGAAGCTGTGAGTTCAGATCTGGCACAGTGCAGCCTGGTGAACAATAGCTAATGCATCAAAAAGCAGACATAACAAAACGCAGCAAAAGCAGCAAAGCTTGGTTCAAAATTCCTGCTTATTTTCATTTCCCATTTATTTGGCATCTTGCCTTGTCAGACACAATACAGTCTTCTCCGATTGTTTCTGGTTAGTGCAACATATTTCTGTCTTAAATCCTCTCCCTGAATTCAAGTTACACTGCCTGCAGAAGGCATGCAAGGGAGAGCTCATCAATTGTGCACTCTCTTGGGGTGGTGACCCCTGTCAACAAGCTGTTTATGGCTCCCAGGATAGAGCCAAATGGATACCAGTTCTTCCTCTGCTGCAAGGAGCTGTTGACATGATTGCAGCTGATTAAAAAAAAAAAAAACTTTCCATCTTATATGATTGTAAAAGTGAATCATTGCTGTATATAGGGACCCTTCAGGTCAACATCTTTGAAGGCAGTCCTGGGGCCAGTGCAGCCACCTCCCGGGAACGTGCTTGAAGTATACACCCCAGCCGGAGCTGCTGAGGGATATTCTGCAGTAGAGACAGATGGGCGT
Organism: Lagopus leucura; assembly: GCF_019238085.1. Taxonomy (NCBI): domain Eukaryota; kingdom Metazoa; phylum Chordata; class Aves; order Galliformes; family Phasianidae; genus Lagopus; species Lagopus leucura. The sequence continues at coordinate 45,366,361 of NW_024962264.1, forward strand.
ACAGGATGATTTCTGTATTTTAACATAAAATGCAATAGGAAGAATATATGCAGCACTTTTTTCACGAAGTAAGGAGGGGAATGGACCAAGCAGGGAAAGGCTGGGGAGCTTATCCTTCTGCTTTTCTGAGGAGGATGTCTTTCCCAAGACAGCAGAGGTCACTGTGCTCATTATGAAAGAAGCAGTGAGATTGTGAGGCACAATGGCTGTTTCCATTCTCGGTTAATGGCATCAGTGCCCATCTTTCTCCAGAATGAAATTACTTTTTCAGATTAGCTTTTCTGTAGTAAAAAAAACCAGCACCTTCTTGCTAAAAATAAATATAAATTCTGCGTTTGAGAAGAAACTTTTGACTTCTCATCACCATTAACCTAAGAGGGATTTGAGATTCAAGAGCCCTCAGTTAATCTGAAAGTGCAATAATGAACCATCTTTGGACAGGTTTGGGTCTGCTCACCTGAATACCAGGCAGATTTTTAATGATAGTTGCCAATTGCAAGACAAGCCCAGGAAAATATATTACTGTGCAAATTTCTCAGGAGAGGAGCCCAGCTGTGAACACAGCAGATTTGGAGTGTTGGTGCCCATGCGGGCACAGTGGCACAACAGGGAAGAGAGAAGAGGCTGGCAAGCAAGCAGAGAACGTGATAAGCTTGGTTTTTCAGTCGAGCATTTTCTGTTTAGTCCTTGGGATTGTCAGTGCTGTATTAGCTACTTTGTGTATATTAAGGTTCTGTCCTCCTCAATGTAAAATCAAATCTAGGTTTATTTTAACAACTAACATTAAAATTTAATGTTTTCTAAGTTTATAGGAAGAAATATCAGGCTGACATTTGCTTGCTTGTCCAACTGCTAATTTTCTTCCTAGCAGCAGCAGGCTGAACACTGGGCAGGAGAGGGCAGCAGTGGAGTGTCTGAGCTTCCAGCTGTGAGGCAGAACATTTCACAGAATCACAGAATTAGAGAGGTTGGAATGAACCTTTGGAGATCATCCAGTTCAACCACTTGCTAAGGCAGGTTCCCTACAGTAGATTGCATAAGAAAGTGTCCAGGTAGTTTTTGAATGTCTCCAGAGAAGGGAATCCACGACCTCTCTGAGCAGCTTATTCCAGTGCTCTGTCACTCGCGAAGTAAAAAAGTTCTTTCTCATGTTCAGATGGAACTTTCCATGTTCTCCTTTGTGCCCATTGCCTTTTGTCCTGTCACAGAGCACCACCAAAAAGAGCCTGGCCCCATCCACTTTTCTCCTTCCCTTTAGGTCTTTATAAGTATTGATAAGATAAAGGCTGAACAGCCCCAAATCATTCAGCCTGTCTTCCAGGTCCCTATTCATCTTTGTAGCCCTCCAATGGACTGTTTCCAGAAGTTTCCCATCTGCCTTGAACTGGGGAGCCCGGAACTGAACACAGTACTCCAGATGTGACCCCACTGGGGCAGAATAGAGGGGAAGGATCACCTTCTTCAACTTGCAGGCCACTTTCTTTTTAATGCATCCCAGGGTATCATTGGCCTTCTTGCCCACAAGGGCACGCTTCTTGCTCATAGTCAACTCAGCAAGACACCTACGTCTTTCTCTGCAGAATTCCTTTCCAGCCAGACGACCCCTAACCTGCATGTGATTATTCCTCCTCACATTTAGGACTACACTTGCGCTTGTTGAGCCTCGTCAGCTTCCTCTCTGCCCTACTCTCCAGCCTATGCAGGTCTCACTGAATGGAAGCACAGCCTTCTGGTGTGTCAGCCACTCCTCTCAGCTTTGTATTATCAGCAAACTTGCTGAGGATGCTCTCTATCCCTTAATCCAGGTCACTTATGAAGATGTTAAAGAAGACTGGACCCAGCATCAACCCCAGGGGTGCATCAGTAGCTACAGGTCTCCAAGTATACTGCACCTCTGATCACAACTCTCTGAGCTCTGCCAGCCAGTTCTCAGTCCACCACACTGTCCCCTCATCTGTCCCACACTTCCTAAGCTTACTTATGAGGGTGCTATGGGACACGGTGTCACAAACCTTGCTGAAGTCAAGGTACACAACTTCCACTGCTTTCCCTCACCTACCCAGCCAGTCGTGATATCTCAGAAGACTATCAGATTGGTCAAGCATGATTTCCCCTCAGTGAGTTCATGTTGACTACTCCTCATAACCTTCTTTTCTTTCACTTGATTGGAGCTGACATTTCAGCAGGAACAGAGGCACACTTAGGAAGTACATTTCATCTTTGTTGATGACAGGGTGAAGCTCTTAGAACACCATTTGTTTTTTCCAAATAAATGTTTTTGTTTCATAGACACGCTGCAAATGAAATTCAAAACTGTTTAGTGGCTAGAGCTCAATAATTCTATTATTGATATTAACATTTTGGTTTTATTTATTGTAATAAAGAGAGAGACATTTACTGTTGGTACTGTGAAAAGCGAGGTAGCAACTTGTTTTGCCTGAGGGTAGTCTGGAATGTCAAACCCATGTATTTAGGTATTTTCCTGAGCTGCAGTATGTTCAGTCTCCTGTAGGCTTGCATCCCTACTTCTAGCTGTTTGTGTTGGAATTTGTGGTGTGGCTGAGCAGAGGGAATGCACCAAGGCATAGTTTAATTCGGAGGCAATCAAAGCATTCAACATGAAATGAGGAGAGCCTGCCTTGCCCTCTGACACAAGACAGCAACTGAGCCCTTTAATGCAGCCCTTTCCTAGAACAGTGGTGTTGAAACGGCTTGGTAATCAGTGAGCAGATGAATGGATGCCCTGTGATTCTGTTCACTCTGCTATCCTAATCATCTCTGCCTGCTCCTGGAAGAGTTCCTTGCTGAATTTATCTTTCTCAGCCACCCAACAAAACTAGTTCTTGCAGGTTGATTTGGGTGCTTGCTGGCAGGGGAAGAAAGTGATTCTCAAAACAGGACAAAATCCCTCCTTTTTCTCTACAAAATTAATAGAAACACTGCTTAAACAAGCACAATGCTAGTTCACCAGTGGGAATGGAAATTAGGCAGTCTGGACTAGAGTAAGAAAAGTTAGCCAGCTGAGCCAAAGTATCCATACTGCAGCCTTTTCTTTGTCTTCTGAGATCAACTTGAGTGATTCAGTCTTCCTAGAAGTCGTTGAGTCACTTGCATTATTGAGTACAGCCCAGAAAGATTCAATTAGTTCCTTACTAACCTTGTTTCAAGAGCCTGTAGAAGAAGACTAGATTGTTATTTATGGTAACACAGATCGTTTATGGGGCACTGTCAGCAGATGCTGTCCAAGCATTTGCCAGTACAAACTTGGAACTTCTGCTCCTTAAACTCCTCTAACATCCATGTTGCAACCACTGATGTAAAAGCGAGCATGGGGTCTGAGCTTAGCTTTTCATGCCTCTATTCAGTTGTACTCTGGGTTCAACTGAACTCCAGTTTTGAACCCTCAAAGTCACAGATATAGAGAAAGACTGTGCTGAGCATGCAGACACTGGCAGCTGTGTTTGTTTTGCAACTATGAGTATGGTCAACTGATGAAGGTCTTTTGTGCTCACATTGCTGAATGAAATTTCCCTGTGCAGTAAGTGCATGGAAAGGAAACAGGAGGCAAAGATTCAAAGAGGAGCTCAATTAAAAGGAAAAAAATAGCATGTTTAATGACTGACCTTAATGACATACTTGAGTAAAAATCTGCTTTGCTTTAAGCATGCTTAAGGAAAAAGCATGGTTTAGACTTATTCAGAGGCTTTTATAAAATTTCATTCTTTCTTTTCCCTTCCAGAGCCATCCTCTTAGTATCTCTTCCCTTTCTTGTCCTAACAGTTCTGAAATATTTACTTCCACCCCATTATCTTTTATGGTACTTAGCAGCATAGTCATTTGTTATTTTTAGAGCTGTCCAAACAGCAGAAGGTTTTATTGCAGTTTTGCATGCTGCCTACTAATGTCACTTTAATTTTTTTGAAGCACATACGTTTGTGTGTATATCACGGATTCTCTACTTGAGTGATGTTCTGTTTCCCTTCTGTTTATTCTCCAAACACAGCTGAGGCTGAAGTTCTGTTCTCTGGAGTTCTATTCTGGCCTTGTCATCTGAGTTAGTTGTTGGGGGATAGTTTTGGTATCATTTGTTGGAAGGAAGTCATTTTGTGCAAAACAAGGCACAGTCAGTGTGAACAGGGGAAGGATTCCCTTCAAAACTCTTAATCCAAACTAAACTCTAACATTGGTACGTGTGATGGGACTTAAACGTCTCCAACATAAAGTTGCTTTTGAATGTGAATTAGAATTAGAACTCTACAGGCATTTTTTGTCAGAATGCACAGTAATTGGCTTTAAGTGTAGTTGTGCACAGGTAACTGAAGCGGCAATAATAACAAGCCTATGTTCTATCTTGGTTGTTTGTGTTTGATTTTTTTTTTTGAGCAGGCTTAAGATCTGTGAGATGTTCTTAGTCTTGGAGCTTGAATAGCATGATAAGTTTTTTTAGAATAGAGTTGGTTTTACATCAAGTTCTATTTCTAAAATGATAGAGATGGTAGGTTCAGATGTATTAGAAATTAGAAATATTGTGTTTCTATGTTTGTATGTAAGTACATGCCGAAAGCTGTGTTATTTTCTAAATCATTCAGGCTCAAGTGTTGGGAATCAACGTTCAGATTTAAATGCTCTTCTCGGATTTATAGGCATAAAGAAATATGCTTGTATAATCCTCTTTTCAGCCTGCATAGACTTATTGCTAGATGTACTGCATCTGAGTGAGGAAAAGGAGCTCTTTTGCAGTGATGCAACACATTTTCCAAATTAAGTAAATTCTTAAAAGCAAAAGTAAGTGTATACTGACACTTTAGCAACTAACAGATAATGCACTCATTGTGTTTTGCAAGGCATTCTCACCAGCTTTCTGTAAGGTATCTCTTCTAGCACAAAATTCTCTGCAGTACCAAACACACTTTGTTTTTTTTTTTTTTTTTTTTTTTTTTTTTTTTTGTTTTTTTTTTTGTTTTTAGTTAGCCTTCCATTTGCAAACCTCTTTGTAAGTAGCAAATAGAAGTCAATGGGACTCCTTTTATTATCTGCAGGAGGATGACTGGATAGACAGCTACATTTAGAAAACCTACCTCTCTTTTGGAAACATTCTTGTTTTCCCTAAGGCCATGCATTGAACTTCAGAGGCCAGAAAGCAGCCTTAAGGCCAGGAATGGTTGTACACAATGGCATGCCCCTTTTCAGTCCAATGAATGTGTAGAGGGATCATTTCAAGCGGTTTATAGAACTGTGGGTTGTATTGCTGTTCCTTTGAAGTAGCTTTTTCACACCGACTTGTGCTAAAATTCATGCCTTTAGTCTTTTGGGTGGAGAACCTCCTAGATGTCTGTCAGAGCAATTGACTTAACTCCTTTGACTGGAAAGATATTGCAGTATTGAATTACTGAAGGAATTTCTTTAAAGAAAAGAGAGAAGGGGACTTGCAGAAGGCATGGACTGCCTGTCCTAAGAGGGTGACCAAATAGCCTTTGCTTGTACTTGCAAAGAGCTGCCTGATTGCACCACATAAGTACCTCTTTATCACTTGTAGCTGCTAAGTTCCTCAAAAAGATGATAAAAATGTATGCAGTGTTTTCCTATGTCATTTAATAGCTGAGCAGTTGTTTCAGTTACTGGATGGTTAAGATGCAATCTGGAGTTGGAGATACAAAGGCTATCACTGTTGGGAAGTGATTCAAACAATGAAGAAAGTGTGAGCCTCTCTATTGAGCATGGGTACTTTAGACATCAGGGTTTGTTTCAGGGTGCTTTAGAATATCTTATATGTATAACTTAGAACTGAAATCATATTAGTACAGTGATTTTACTTAGTATGGTGTAGAAAATTTAATACCTCTGCAATTCATTGGCCTTTCTTCTCTCTTGGTTATGTGTTAATAGATTAACCAAAGCAAAAATCATCTGCTTATCATTTTATAATGGAATGATGAAGGAAATCTTGCCTTTCAAACTAGAAGAAACCACCCAAAGTTTATTAAAACTTTGGCTCCTTTGTATTATCACTTGCATTATTGCTCCTGAAAGATCCAGAACTCTTCAGAAGAATTTGGCCCGCTTCTTTTTTCAGTGTAACTATTGCTCTGTTCTGGCATCAAGTGTATGGTCCATTGGTTAAATAAATGTCTGCATGTCTAAATAAGCCATGCTGTAGGTGTACAGAGGCTTAGTCAGCTACTCACAGAGCAGTGCTGAGTGATCAAATCTGGGATTCTCTGTGTATTCAGACTCTCCACCCATATGACAGCTTGGCAAGCAGGTCATTCTTGCCATCCACCAAGAAACCCAAGTAGCTAGGGATGGAAAGATTCAATTCATCTGGACACCTGTCTTACTAAAATCTAACATAACATTTTTGATTGGTTGTTGAGAATATGCTAGGTTTTTAATGCACTTCCAGCATCTCTGATTAGCATCAACACATTTGTGGTAGGTTTTTCAGTATTGGTCAGCATTGCTGCAGTGTTATTGCTGGCAAAGCAAGGAACAAAATGCATTTTGAATAAATGTAGAGTGCAATCCACCATGTTCTTAAAATATTTTCAGTAATTCTAAGAGGTTTCAGTGTTGAAAATCCTATTCTGACAAGGCTATACCTTGAATATAGCAGTTGCTGATTTTAGCATAAAGCACAGCAATCTTAGGCAGCAGAAGTGCAAGTTTCCCAGCATCCCTGGGAGATCTGGGCTATTCTGTGTACTAGTTCAGACTTTGATTTTGATTCTGATCAAACTGAGCGTGATGGTCTTTTTTGCAGGTATCCATGAAAGCAAAGAGAGATCACCATCTCAACACCACTTGAGTTGCTCCTCTGTGAGCAGACACACATTAAGACCAATAAGAGCCTGAAGTTACTTGAGTCACCCACTGACTCTCCAGAAGCCCCTTGTCTCCTACCTTTCCATTTGTCAAATGAGCCTTTCTGAACCATTTTTAAGCCCACATTTGCAGAACAGATTTGTGCGATACTTTGAATCTAATTAACTTGCTTTTAAACTTTGACTTTAATACTTCTGGAGGTACTTAAAACTTCTGCTCAGATCTGCTGCTAATCTCTTTGTAACGTAACTAAGATGATGTCACTTTCAAATACCAGTTTTCCAGTAAATTTGGATAGATTTTTTTTCTCATAAAGATGTAACATTCTTGTTTCAACTTGAAGGCCAGCAAATCCCAATTAATATTCTCAAAAAGAGATTGCCAGCAAATCCCAATTAATATTCTCTGGTGAGAATATGATTTTACCATGTGCCACAACTGCTCAGTCTTCCAGAGTTTTGTTTTATAGTGTTCAATGCTTTTTTCCTATGTGTACTTCCATGATCTGGACATTGAGCTAGAAGTCATTAAATCTCCTCTAACATCCAAGGAGCTTACACATGCATGGAGTGATGCAGAGTTGGGCGTCTTGACCTGCTTGTACTGCATTTGGCTCACAACATATCTTCGGCCCTGATCAATCCTGTGTTCTCAGTGCTGAGGGCCACAAAGCAGCCACTAGCACTGGGGAGCTTCTTGTGTTGGGCAGGATGCTCCAAGGAGCAACAGATGCCCAGTACTATCTTGATCTTTGACCCAGCACTTACTGCCAGGGTAGGTACAGGTACAGGTACTGGCTCCAGTTCTCCTAGTAAATGTCAGCTATATTATTCTGAGTAACTGCTATGTTTTTGTGGGTCTGCAGTTTTCTGATTTTTAAATACTTCTTGTGATATATATATATATATATATATATATATATATATATATATATATATTTTCCCATTCCAGTATTTTAAGGCTCTCTGAAATATGGAACCTCCTTACACAGGATGAGCAGACTCTACTTCCTGCCATCTGATGATACATTCTTGCAATATCTGCTCTTAAAATTTCAGCAAGTAACGTTTAAAGAAAGGGTATTCTTCCTCACGTTTCCCCATTTTTCTCTGCTTACCTATCTTTTCTCCATTTCATGTGCAATTTCATTCTTATTCAAACCATTTCTCTGATGAGCTAGTCTTCTTTATGGACTCCCTTTCTGTAATTCCTTCCATATGTCTGTTGTCCTTTGAAAAGTATGGAGTGAACTATTTCTACTGAGGTCATGTCATTTTGTTTGCATTCTTAGTAAATGTGAAGAGCTTGATTGGAGCCATTTAGGCATTTCAAGTATGAATGTCTTTTTACTGAGTCTTCTATAAAAACAGGATGCTGAATTTTGTGGAGCTAGCCTGGCAAGGAATTGGTTCAATAAACTAAATAGGCATCAATGTCATAAATTTATTGATAAGTACAGTTTTTGTTACATTCCTCTGTAGTTCAACAGCTTACTAAAAAGAAAAATGAGTAGAGCTTTCTGCTTCTCATTTTCAGTATAGACTTAGTATTTTGACAGACCCTCCCCATCACTGCCTGCATGCCATTAGTAGCCCACCCCTTGCTGCAGCTCTGAATCTAACCCCATGGCACCAACTCAGTGGATAAGCAGTCCTGGATTCAGTATAGCCTAGGAAATGGGACAGACTGGTGAAGTTCTGTCAAAATAGCACATTTTTTGCTGTCTGAACACAGTTAGGAGCAGGAAGTAACAGATTGTGACTTCCCTTCAGCAATGATGGATGGACTGCTCTGTTAGCACTACTCCCTATGAAAGGCTGGAGTGTTTGGCAAGAGTGTCTTTAGACATCTTAATTGTGAAAATCCATCAAGGCTAAACTGAGCACATGTGAGTAATGACATTTTAGAGGTTTGTAGCTCTCCCAGACTGGAGCAAGCTGTCAGAGGAAGAAGCAGACACTTATCCCTGGCTGTAGGACCAGGCCTTCCTATACACCATGTCACTGTTCTTGGGAGTTCAAGCAGCAGGAGATGTTTGGAGTATGCCTTTTCACGAATATATCCTCTGTCTTCTCTTTCCTTCCACTCACCTGAGCTTTCCAGGCAGCAAGGTGGTGTGTTTGCTTTTCCGTGCTCCCCAGGAGGATGTGGTAAATGTCCTTTCCTGTGAAAGCAAGTTGCAGAATCCCCCTATAGAATCCCATCAACTAGCCAATGTATACCAGGAAACATCCTGTCTTTTATAAGCTACACATATGGCTACTTTCAAGGCTTCTGCTTTTCTTTCAGCATTGACTTTTTCATTACTTTGCCTCTATGATGACCTTTCTACACTTCTTCAATGCCAGAGCAGTTTGGCTTAGTAGGAAAGTGAAAAAGCTGCACATCTGTGGTCTCTGATGGCTTTACTGCTTCTACCAGTCTTTTCCAACAGCTAGCTGATTTACCCAACGTTTATGCCTTGAGAGGAGGAAAGAAAATTGTAATTACTTTCTATGGGGAAAAATATTTTCATTTCTATTAGAGTCCAATTCCCAGCTTTGAGCTCTTTGTCATAAGCGGGTTGTAAACGTCTCAGACAGCCTGTCCCATAGCTATTCACTGAGCTATTTGTCAGGAAAGAAGAATGTGTGTGGTGAAATTGCTCACTGACAGCCTGCAGCCAGACTGAACCAGGCTTTTAAAAGACTGCCAGACATTTTTACAATTTCAATAGTCAAAATCTTAACATTAGCATTTATGAAAACTTTCGTAGATAGTTGGGCAAATCTTTCCTAGATGTAATATTAGATCTCAGAAATGTAAAAATATTTTGAAATGGTCAAGGGTCTACATGGAAAGCCAGCGGTAAGGAGGTGCTTCCCTTATCTCCAAACCTGGCCTCCTTCTCCTTTCTAGACAACATTATTATAATCTCATGTATATCGTTATCAAAATCCATCTTGAAACAGCTCTTATTTCCAGTGACTTTTACACAAAGGCTCTTTTAGGACTTTGTTCCTCTGATGGCTGCACAGTTTATTCTACTTGCTAGTTTATTTATCTTCATTCTTCGTCTTGCCAAGCTGAAAAGTGCAGTTTTGCTTCAGATATGTAAAGTTTCTAATTTCTGTAGTCATGCTCACAGATCTTCTTTACACATGCTCTTGTCTGAATTCATGTCACAAGAAAAATTGACCAAAATTGTTTCTGCTGCAGTTTTACATTTTTAATGACAAAATAATATGTCAGTATATCTACGGGAAGTATCTTATCTGATGAGTTTTACATTCCTCATGTGATGTTGGTAGCCCTCATGCCACCCAGATTCTTCTCTTTCTGTTTCTTACCATTGCAGACTCTGAACTGATGGAGAGATTTCTTATTATTACCCACTAGGTTTATGACTTTGGTGAATTTTGTCTCATTTTGTATTGCTGTATTGTTGTGGTGTGCCTTGTTTCTTTTCCTTTTAAATTTAAGTCTTAAATAAAATTTCAAGTTCCCTCTACCTTTGAGAATCCCTCTTAATTTTGTCTTCAGCAATTTCAACATCAGACTCCATCTTCCTTGCTAAAGTCATAAACAAAACTAGTAAGGCCATTCTAAGACATTCCTCAGTCCTCAGGGAACATCACTAAGATTGTGTTTTTGACTGTTCCTTGCAGTTCCTTTGCTAAGTCTCATCTCTTTGCCCCAAACTCATTCTTTGATGAGTTTTCTGTCAGCTGAAGAGTCCCTTATCTCAGCCAGAGAGATGTATAGCAAGCCTGGTTATGATATGTTTTTCTCAGTTTTTGCCCACACTTTTCATTCATTTTTAGCACACAATTATTCTTTTCTTCAGAATCTGTCTGAACTTGATGTCTATTTGAAAGGCAAGTCACTAGATTGTAGTTATCTGTGTCATTTTTAGCTCATCTACATTTACGTACTGTGTTCTGCCGTTACTCGGTTATTCAGTCTTCAATTGAATGCTAGTAGGTATATGCAGAGAAGTGACTCACAGACCACTCTGTGGGGGCTTACATGTTTACAGCCACTGTGACTCATATTAAAATTGCTCAACTTACAACTGCAAATACATTTTTATAGCTGCTAGCTCTGCAAAAACACTCTAAGATTTGAAAGCCAACCTGTGTCCGTTTTGGCTCACATATCAGAGCTTTGGATTCTCTTGGTTTTCTTCTCAGTTAAGATTTTCATTAGACATCACCTCATACTGCTTTCATTTGGCTCCTTTTCTTTAGAAGACTTCTTGATGGAGACAAGGTCCTGAATTTTTACTTTAGTGCAGCACTCTGGACAAGCCATGAAAAAGGCTACATAAATTAAAAAAGGAACAAAAATAAATGTAAAAAAGTTCTACGTATCAAATATGGATTGAATTCCATTTATGATTCCCAAGATAAGGTATAATCTAGTTCATCTCTCTGTACCTTTTCTTTTCTGTAGTGCTGGCATAAGCAGAAAGTAGGACAGCTTATTTATATCTGCAGAGTAAGGATTTTTGACTTTGAATGTACTGGGAGCTGACAGTGGCAGTTATTCGTTGCTGAGTTTTAGAATAACAGCACAGGCCTTGTTATCCTTGTCATACTTCTTCCGGTCTTCAGTTTAATCTTTCTCTTATCTCAGATTTATATTGGAATCATAGAATTATCTGAATTGGAAAAGACCTTCAAGACCATCAAGTCCAACCATCAGCTTGACCTTCCAAGTCCCATCCCTCAGCTATATCCCTTATTGCCAAGTCCACATCTCTTAAATACCATCAGCTGTGGGGACTCCACCACTTCTCTGGGCAGGCTGGTACACCTTTCCAGAAGAGTCCTCGGGGTGACATAGTGAGTGTGGACTGTGTTCCACCTTTTCATATAGCTAATGCTATTAGAGATGAATTGCACCTCAGTGATTTTTAAATGGACAGCAATTGAAATAAAGCAAGTGTAGTTTTGCAACAGCAGCAAAAGGTCTAATCGAGGTCCTAGGAGTGCAGGGTGTTACAATGAACTGTGACAGAATGATTCACCACCAGGGGATCTTAATAGGAGCTTAAATGTGATTTCCCGTTCAACGCAAGGGAACTGTTGCTTTAACTAATTTCTCTCAGTTTTCATTCAGTTGTTGAGACTGTTCAACCCCCATGAACAGAGAGAACATTTTTGCAAGTAAACATTTTCCAGATGCCATATCGAATAACTTAATATGATGTTTCTAATCCTTTAGTATAAAAATAGGTCCCTGTATGAGGGAAAAAGGACCTTATTACATCCCATATAATTAAAGCAGTTGAAATTTTACATCTGAGGCTGGTAAAAATTTCTGAATAATATAGCAGACAAAATCACCTTGACATTGGCTGAGACTGTAACGGTGACACTGCACAGAGTCAATTATAAACAACATTTTACACATCTGAGAGAGTAGTAATAAGGCATATGGAGAATATTTATCTTTGGTCTTTCTCGTTGCTTGGAAAGAAACATCTCCTTACTCCCCAGTGGTTCACCCCTGAGGTACAGCTTATCGATTTGTGGAGGTTGCTGTGTTACCTGCCTGGTGCCTGCACACTGTGAGTGACATTGCCTAGCAGAAGCCATGGCTCCTACTGCCAGCTCCTCACCTCAAAAAGCAGCATGGATGTGCAGAAAGGCTGTGTGAGCAGTGAGCTCTTGTTCAGCAGCTTGTTTCCCTGCATACCACATGGGAAAGCAAGGCCTAGGCCTAGCAGTCATCTTGTAGTGAATCATTTTGTTCATGTTATTAGTAACAATGCTTGGAATTCAGGGAAGGTGATCTATATCAACCAAAAAGCTTCTGGGGGAACTGTCCTTGGCCTATTAATTATCTCTAGTTACATGTGTTGCCATGCACTTTACTCAGCCTGGAAATGCTGAGATCTGTGATTTTAAAAGGAAAGTCAGTTGCTTGGAGATGTATTTTTGCAACGGAGCACCCAGCATTTCCAGTACAGGAGTGCCCTATACTCACCAAGCAGCTGACAGAGTGCAGGCAGTACTTGAAGGTATTTCCAATCAGTTCATGGATAGTGACAGTTTTTATAAAAATTGGCAGTTTTCTGTTAATACTGAGGAACAAAAAGGCCAGTTTTGGTTATCGACATGTATGGTCTCTTATGGTACAGGCTGAATCTTGATAAAGTGAGGTTTCATCACTGTTTCTACCAAAGCAGGTGCAGGCATTCAGTAACTTCCCCATTACCATTATCCAAATCAGGTAAGAAAAAAAAGAAGAGACAGATTGCTCCTAATAACTGAATTTTATAAAATGAGGCACTTTGCTCAGGGGGGACAAGAAGATTGATTGTGTCAGTCAATATCTCCTCTGCCATCCCTTGTCCTCCAGGTACTCTGCAACTTGTTGGCTGGCCTCACTGGGAGCAGAGGAGGTAGCTGTGGCCTGAAACTGATATTAGTTGCTTTTATAGCCATTCTACTCCCAGGGGCCTGATAGCTGCTAAGTATTTGTTGGCATCACGTGTGTGCCTTTTCCTCCTGAGACATGCCAGAGCCTCAACGTGCTCGTGTACAGGAAGCAGTGTACAGTACAGCATGGTTTTGAGGTCTGCATGCAAGTGTGAGGCTTCCTGCCTTCTATGACTGTTCTTATACAAGAAATGCCCACACAAGGAGTAGGCTTGTGCAGTGGGCCCAGGAGAGCCTCATGAGGTTCAACAAAGTCAAGTGCAAGATCTTGCACCTGAGCCATGGCAACCCCTGTTAGCAATACAAGCTGGGGGATGTATGAATTGAGCACAGCCTTGTCAAAAATGACTTGGAAGTACAGGCAGATGGCAAGCTAGATGTGAGCCAACAAGTGCCCTCACAATCCAGAAAGCTAACCACATCCTGGGCTGCATCAAAAGAACAGGGCCATCAGGTCAAGGGAGGTGATCCTGCCCCACTGCTCTGTGCTGGTGAGACCTCACCTGGGGTACTATGTCCAGATGTGGAGTCCTTAATACAAGAAAGACATAGACCTGTTGGAGTGTGTTCAGAGGAGAGCCACAAAAGTGATCAGAGATGGAACATTTCCCCTTGAGGTCAGTCTTTGAGAGTTGGGGCTGTTCAGCCTGGAGAAGATAAGGCTCCACAGAGACCTAATAGTGGGCTTTCAGTGTCTATAAAAGGGGACTGTAAGAAAGGGCAGACTCTTTAGCAGGGTCTGTTGTGAAAGGACAAGGGGAACTGCTTTCAAACTAAACGAGGGGAGATTTAGATTGGACATAAGGAAGAAGTTCTCTGCGATAAGGGTGGTGAGGCACAGGAACAGGTTGCCCAAAGAGGTCATCATTGGGGACACTCAAGATCAGCCTGGGCAGGGCTCTGAGCACTTGATCAAGCTGTGGATGTCCCTGTTCATTGCAGAGGAGTTGGACCAGATGGCCTTTAAAGGGTCCCTTCCAACTCAAACAATTCTGTGATTCAATGATTGTATGATTCTGTGATTGTGAATGCAATCTTGATTAATTATACTTAGTGGTAAATGAAACAACGTAACCAAAAAAGGCTCTCAACAGAAATGAGAAAGGTCCAATACTGAATTTGAACATAACTTTTCACAGTGTTTATATTCATAAAATTACATCCTCACACAATTCTTTATGCAGGAATATTCACTGAGATTTTCAGTCACAAGCTGGTGTGAGGACTTCAGGACCAAAATTAATAAATATTCTTTCCTCTCGGAAATGATGGGCAGATGTAGCAGGGAACTCAGGAGTATGCTGCGTTAGAAAAAGAAATTGCTGTACTGAGCTCTGAACATCTGATTTGCTAGTGCAAAATGTACTTAAGATATCTCTCTTTACTAAATATGGCAGATTAGTAGGCAGCTGATAGTATTTAAACACCTGAAATCAAAGCTGAGGTTTCCTTGCCCTGTGTTTCAGCTCTGTGTTCAGAGCATCCATCAAAGAGAGGATTCTCCATAAGAAAAGGTCACATCTACTCGTGGAAGAGGAGGGAAGCAATGGGGCAGAACTCTCATCTACGGCTTTCAGAAAAGTTTACTTTATTTCCAAATTTTCCACTTTCAGTTCCTCCTCTCCAGTGGTGCAATTACTTGTGAAAGCATATCTATGCTGATCCTTCTGAGAACCTATTATTATGAGTATGTCTATCACCATTATATGTTTACCATCATACAGACAACCTGCAAATGGCAGTCATTTCCCATAGCATGCTGTACTTGAGCCCAGGTGCCTCTGAGCTGCTCTTGCATGGCCCCACAACAGCCACAGAATTGTGTTGTTACAGATAAACCCCATTTCTAAATTGCTGTTGTCAGTCCTTCAGACTCAGTTGGTTGTTTGCATTTACTAACCTCTTTGCTTCCTAAAAAATAATCATCATCATCTGGTTAATACTGAATTTGCATGCCTTCTTTCATTCTTAGGCAGGCACAGTTTAATGAAAAAAAGTCCCTGAGCTTGTGCTGCATACTTGAAGCATAAATCATGGTACACTTTATTCTTTTGGCCACAGTAAATAAGTAGGTGTTGAAATTTGATGACAGTATTATGAGTGTTTTTCATTATTCCTTTTTGTTTTAAACATGATCAATTTATACTAAAATGCAAATGACTGCAAATCCCACACATTTTCTATCAGTTGGTTGTTTCTTCAATCCTGTGTTATAAGCTGTGTTTTTCCCAATGCATGCCAAATTTCCTTTTTGTTTCAAAGACAGAAAATGTTGATTCTTAAGTGCCGCAACAGACAACGGAACGTTTACAGATCAACTCCACAGTCTGTTTGTTTGTTAAATAAAATATTTCTGAATCTAAACAGGATGGCTGAACCCTAGTTCAACAAGGCACTTAGGCACTCGCCTAACTTCATCCCATCACACCTTTTATCTTGAATGCGTTTACATTTTCTGCTACACTGGGGCTTCTGTCAGCATCTTTTTTATCTATTGCACATTTTATGAATTATTATTTGTGTACTGAATATGAGTTTATTCTGTATAGTACTCCAGGATATTTCCTTCCTCTGCACATGTGCTTGCAGCATGTACTGCTAATCATTTTCATCATTAACTGATATTTGCAATCTGCACAACAGTGTGCTTTTTATTTAACGGAAGAAAAAGCATGACATGAGCATCACTTATGTAATTTTTTTGGTTTCTCTGCTAGCAGTGTCTGGCTGCACCATCAGCATGTCCGGAGGAAGGGGCAACTTTAGCACATGATGCAGCTATTCAGATTTTGGAGACCAAAAAAAAGAATAGTGTCTTAGTTGTCCATCTTCTTGTAATAGGGTTTCTTCTTCCCACTTTCAGCTCCTTTCCACAACCTTGCTTCTTTTATTTTGCTTTTCATGCAGAATATCCTTTATTCAGTCAGCGTCTTGCCTCTCCTGTTAACAATAATTTCCAGTTAAAAATTAACATAAACTGGGACAATTTATGCAGTTCTATCTGTATAGCTTGAGTTTTTCATTGCTTTATTGTTCTTTCTGCTCGCGCTTTTTCCTTGTTTGTCTTTCATTGTTTATCCACACATTGTTAGATGTTCAGACAGGACTGCGTTCTTTTGATCTCTGTAAAGTACAGCGTGCAGTTTCCATGCATTATAGAGCAGATGAGCACAAGAAGACTTCAAAATTGTGTAGATGAGTCAGTGCTATCTGCTTTCATAAGGGAAAATATCTTCCATAAACATGCTTTTTATAGGATGTTTTTCTTGGTGTGATGTGAAACATTCCCAGAAGAAAAAGGAGAGTTAGCTTTTGGGATAGTACTCCAGTGGTGATTTCAATTGAAATAATTTTACAGTGGGTGGTGAAAAATATAAACAACCATTTCAACAAAAGCTGGAGAGAAATTTGCAGAGACCTCTCCGGTTTTATTTCTGACTCTGAATGTAATACTGATTTTTCACAGATATTTCCATGAGGTTCATTAAGAGCAAACGCCTCTGCAAAGTATGCTTTTCCTACTCTTCTCAGAGCCATATTGCTCATTCCAAGCAACACAATCATGCAAGCTGTAGGCTGGACTGCGATCTGCCTTTTTATCTAGGTACAAAGCTTTCTGAAATTCTGCTGAGGGAACAGGCCATTCAACTGGCTTTTATACCAGAAGCAATTTGCTCACGATTCACATCTTCACAAATTGAGGCCTTCCAAGTCCACGTGTGAGACATTGTGCTTTGCAAATGGTAAAAGTGATAGCAGTTTTTCCCTGTGTGTCCTGCAGTGGAAGATCTGAAAACCAATAACATTGCATGAGGCCATTTGTTCTATGGATTAGTACAGTGACTTGCCAGAGATGGGTTTTTGGTCTCCAGAGCACCTACTGAATGCATAACATGCGACACAGCTGATCTGGTAACACAGAGTGGATGCTGTCAGTGTGCTGAAATACGTGTGCCTTACCATGATTGGCATCTTTCTTTTTTAACAAAATTGTTGTTGTAACACTTCTGGCTGAAAAAAATGAAGAAAAAGGCCCTAGGAATTATGAGAAATAGTGTGTGAGTGGCTGTGCTGCAGAAAGGTGGTGATGCTTTCAGTACTGTGTGCTAGAAAGGTTTTCTTTGGGTTATACTCAAATATATATACTTGCCTTTAGTGACAGCAAGTAGGAAGATTTTTCTTTCTATTGGAGCTGGGACGCTGAAGTAAGGGGTGAAGACTGGGTTTGAAGGAACATAAACAGGTGTGGTTAAGCACACCTGCATGCTTTCTGAGATCAGGATTTCAGTAGTGAGCAGAGTGCAGACCAAACAGTAAATTTTTCTTGTGAAGTTACAATTAAGCTATAAATTCTAATGTCGTTGATTAACTTCATCGCTTTAGAGAGTTTATTGTTAGACATGTTTTGTTCTGTCAAAATTGTACTGAACAAGACGTTTACTCTTTCTTTCATTTTTCTTCCAGTCAGGTAGGCTGGCATTAGCTGCATGTACATAAAATATATCAAGAATGGCATGTCATCTGAAAGATTTTCATGCTGGAGTTTCAAATACTGTGAGAACTGGAGATCTGTTATGTTTCTGTTTATCTGACTGCCCCATTTCTCTACTACCTTGAAACTTGTTAGAGTGTATTTTTACCTGCTCTTAGTATCAAAGCAGTCATGACAGCATAGATTAACACAGAGCTGTTATTTAGCATTCAGTTTTTTCGTGCTGTTTCTCCTGGAAACCCAACTCTTTAGTGCTTTAGATAACAATCTTTTTAAAGTTTAATTTTAAGCTATAATCAATAGCTTTTTTTTTTAAGAAGAAACAAGGATATTATTCTGAGCATGGTTAAAGAAAGGTTACTTAAGGAATAGACCATAGTTCAGTTAGTTTGAATAAAGGAGAAAAATAAAATTAGAATTGTTATGTACTCTTGAATGCAGCCTAAGTGCCTGTTATCCCTGTCAGTTTTCAGATGGTGTTTCATCTGTTCTATAGCATTCTGGGTGAAGGGGCCTTTTTGA
Organism: Lagopus leucura; assembly: GCF_019238085.1. NCBI lineage: Eukaryota > Metazoa > Chordata > Aves > Galliformes > Phasianidae > Lagopus > Lagopus leucura. Next base: position 45,384,625 of record NW_024962264.1, read on the forward strand.
GCAGATAATTATATGTAGCATTAAAATGTAATTACTTTTGTCTTCCTGATAAAAATATTGTTTTTCTACAGTAGCTGATAAATAGATTACAGTTCCTCATTGTAATTGTCATCTTACATTTCTGTGCAGTTATGTTATTGTAGAGCTGCCTTCACCAGTTTAAGCACATTGAATTACACTTTGGCTTAGAACATAAATTGGGAGAGGTAGCATCACTTGGACATTTCTCCATAACCATCATTCTTAGGACTCTAAGTTACAGTGATTTCATGCATGTTTTAAAAATCTAAGTAGTGCAGTCGTTTTTTTCAGAAGGAAATGTTTTCCAACCATTCCTGCCTTGGGAGTATGAGGAACGCACAACCAAATCTGAAATGCAAAAAACCATCGATGGCATGCAGTGCTATTGTCCAAGCTAAAGATGGAAAACTAAACAAAACTACTGAAAAATTTATCTCACTTTGTTGTTGTTTTAGAAGTGTGATTCCTTGTAGTCAACATAAATAAAAAGACTTTAAAATTATTAAGAAGAAAAAAGGAGGGTACCTTTGCAAAAGACTGAGGTCATTTGGTTGTTTAGGCTACGGGGTGGTATTTTCATAATGTTTTACATCATTTTGTACAACCTGGAGTTTTTGTATGAACATTATTGGGAGACATTACTAGGCTTACAGAGCATTTACTGGAACTTTATTAACATGTGTGGTTTTTTAATTAAGATATGGACCACTTGAGGGAGCAACTGAATAGTTCCCCAATGAATTTGTTGCATTAATTTCCTTCAAAAAGCACATCTGAGCCTAGCTTAAATTTCTCCTGCAGTTAATGTATGTAATTTATTCTACTAAGTAGTGTAGATTTTCCATGTAAATGTTCTCAGAACTGACAGGTTTAATTTCATGTAACATGAGAGCCTCCAATACTGAATTTCCAGTATCTCATTAAAGTTGGCATTACATGTTCTGCTATTGAATTTTGGCAAAGAGGAGGCAATAAAATATTACCATAAAACAGAAATGTCCAAGTGACAGATACTGAGGCCATAATTAAAAAAAGGAAAAAGAAAAAAAAAAGAAGAAAAAAAACCCACAACCTCTCTGAAGGTAGATCTTAAATCAGTGTTTGACCACAGTGGTAAGTGGTCAGGTTTTTGCAAGTGCAACTTCAGAACTTAAGATTTGACAAAGTACCTCAAAATGCTCACAGCCTCTAACCATGCATGAGCAGGAGCTCGTTCCTCTGTTTTTTCCTAAGTGACAGATTTCTTGCAATTTTAATTCACTGTGTTTGTTCTCATTGGAGATGCAAGGACAGAGGGAACAGAGGGAGAACCCTTCCGATCCCAAGGGGCAGAGATGTGCCAAGCACGCAGGAAGGCTGTCAGCTCTGTGTGCCCTCTGGATGCTCTCTTCTGGAGGGCAGCTGAACACACCTCTCTTCCTTAATCCCCCAAATTGAAATTCTCATTTCTCATGTACTGCCATTATTGCTGGTGGAAAATAAGAGCAATCATATTCTAGAGTATCCTTCCTTGTCCAACAGTGTGATACTTGGTTACCACCTTCCCACTGAGAGCCAGCATGAAGCACAATTTAGTACAAATCAGATTTGAAAATAACATGCAGGTGCATGGCAGAATCTATGAGGAAGTAGAGTGAATGGGGAGTCACACAAACGTTGTTCTAGTTTGAGTTGTTAACACTTTTTTTTCACCTTGCAAAACGCAACCATGGTCTGTGTAAGCATATACATTTCTACCTACTTTTTCATAACAGTGTATGAATATTTTGAAAACATGTTATTAAACTTATGGCTGTGGGTATATGTATGTATGGCTTTGGATTTATATGCATGTAAAATAAAGATCCCTATTGTTATACTACCATCTGAAGTCTGAAAATGGAAGACTTTCATTAGTTTTGTATCATACTGCTATATTTTGAGTTCTGATCCTTAAGATGCCCTGTACCTCTGTTCTTTTTCTGCCTTTTGCTAAAAGCAGATTAAGTACGTACCTAGAAAATAACTTGCATAATGCAAGCCTGATGCTGGATTTTAGCTTCTTCAATGTGTCAATTCTCTGTTTTAGCCCATGCTCCAGTATGTGCTGCTAAAATGGCTTAGCTACTCCAACAGCTCTGCTCCATGGTTTGCAGGGTCTATATCAGTTTATTTTTGTAAATGGGCTTTAGAGAGAGTCTAGTTAATAGCAATGACAGCCTTATGGTATAAAACAGAGTAAAGCAATAAACTTTCAGGTTTCTTAACTTCTGGATTTTGAAAGCAGTGTAGACTTCTTGTGGTGTCTCAAAAGATTCAAGACCTTCACAATGTGTCAAAATGTACTGCTTTTGAGAAAGAGAAGGTTTGTTTATAGCACCTGGGCCTTGTGTCAAAACAGACAAAGCTTAGTGAAAGGTTTTGTGATACACAGTTCACAAATTCTCCTTTGTTGCTTTTAAACAAGGAATAACCACATGCCACTGTATAACTACAGACCATGGGTTCACAGTGTGTTTCCTTTTCTTAAAAATGATATTCCTCCTGACTTCAGAAATCTGTAGAGACACTGGTTTGGTTCAGTTTATGGCCCCACTTAGCACAACATCAGCTTGTTTTCTTCTTGAGATATCACTGAGATGCTTTAAATGCTTTAATCCCACAGTGGTTAATGGTGATTTTCTTTTTTCCACAACCGGTCTTTAACTCTGACAGGAAAGCCATGTCCAGATATTTTCTTTTAAAGGCTTTTCTCATATATAATAGAGCTTGGGATTCAAAGAAATTCATTCATGCTCTCCCAGTGCTAACTTTCTGTGAGAAAAAAAAACAAAAAAACAGAGCACTGTAACAGGAGGGGTTGTTGTAACTAGCACAGAGCAGTGCAGCAGCTAGTGTATTCCACCTCCTCACTGTTGGAATAGGAGCAAGTTTCTCAGTAGCACTGAGAAGGGAGAGAAAAGGGGCTGTGCTCTGCTTCCCTTATGTGCGCGCTGGGGCAGTGAGAACTGGTTCTGATTTGCAGCCACCTGCAGGGAAACCAGAGCAGAGCTGTTCCCCTCAGCGAGGTGTAAGCAGACTGCTGAGGAGTTGCTGAGGAGCAGGTTGGGCCCGTAACAGTCCAGATGCAGTTGGGTGCATCTCAGTGGCTCTAGGCACGCAGCTAGGCTGTGTCCCCTAGAAAGCAGCCTGTGGTTCCAGGAATGAGGAGTGACAAGATGGGTGGAAACATCTTGGTAGAAACACTCTTCTTAAAATAAAGAGACAGAGAGGTGATGCCAACAGGAGAAGGAAACAAACAATTCTCTTAATGAGAAAAATAACCATAGAATGAGAGCAAAAGGCTTTTACATGGCCCAAGAAGATAAACAATTAATTAGAAATGAGAAGAGTTTCCAAAGCAAAGCATACTTGATGTGATTTTTACCTTGCCTGAACTTGTTCGGCATGGGGCCTTGTGTTCACTTGCAAAGCAAACATGCCAGAGCAGGGCTGGCCAGCACTGATGGCAGCTGCACAGAGAGGCTGCAGAGAGCACAATGACAGTATAAACGTAGGTAGCTAGAGGCTGCCTGTCTCCGGTGCAGCTAAAAAAGAGAAAGCTTGTCTCAGAGAGAAGAAAAATCGATTTATACAATGATGAGAGACAACTTTTCATTTTATTTTTCATTTGCAAATTGCTTTGGAAACATGAGCAATTAAATATCTCCAGCCTGTGAGCTGGGAGCCAACAGTAACTTCCCTGTCTGCTCATTTGTGTGTTTTCCCATGGGTAGGTTAAAAGCACACTGACAATGCAAGATCTTCTATGAATATTTTTGGCCTGAGCTGGTGATAAATATAAAGCACTATAAAGTGGCCTCAGACTCTATTTGTAAGCCTTGTTGGCCTGAGGGGTGCCCAGCTTCACATTTTGCAGCTGTTGAACACTATTCTCCACCATATAACCTGGCATAGGATCTCTCACAGGAACCTCTGACTGTGAGAGCACCACTGATGTGACAGTACTTACAGACTGGAGTGATGAGCTGCTGAGTGGGTTTGTGTGTTCAATACTTCACAGACAACACCTAGGCTCCTCCACCGAATGAAATATCTAGATGTTAGTCAATCGGAGTATCAGAGCATGCAGATCTTGCACATACACAACAAATAGAAATATTTCTGTAAGCTATTTTCACTCATTAAAAAAAAATATCAAGAGCCCTATCAAAAATACACAAGTGTCTGCCAATAAAATTACAGCATGAGAGTCACCAAGGCTCCTTCCATGTTCACTCAGTTGCTTTGGGGGTTGCAGTGACACTGACCTGCAGCACCCTGACGTGGTGTGGCCCTGCAGGCGTGAAGCATGCAGCCACCTGGCTTTGTTGTGCTGCACCAGCAGGTGACCCAAGTCACAGTCCTACATGAAATAAAGTTCAGACAAAGGAAAGTTCAGTATCTGATAAACATATTTCAGGAGTGGTCTTAGACCTATGTATAAGTGCATATGTATGTGTAGATATTTTATAGTATAAGTGCATAGTATAAAAGATATAATACAAAATGCAAAGATGTGAAGGACGGCGATCCAGATTAGATTACTATTGAGACTTCCCTATGAATTTTTGATACTACTGCCTTTTTTTGTGTACCTTTAGTGCATAGAGGCTCTGTTCTCTGTCATTTGTTCGCGTTTTCCTCCCACTTAGCCTTTTCCTACTGCTTATTATCAAAGTGCATGAAAGTTTATCATTTATGCTTCTTTATTTCTTTAGGCTGTAACTCGGCACTGGATCTAACATCCCAGAAAGCCACAGATGCAGTGGACAATATCTTTAAGTTGCTGAAGGATGTTGCGAGAGCTCGAATGCATATGAAGCAGTTTAAGTCTGTACATAATCCAGGCAGCAACACCAATCAGGCAAGTGAATCTTCCTTTTCTATGTGTCTGTTGCATCTATAGAAGGCTGTCAAAATTCCAGCTTCATGAGCAGCACTGATTTTGCTGCTGTGCTAATCCTATATGGGTTCTGTCCATGTGCAGTAGATTTATGAGATCTTATAATTGACCTAATCATCAAGTCCTTCACTCAAATTCATGCATATCCATGTCCGTGTCAATAAAGATATCTGATGAAGAAAATGGGGATTTCCTCTGTAGCTCTGTGAGATAATTTAAATTTAAAGGAGAAGGTCAATATGCAACTGGACTGGCTTCTCATGTCTTATCCAAGCAGGATGCCTGTGTCCAGACAGCAGCTGTATTTCTGTGTATTTTATCTCCCATTTCTGTAACTAAGACGCAATCCCATTTGTGAATAGGTGAGAAAAACAGCTTCTGTTTATAGAAAGTGAACACGTGAACTGCAGGTCATCAGGACTATTTTGCAGTGTTTTTCTCTTCTCCCATATCCATTGAAGTGTTTAACTTTTTTTTTTTTTTTTCAGTTAAAAGTTGAGCTCAGAGTGGGAAACACATACAGTGATTTAGAGAGACTGTAAAACTTGATTCCAGCCTTAAGCCAGAAAAAAAAATATTGCTCCAGACTCATAAGTATATTGTAGATTGGCAAAGGGACATGGTCCAAATTAAGCAAGGCTTTGCAACAGCAAGAGTGGGGACTGTTTCAACATGTTGCTGGAGAGCCAAGGTGGGTTACTGAATTGTTACTGAAGTCTACAAGTACTTATGACCAGTCTGGTGTCTGAAATGAGGAAAATTGTTCAGTGTTTAAAACAGGTCAATGTAGGGGCAGTCAGATGATAAGAAAATGACCTCTGAAAGTTACCTAAAGTGTAATTAGCATCACTATGTTCTTTGGATGTAACCCAGGCTGTTTGCTTAGGGCTAAGTGCTGGAACACAGCAAGGGATGTATTAACTGTTTGCAGCACCCAGTCTGGCCGTAGAGTGGGTTTAATTATCTTGAATAGAAACAACCTTCTGCTGAGGGCAGTTTAGGAGATTTAGAGTAGCTGAAATAAGCAGTCAGTACATTTTTGTGCCGTACATCTCTTTACAAAAGGATCATATTTTTGTCTAGCAAATGGTACCACATAGTTTGCACACAGCAATTTAGCTCACCTGATGAAATCTATAGGCTGTAGCTTATAGGTGTTTTTCTGCTACATATGTTAGGAGCAAGGAAGCCTCCGTGTCTCAAGAATCAAAAAATGGTTTCTGTGCATATGTTTAATTGAATAGCTTCTTTGAAAGACTTTTGAAATTTGTAGTTTTGCATAAAACAGTGGATGAATGTTTCCATCAGATCATCAAACCAGTTAATGTTGTGACCATGGAAGACAAGAGTATGTAATTTGACTGATATGTAACTACTTTTATCTTGATCTTGCATATATTCACTCCTTCCTTCCTTATTCTTCCTTCTTTATTCTTCTTTCCTCACTTTCTTCCTTCCTATTTTCTTCCTTTCCTCTCTCCCTCTTTTCTATCTTTCCTTCTCCTCACCTCTCTTCTTTTCTTCTCCTTATAATCATGTCTAAGATGTGTGTGATAGCCACAGAGATTTAAAGTAATTATTGTAACACATTTTGTGCCCTACTAGACACGAGAAATTAAAATTTCCAATAGTTTCACTACAAGAATTAGAAATTTATGAAGCTATTGTATAAAAATAGAATTAAAATGTGCTAAATTTTTTGTAGGTAAATGTCAAGTAATAAAAGGTTTTGAAAGTTTTTGAAGTTATCAAAGCATTAATAGTGAAACCTGCCTTTGGTATCATTTTGAAGGTGTCTGACTTTTGTCCCTGAAATTTCAGACATGTAAAATCATGGAACATTTTTAATGCCTTGCCTTTCCAGTACATAGTTATGTCTGAAGTCAGATAATATTTATCCTTTAATTTTGTACAGTAAGTCTCTCTGTTTAACTATGGTTTGATCTTTGCTCCAAGTATTTCATTCCCAATGTCTGTTTCTCATCTATGAGGATATTAAACAGATCTTTATAATAGGATGTCATGCTCACATGTATATTTTCAAACAGTTGTTTATTGCATTACTAGATTTGACACAAATCTTATTTTCTACTGAAAGATATTGCAGTTAACGTCTGCTGCAATTTACTGGCTCAATTAAAAAATATGCACATGTTGTGAAAATAAATAGATAAATTATATAAATCTGCATTGTCAAGACTGTATTCAAAAAGTGTACTTTTATTCTCACTGTAGACTGTTAATCATGAAAAACATCTTTTCAATTGCTTTAAAAAATTATAGTTTCAAGTTAGATAACCATGCCGATAGCTTTTTATTTTCCAGCTATTTTATGTTTATCTTGCATGATGTCCCTTTACAAAAGCATTCTCTCTACAAAAGGAATGACGTTATACTTAATTCTCTTAAGAAGTCCAGGGCCAATGCATCCCTGCACTAGTCCCAAAGGAAAACATACAACAATTGGAAAGTTGCTAATTTTCAAAGACTGTTGCACTTCCTGAAACTATTGTGGCTCCCTAGCAGTTTTGGCAAGGTTCAAAGAAGCAAAACAAAATTCAATCTGCAAATCAAATAAGGCTGAATTTTCATTAAAGAGGATCTTTAATGAAGATCCTAAAATTCCCTAAAATTCTTATTGTGGAAACGTTTTCAAGGTGGTCCCTGAAGAACATAGCATGGTAAATGCTTGGTGTGTTTGAAGATGGGAACAGAGCTCTAATCTTGTTAACTCACTGGGTCAGTGCCTGGATGATTCAGAAAACCCCACTTGTTTAAACATACTGCTCCATGTAATAAGGCTATCACACCTCCAGTTTTTCAATTCACTGAGGATATGTCTGTGGATGACATTAATATTTGGGGTGGCATCTCCCATTCATAGTGAATGCCATTTTCCTTGACTTTAGTGACTTAATAAATTCTCTCCCTACACATCTTTCCTCATCCTGTTCTGATGTAATCACCCTATTTTTTCCTCTATAAATATACCTTCTTTTCTTACTTAGTTGGTCTTTTGTCCAAGGCTCTTTACCATTTTTTAGGGCTAAAATGCTGGTCTTATTAAGAGTATCCCAGGATGCAGATCATCTGCACCTTTGCACGTCCTGCTCTTCCTGATCCTTAACATATCTGAAGCACTGACATGTATGATATTGGCAGGATTTGGGACCCTTCTTTTTCAAGGCCTTCCGTAGATATCAGCCCTGCTGATATCCAGACTTCAGTGATGACATGACACCTGTAGGAAGGCAGGAGGGGTCAGCAAGCAACAACTCCCTGTTTAAATGTTATAAAATTATTCCAAAGAAAATGAGACATGGGTACATGATGGACAACAGAGAATTATCCCTATTGCTCTTCCCCTCTGTACTATCCCAAAGCACACTCCTGAGAAACTAGAAGCCCCCCTTTATTCCTAGCCTGCCTTTACTCATATAGTACACATACAGTAGAATAAATATGGGGCTTTCTTCCTAACTTTTCCATTCAATACTGTGCTGGTGCACACCATTTGTTGTTAAGGTCACAAAAAACACTGCTGCCACAGAAGCATTTTTAAATATTTAAATGCCTCTGTGCTGCTTTCTTTCTAGAATAAATATTTTTTGTTTCCTTTAATGGAAATAGAAGATTTAGAAGAGCAGTTGCACCAAGCCTAAACAGCTTTACTCACAGCGTGTTGTTCTTTTTGTGCAGGCTTCTTACAAACCACTGCTAAAACAGGTGGTGGAAGAGATCTGCAGTGCCGATCGACCTGATTCTGTTGATATTGAGCATATGTCATCAGGCCTCACCGATCTACTTAAAACTGGATTCAGCATGTTCATGAAGGTAAATAAGGTTTCCTAAGTTGATCTGTAAAATTTCCCTAAGTTTATAACATTGTATGGCAATAGGTGATTTTATATATTTAATTCTGTAGAGGGAAGCATAAGGGACAGTCGGGAGAGTTAAAACCTTGCAGAGGGGCTGGAAATAGATTGAGGTACCATATTGCAGGTATGGAATAAGTGGATATTACCACCTGGAGAATGGAGCAGATTGGACACCTAAGAAAGGGTGTGTATGGGAACTGCTGAATCAAGGCCTGAACCTCTGGTTGATCACCTGAGGTGAGCAATGAGTCAGCACAGGAGCACAGGTGAAGGCAATTCACCTGTGCTGCTGGAAGGGGTGGAGCCTGGCTCTGCCTCTCCTAGACCCATTTAAGAGCTGACTACCAGTGGGAAAGGATCTCTTCTGGAGATCTGCTCTGGAGTTTTGCAGTGAGCCTAGGATACGGATAAGCTTTTTATCTATTCTCTTTTTGTTATTATAATCTGCTTTGCTGAACTCTTGTTTATTTCATCATTGTAGCGTTTTTATATTCATTGACTATACAGGGTGGTACTGGGCACGCAAATAAGGGTGATATGTCTGGGAGGAGCCAGTGTGGCTTCAATAAAACTTCAATGAAGGGGTGTCCAACCTCATGTAGCTTTTGGAGCTCTTCAGAGACGTTAGCAAGCAAATTAGTAAGCAAGTGCCAGTTTGTATAAAGTCCCCAGATTTCCAAAAGGCATTGCACAAGACAGTTCATCAAGGAATTTTGTGGATAATGGACAGCCTTGAGATAGGCTAAGAACAAAGAGGTCTTACAGGGCAAGAAGATCAGCAGAGGAGCCCCATGTTCAATGCTCTTTCTATAATTTGATGAGGTTCAACATGCAGTGGGGAGGAAGGGAGGCTAATCAGTCAGAAAGTCCAGAGGGACTGGATGGATTCTCCATCTCTGTGATTTTTCAGAGCTTGGCTGTACAAAGCCCTGAACATCACAGTGTAATTTTGAAGTCTGCGCTGCTTTAGGCAGGGAAATGGACTAGATGGGATCTAAAGATTGCTTCTAGCCTCTGTTGTATTGTGATAATTGAAAAGAAAAACATTTTTTTTCCTATTCTTTGTTAGGCCTTTCATGCATCTAAAGACAGGTGACAAAAAATAACTTTGATTTGTGTGCTGGTTCTATTCTAGAACCCATTATCAAGATAACAAAGGAATTTTTCTGTTATTACAGAGAAGGCTGTCTTGAAGACAAAATCAGATATGTCTAAATACAATGCCTATTTTCAGGAACTTGTGCCTACTGCTGAAATGGATTTTCAGAATGTACTTAGCTAGGTTACTAAATGGAAATTCTTAGCTCTTCAGAGCTTATCATAAAGCCCTGAGTTATGAGATGACAGCTATAGAAAGAGTGACCCAGTGTTGTTTTTATTCATGTATTCATACTGAAAAAAATCATGCTGCTGCCATCCAAAAATAGAAGAAACAGATGTTCCTGCATCAAACAAGGCAAGAAAGCTTGTGCACACCAGTGACTTTTTTTAAATGATTGGATTTATTTATCATTAACTCTCACAATTGCATTTAGTCATTTTTATTTTTTGAGGCAGGAACTTAGCTTGTCCTTTAAAAAAAAAAAAAAAAAAAGACACGTATAAAGTCTAAATGTCTATATGGAAACTGTGACAGGTTTAGCTTGTTTTAGGTCTTTTCTTTCTATATTATTAATTCTTGTGTTTGGGACACTTAAGTGAATTACAGTGATATCCTAATCATAAAGTTCCCATTAGACTATTGGTTGCTGTGCCAACTTGGGTGAAAAGATCAGAACTTGCAAAATGATGGGATTAACCAAAATCCAAACAGATGGGGGAGTACAGGGAAGGAGTGGGAAAGGATTGATCTGTGTGACAGCCAGCATCTCTACTTCTGTTAACTGCATGATGTCAAAGAGGAAGAGAATAAAAGTTTGTTTGCAGAGAGCTTCTTGCAAGCAGGAACAACAGAGCTCTTGAAAAATGCAACATGTATCCTGAAAATTTAATGGGATTGAGGGGATTGTAATCCTAAAATGAGTTTTCTGCAGGAGGAGGTGGGCATCTCTTTATGTACCTCAAGTGCCTGCATCTCTGCAAGTAAGAAAAACAAACAACAAAAAACTGTTGTAAGGAATATATAACAGATGGCCAAGTGAACATCGTGTAGGATGAATATTTCATGGACACCATCACTTATCTCACAATAGTCTGTCTGTGCTTCTTCATTTAGTTGCTACTTTGGCTTGTTGGCAAGTCCTTGTTTACTGCATGAATGAGTCCAGCCTGTATTTCTGACACAAGATCATCTCTACACTTACTGCAGCATCGGCACTGTAATTATTTGATGAACTTCTTCAAATTTATATTTCTTTCTCAATGCATGAATATAAATGCCAACTCAAACATGGAAGGCGTTCTTCCTTCTTTCTTCTTCCTTTGGTCCCTTTTGCTTCAGTCTAATGGGGGTTTTCCTGACAGACAGCACTCTCTTCTCAGCTCTATCAGTAATTCAGGCAGGCAGCCCTTAAAGCAGCAGCCCTTCCCCTCTGACCTGCGTGCCCAGCAGCCAGTAAAGGTTTTACAGGCCATTTTCCATGGCAATTATAGAGTCTGGGGAAGCAGGACATCAGCAATTGACTAAATTTCAAGTATATCATCTCTTTATGTGCCACTGTCACAGCTGGAGGCTTTCAGGGTTTTGCTTTTTTCTTATTTAGTGTTTTTAATTGCCTGAGATAATGGTACCAATTATTTTTAATGCATGATATTTTGAACTGAAAGTAAATTTCACTTGGGAACTTTTGCAAAATTCATATTTTACACTAAATGAAATTCAGATGCCTCAGAAACGTCCTGAAACAAAATAGCTTTAGAAGGACTCCAGAATGCATGCGTTGCTTTTGTTTCAGTCCATTCCAGCTCTTCTGTAACACAAAAATGAATTGTGTTTTGCTACATGAAGCCAGTTCCTTCAAAAGAGAGAGCCTGGGGTGGTTGCATTATCAAACAAAAAATCTTGGCAGAAATTTACATTCTTAGCACAGCCAAATATTTTGTACCCAAAGTATTGTCCTCCTTCAAAACATTTGTGCATAGAATAACAAGATTACAGATTCCAAAACCCTTTTCATTGCAATTTTAATTTGATTTTGAGTTTGCATACCTAGTTGTATTTTTAATATGCATTTTTGGAATTTGTGGCTTGAACTTCGGTCTTCTGAAAAATAGTAAGATTTATGTAGACAACACGTGTTTGGATCTGGGTTTATTTTGACTGAATGATTTGTCAAGACATTTTCTTCTAGTACTGCTTGTGTTTTCTGATTAATATACTGGGTGTCCTTTCAGTGTGTCTAGTGTTGTGTGTGCTTGCTTATAACAAGTTGTCACCAGGGAAGATAGTAAGAGAGGCTTTGTTCAATAGTAAGCTCCTAAATTTTGAGCTTTCTGTGTAAGCCTTGGGTCACTCAGGAGCTTCATGAAATGAAGTGAAGCAGTTTGTTCTGGCAGCAGTGTTCAGAAGAGTAAAGAGCCATGAAAAGGAGTAATATTATTTCATGTATTATTTCAAAGTGTCATAGCAAAGCATTTTGTTTAGTCAATCTCTATCCTCATCATTTTGGGGAGCATTTATTTCTTCAACCTTACAGTCACCACTTACAGCAACTATGGCATGAAATACTCTTAAGATCTTAGCAAGTAATGGTTCTGTCTGACTTGCTTTATAAATAGGTACTTTGCTTTTACTTAGCCTCTTCCTGGTATCTGCAGTAGGTTTGGGCTGGTTTGTTTGCTTAAGGCAGACATTACATTATGTGCAGAGAGTCTTTGTAAGATCTGGTATATTCCTTTAATTAGTCTGTTGGTGTAAATTGACAGTTTCTCAATATAGAACAAGAAATGCAAGTCAACCTGCTGAACTGTAGTACATGCTACCTGTGCCATCAGCTGAATGAAGGTAGCTGACAAAGTGAGTGCAATTAGGAGATCTGCACTCAATACACACTCACTGATACGTTGATATGTTTTTGGACTGGTTTCCAACTTCTGAGGAGCTCAAGAGGAGCAATATTTAACAGGGAGCACAGCATCATCAAAGATCAGCCAGACTGGAGAGGGAGCTTGCCATCCCTCATGCGTGTTTTAGAGGAGGAAGTCTCTTCCGAAGGTTTCCAGTCAAAAAGCAGGACAGGGCTGCCCGAAGACTATGTGTGAGGCAGGCACAATACAGATCAGCACAAAGAGCTGTTCCCTGAGGAGCTGGAGCCACAGAGGCAAAGATATCTATCATGGTGGTGAAAGTAAGGGAAGAGCATTCCACTCAAGAATGGGATGATTACCACTTCCATTCTGACACATGAAGGCGGCTGAAATCCTACGCATTCAGAAGGGGAGGAGGTGGAGAATCTAAAGAGCAAATTCAGCTGTTCTCACCGTCACTTTTTAGAGCCAAACATTTTGAGTGTTCCACACTGAAAGGCGTGTGGTGCTGTAAAAAGAACTATTTCTGGGTGCCATTGACATCACTTCCAAATGCTCGTCGAAGCTGGGAGCAAGGCATTATCAGGGCAGTGTGTTTTTTCAAGACAGAAAGAATGGTTGGAAGCAGCGAAGTAATCAAACTTTTGGAAGTGGTTAAGAGGAAGCTGATGTATAGCACCACCTACATGTTTAAAATTAAAACATGATTTTATAACGTATTAGCTGAAATTCAACGTTTGTACCATTTTAAAGTTAATTAGGAAAAAAAAACGAGACTAGTATTTTGTTTGAATAGAGTTTCTGTAAATGAGTTACAACCCAATCATAGGAATAATGAAACCTTTGAAGTGAAAGCAACTGATTTTATATATAATGAACCTGACTTATTTTCACTGGATGAATTATAAAGGCTTATTCACTGGACTAGCAAAAATACATTATTTATGATTCTTTCATTTACTGATGTAAGGCAGGGATTCTTGCATGTTTAAACTGGACTCCTTGCCTCTACCAGATAGTAATTTACTTCCCATTCCTTAAAGCCTAGTGCATATAGGTATTCAAATGGTGCGCCTTCCCAAGTACTGTCCTCCCACACTAGGAAAGAAAGGAAAGAAGTGAAGAATGAATGGAGGGAGAAGCCCTCAGGCCTCTTGAGAAACATCTCTAGATTTTGGGAGCCATGAAGACTCCATACTCCTGGGAATGGCTCATGACTTTTAACTGGACGTTATTTGATTCAGCTGCTCCAAAAACCAGGATTCTATGGCTATTTCTGAACTTCTTCATTAGTCTTCCTCTGGCAGCTCTAAGAATCAATCACTGCTGAGGTAGACTGATCTACTAAAATAATTGTTTCTTTCATTTTACAGGTGAATCGCCCTCACCCTGGTGACCATCCTCTTCTGATCATCTTTATGGTTGGTGGTGTGACAGTGTCTGAGGTCAAAATGGTGAAGGATCTGGTAGCAACACGCAAACCTAGTACTCAGGTAGAGTCGATTCAAAATGTTCTCATCTGAACAAAGAATGAAAAAAATCAGACAGTGTTGACTATAGCACTGGTATACCAGACTTAGACCAAACACAGCCACACGGACAGAAATGGCATTGGAATTTTGCTGTGAAGACTGTAGGCAACAAGTGTTCAGGAACCAAGGATCTGTTTTTTTGTGTGTATTAGAGTCACCACTTGTGTCAGGTTGGAGGCACTCCAGGCAGACTGGCATTGTTCTAATGGAGCTTTTTTCATGTCTTGAAAAATTCATAGATTGTTAAAAATAATTGTTAATTTTGGAGAATTGTATACAAGAGCAATTCGTTGCCTGCTAAGTACTGAGTAGTATAGTAGCAGTACACAGACTAACTGCAGAGAGATTCAAGAAATGCTGTACCAGCAAATGCATCATAAACACAGAATCACAGAATGGCTCTGGTTGGAAGGGACCTATAGGATCATGAACCTCCAACCCCCCCACCACAGGCAGGGCACAATCTCCACATTTAATACTAGACCACTGAACGCTAGTCTAGTTTCCAGATGGCTTGTAAGCGTCTCTTATTGAATTCCTCTGGAAGGTTTTTTTGATTAGTGAGAAATCGTTAGCAAAACAGAGCCAACCAAAGGCTGATCAGCCGCTGGGTTCATCGCATGCTTTCTGTGTTTCAGCTGTCTTTGCAACAGTATTTTCTAAGACTGGGTTCTATTTTAGAGATGTTTTTTTTCATCTGATAGCATGTTTCACCCCAGTTAGTCAATTGCTAATCTCCTCAAAAGAGTGAATAAAATTCTTTCCTCTCTTGAACACAGATTGGATTGTGACACACTGATGGACAAGTTAATCCACGCCTTAAATGTATTAATATAACCTGAAGGATAAGCACAGGGTTAATAAGTGAGCCAGTGGAGAACTATGCAGCAAGACTTTTGAGTAGCTTTCTAGAGAGAATTGAGGCTTGACAGTGGTGACATGGGATCTGGTGTTGCTTTGCTTTGGCTTAACCCCAGTGGCAGGTCACCCTCTTAGGCAGATTCCTAAAGAATTTTAAGCTTTGACTGCACTGTGCCCTTTGTGAAAATGTGCTATGTTAGGGGTGAAAGGACTGCAAGGGAGAGTCAGGAGGAGGAAGAAAAAAGTAAAGAAGCAGTTGTGTGAGTCTCATATAGAAAACTATATGAGTTAGTTGGATTTACCTGGATTTCTGCACTGTAGCTGTGAATATGTGCCACCTGTTTGGGATTATTCTCTTTTTAAAAAGCCAGGCATTTGTCTAACTCGAGCCAGCACTTAACAGCCTTTTTTTTTTTTGTGGGTTTCAGGCAATCAGCCTCAGACGTCAGGGCAAGGGGGAAGCACTGGCCTCACAAGTCTGTTCCATTCAAACAAAGCACTGACATTTATACTAATTATTGGCTTTTGGAGAAATGGAGAGACATGTGGGTGCAAAAATGAAGAACTGAGTAAAGTAACAGAGAAACTGGCACAATGCTCTGATTACTTCAGCAGTTCTTTGGAGTTGAAGCAAATTACATTTAAATGCGCAGTAAGAGACATGTTTCCATCCAGAGAACTGCTCTGCATAGGAATATGAATGACAAATCTACTTCTCATGGAGAAGCACAAAAGAAAACAGCATTTTTTGTGCATTGTTTGTTTGTGAATGATGCCAAATACCCTTCCTAACCTTGTGAGAAGTATCCTACCTTGAAAGGAAGAAATAAATTTCTCTCCCCTTTAATCAAGAGAGTGAAAAAGGGGAAAGAATGTGATGTTTTGCCTTCCTTCTTCTCCACATGCACAGCATGTGTGCTTGTGGCTGAGGCACACGGACAGATCAATCCCTGCAGATGCACCATCAGATGCTTGCTGCATCTTTCCTTCCCCTGTGTATGGGAAAGGCACCATGCAGTGCAGAAGGTCAGTCTGTGAGTTCCTGGGTCCTGTGCTTCAGCTGGGAGCAGGACAGGTATATCCCTTCATGTAAAGCATCAAGGACAGGCATGCTGTTCCAAATGAGGGGAAGGTCTGCAAAGGAAGCACATTGTCCTGCTCAGACTTACCCAGAGGAGACAGAGAAAAAATTCCTTCTATGAGTAGTTGGGACCCAAGAGGAAATTGCTTTTAACCGAACATGGCTATTGTTGATGTTTGGCTTGTAAATACAAAAAAACTTAAGTAATATGTCCACTTGTGCTTTTCAGAATTAAATTGCATTATAACATGATGTACTGTGCAATGCACTGGTTCATGCATAAGGTAAGACAGCATCAACTTTTGCCATCCACAAACTACAATTTTTCAGCCATAGGAAAGAGAAGAGAGAGCATCAGTTTGCTGCAGGTTGTGTGGGAGGGTAAGGGAAAGGGAGAAATGAGGGAGAGGCTATCATCAGTACAGATGGAATCTGTAGTAATGGAGCTCCAGATTCCTTTCTTTACTTGAAGTGAGAAGATGAAAGAAAGAACAACAACAACAACAAAAAAAAAAAAAAAAACAGTTTAAATGTAGTACATTTCTTATCTTCTAATTCTTTCTTCCAAATCCCCTGCGATATTGGGCTGCATAGACTACATGTTCCCTATGACTGAGTGTGAGTTAGCTCTGGGAGAGAATGTGCTCCCTCCTTGCTCGATAGTTTTGCTCTGCAGAGAAGCCTTTCCAATAGACACCTGCATGCTGTTTTTCACTCAAGAGAAATGGATAGGGTGTGCATCTACCAGTGTGTGTATTGGTGTAGCGAGTGTCAGTTTCATTCATTAGACCCAGCTTGGGTTAAAAACCTGACCAAACAAAAGCAACAGCATCCCAACAGTGTCTGAGGTGGAGCATGGTCTTGATGTGCAGAAGAGCACTTGTCTTGCCCACAGAGACACTCCTGTGAGCATGGGCTTTAGTTCTCCCAGTAGTCACAGCAGAGCAGCAGCACTTCTGTAACTCTTGTCCCGTCTTAAACAAGGGTGAATGGCAGTCATTCAAAACTGCCTGCTGGCAAAGCCCTGTGCAATAGGAAAGGAAGCTGCTGGCTGCTCCTTTGGTGCCTCACAGCAAACACAATGGCAGTCACAACAAATCACTGGGTACATGTGGGTAGAAGTGAATCAAAGCACACGTTCATTAAGAATACAATGCTACTAGTCATTATGTTCCTTAAGTGATTTAACTGCAGCTATTAGTGAGCAGACGGTTTCGCTGGGCAGGTCGCATGGCCCTGTCAGTAAACACCAGGAATACACAGTGTGTCTTGTGCTGGATAAGGGAACAGTCCACATCACAGCTCATTAATGCTGCAGTCAGTCTTGATCCCTTTAATTTTGACTTCTTGCTTCTTTCCTCCCTTCTTACAGGTAATTGTGCTCTCCTCAGCACTCCTGACCCCACAGGGAGCTATTGAGCAGTTGTTTGCAGCTGATCATCCCCAACCTGATCCTGATATCTGACATGGGAGGATGTGTGGAGAAGATAGATGGCTGCCTTGGCTGGAAGCATCAAGTCCCTGGTTTGTCACTGTTCCCAACAGCCCTCTGAAAAGCAGCATGTCCCCTACTGTGCAGCTGGGTACCTCACTGCAAGAGAGCTGTGCAGCCCACAGGGGGCTCCTAAAGCTGGTCCATTTGTCCTGTACCACCCTCTCCTTAAGGGTCACACAGCGTGGTGCTGAATCACCCCCTCCACTCAGCACTCACAAGGATGATTGTCTGTAATAACTCCCTAGAAAAGAAGAAACTGAGGACCAGGTAGGCTGAATGTGCACTCCCTGAGCAGCACTTTCCTCTGCAAGTAATGCCAGTGTTTTTCTGGGGTTGATTCTGCTGGGAAATGCTGCTGAGGGAGAAAAAGGGCAGCAAAATCCATCTCTCTGCCATGTCATCCTGCAAAAGATGTGTGTCTTATACAGTATTAACAGCCTCTGCTCATTATACCCAGAGAGGGATCATGGAGCACAGCCCCAGTTCAGCTGGCAGAGCAGCTCCCAGTGCAGTGATGCTCTCCCAGCCACAGTAGAGCAGCTGGATGGAGGGCTGAGTTACATGATTGTTTCTCTCGCAGGTTTCCATTTCCTGCTCTAGTTTCTCCACCCACAATCCCAGGAGAAAAGGCTGTTTCTGATGGCACACTTCTCTGCAGTTTAACACAAGGAGGACATATGGGCTGTGATGGGGTGATGGTAACCTTGGAAGAATCCTCCCCTCACTTGCATTTAAAAAAGAGGGGAAAAAAAAGCATGTTCCCATTTTCAAGAGGCCACTGTGACAGGTTCTTTTTTGAGCTAGATTTCTGAACGGCATGATAAGAGAGCAGCTTTTATATTTCATTTATGATAATGAAAGAGCTGCTATCACATTCAGTTCTGTAATTTTTTCTTTTTAACAAATTGATATAATCTTAGATAAAACAGCGTTAGCCAATAGAGACTGTGATTGTGCGTAGCACAAAATGTTCAAATTGCAACAAAAACTGGAGGAGCTCTGAAGCTGCATCCTCTTGGTTCATCCGAGAAAGGTTAAGACTGCAGCTCACATTAAGAACGAGAATGTCAAGTGATAGATGAAGTTTGCTTGAATATAGCATTCTTTCTGATGTCAAAGGAATAGCCTAAATAGGAAGTAGCTCTTTAACCTTTTTTTAGTAGCCTGCTTGAGTTCTCTTAAATGTTTATAATGGTCTCCAGAAAAGGCTGCATTTTGGTTTAAATTCACTTTTGAGTGGCTAGAAGGAAACAAAGGACCAACTATAAAGCATGGACAATGTTGCCTCTATGAAAGAACAATTTATAAGAATGACTTTAGAATGGAACTTTGTGCTGTAAAAAATGAGAAATATTATGAGATTGCAATGTTAAAAGCTCAAGAAATATTTTGAGCGGAACAGCTTGAGAGCAAATAGCCTTTCTCTGCATTTCCTTTTCTTTCTATATCATTTAATCTTAGACTGTAGATGTTTTGTGAATTATGTAATCAATAAAGCAGTGCCTTTACAATGCTCAGTCCTCATCTCTTTCCCTCTTAGGACACAGGGCTATGCATACCAGGACTGCATATTCCTGCCACCCCTCTTTCTTGCAGTATTTGACTACCCCTAAGAACCAAAACCTTCTCTCTTGTAGATGTCCTCAAGGAGTTTCCATGCTCTGTTGGTAGCAGAAAGGCTTTTCTACCTCCTGCAACCATTGCTGACCTCTGCAGCATCAAGCAGGTTCAGGCACTCATATCTCTGAGCTGCTGCTGTGTTCCTGAAGTGATGAAGGCTCGCAGTTGTGGCCTTCTGTCTTCCACTTTCTTTCTTGAGTCAGGTCTCTGACCTGGCCATTTGAGGACAAGCTCTGCAGGGTAATGAGAGGGGTGCAGGGTTTAAGCAGACACTGGTTCTTCTGCACATCCTGTGGGTGAAGCAGCTCCTCTAGCTGAGGCAGTGATTGGTTTTCCAGGCTCCCCTTGACGGGATCTTTTCAGCCAGTGTGGCCACAGCTGTGGCCATGGATGCTGGGATCCAGCCACCATCTGGTACTCAGTGGCTGAAGAGATGAAAGCAGACAGTCACAAAAAGCCCACTCCTCTCCTAGACCAAGGCTGGAGTGGGGTCTTTCCGGTGGCCCTGGTGTAATAATTATCTCCTATTTGTAGAAAATAGTTGTCATAGCTACACGTAGCTCCAGCATATGCTGGAGAAAAGACGTGGGCAATGAGTGGTCTCCTGACAGCTGTCCATGACCAGGAGCCACACAGGACTGTTTGGGAGGGTGCAGGGTGCTGGACCACAGCAAGGAGTGCCAAAGCCCTCTGCATGTGACACAGAGTTGTGCTCACCAGCTATGGGGTAGGGAAAACAAAGGCCACCGTTGCGCAAGGAAATGGCACAGAAATCAGTGAAACAGCATTTGAATGTAAGCTCAGACTGGCGGGGC
Source organism: Lagopus leucura (assembly GCF_019238085.1). Classification (NCBI taxonomy): domain Eukaryota; kingdom Metazoa; phylum Chordata; class Aves; order Galliformes; family Phasianidae; genus Lagopus; species Lagopus leucura. The sequence goes on from NW_024962264.1 coordinate 45,404,818, forward strand.
TGTTGTGTTTGAATTCTAGTCCTGACTTGGTCAGGTGAGAGTGGTAGCTCACATCAAAGATTACCATCAGCATGACCAGTATTTCCACCATTAGAGCTGTGTGCTAATCAGGGGACAACATGCATGGCACCATTCTAGGTTTAGCACGAACATTCCCCCCCTCAGGAACGCCCAGCCTAAAACCCTTTAAATGTCAACAAATCAAGTTCAAGGCTTGTAGTAATTTGATTCAATTCTTCATTGTCACACCAGCCTGTATAAAGCTGTTGTGCATATTTTTCTAAAGAGACCAAAAGAAAAGCCCCTTAAAACATTTTTCTGCCAAACACTGACCTACCTTACCTCATTCTCTCCTCGCTGGAGTTTTCTGACAAGGGAGTATAAAGAATCCAATTTTAATTTTCAGTACGTCTTCTGAAATAGTTTTGTAAAAGTTGGAAAGCAGTTATGAGAGCTTTCCCCCCTGCAGATAATGCTAATAAATCAACAGCACAGGCAGCAAAGACCTTCTTACAGTTTCTGCAATGTATGTTAACCACTCTGAGAAAACAATTACTTTGTCTCCAGGCTTTGCTGGCTATTACCAATTGTTTCTCACACATAGGAAGAACACACGAGAAAATACGCAATTCAAAATTTAATGCTGAAAGCAACTGTACATAAAATAAATAAATTACAGTTCAAACAAAAGCACAACTGGCTTTTTAAAGTGCATGTGTGTAAGGCCTTTAGCCTGTGAACTCCATTGGCTCAATGTAGGAAATAAAATAAGAAGAAATGCTGAAGTCAGCCACATGTGTTTAAGGATGAACAGGGACCGGCTCAGCTCTGAACAAACAGCCAGCTTCATTGCCTTGGGGCAGCCATGCTTCACATCAAGCTCAATCACTGATTCTTTCTCTGCCTATTAAAATACACCAGTGAAAGAAAGAAAGAAAGAAAGAAAGAGGAGAAAAGTGTCTCACGCTGGTAGCTGTAATGGACTATCACTCCAACTCCAGGCTTATTCCTAGAAAGCTCTGTGTTAGATCATTCAGTCTCAACAGTGTTTTTTCAGACAGTAAAAAAGACCCACCATATATTTGTAATTACATATGTTTACACCCTATGCACAATAGTTTGGCATACAAAGAGTCTGGTCAAGTTGTCAGCAATAACATAGCCAGTAAAAAAGTAAAGGAGCATTGTGCACAGTCACGATACCCAGTCATGTCCATTGACTTCACACTTACTTTTACAGAACAGTTGCATGTGTTCTTGTTTGTTTTGAAATACGAGTGAAATACAGCTCTACTGTGCAATAAATTGAACAGATATATCATGCTGTCCTCCATCCAAGTGAAAGTGTTGTAAAACTGGAGTGGTTACTTCTGAACAGTGAACTACAGTTCAAGGTGTTTCCCTGAACAAGTACCAGTTGAGAGTCACAGCTAAAAGGTTGTCTCTGCACAAACATTAAGCCAGATCTGTCCCATCAGAGAAAAAGGCATTTATTGGAAAGGTCCATTTCCAAGTGAAAATACTTGTTCTACAAGTTACATCCTAGAGCCATTTCAAGACTATTTTTGTGGGGGGTTTTTTTGGTTTGTTTTTATTCTTTTCCCATCTGCCACTGTTCATTGTTCAAGCAACTTCTCGTTTCTACAGCCATGCAGAACGCTGCCTGAACCATCCTGTCACAACATCAGACTGCAGACATGCCAGTGTTAGACACCCCGGGTTTCAAACTTGGGAGAAACGTTGAGAAGAACAATGCCTCTTCTTGGCCCTGCTGTCAGACAGACGTGACAGTCCTCACTTTGGCAGACAGAGCTTGCTTAAACCTCCTCTTCAGATCCTGCATGTTGGGCGATTTGGGTCGTGGAATGAGAGAAGTTCTCCGTCTCTCGGGGGTGCTGTTGGTGGTCTGTTGTTTACTGACTTCTTTGCAGAGGACATGGAAGGCATTGAAGACATCGTTGTAGTTTTCACTGACAGACACTTCATAGAAAGCACAGCCCAGCATGTTGGCCAGCTGAAGTCCGTGCTGAGGCTCCACCTCTTTAACATGCAAGAGATCAGCTTTGTTTGCTACGATGACAACAGGGACAGCATTCCCTGGATGCATCTGCCGAACGTGGTGGTACAGGTGACTGAGCAGTTCATAGCTCTTATAGTCTGTGATGGAAAAGACAATCACCAGGGCGTCTGCCCAGCGAATGCATCTGTTCAGCTGCTCATTACAATCCAGGCTGTGTTCATGAATCTGTAGAGTGAATGGTCTCAAATTAGATGGTTGAGGTCGTAAAAGACTTTAAAAAGGCTCCTTTAAATCTAAACAGCATTTTACAGCTTCAGACTTATGTATCTGCATTTCACATTGTAAGTACAAAACTTAATCTGAGCGTGTCAAATAAATACATATGTTGATTCAGCTACAAAAAAAAAAAAAAAAAAAAAAAAAATGGAATTTAAGACTGGAGTTTGCTATACTCAAACAGAAAATTGACCCAAGTCATTCTGCATGCAGAGAAAGACTTTGTAGTTCCACAGAATGGGAAATTAACTGGCTAGACAGCAAGTCTGGGGAAGCAAAGATATGAGCTGGAAACATTTAGACCTGGAGTGTTGCCCAGTTCAAAAAGGCAAAAATCCAGCACTGCTCAGGTCTATACATTCAGAACTTCAAACCGTAATATCTTAATGAACACAGCTCCAATACAGTAGACTTCACTTTTTATTATATAAATGTATGAGTTTTGTTGGGAAGTAGCCATGACATTTTCTTCCACATGTGTACCATATTTGCACAAAGTGAGTTGGGTTTTTTTTCCATCTAATGTTCCTAATATATGGGAACAAGACACTTCAGTAATTCAGCCATTCCAAAGCAACAGGCCTCCAGCGTACAAACGATTCACCCAAAACAGTGAGCCGTTTCTTTTCATTACCAGCAAGCTTCAGGCACCCAACCCATCTGGTTTGGCAGCTGTGGCTTAGGCACAGGTTGCCAGCTCCCCCACCCAGAGCTCTGCACTGAAACAGGCAGCAGAACATCACTAGGAAGAGCGGAACAAGATGCTGCAGTGGACAGACACACACACCAACTCTGGGCTGCTTTGATAATCTGCGTGGATGCATCTGACTCACCTGCACACCCGGGGTGTCCTGCACTTGGATGGCCAGCACCTCCCCGTCAATCTGGATGTGCCGGCTGTAGAGGTTACCTGGCAGAACAGCAATAGGTTCACACACACATAGTTCTCAGACAGACTGTGATGCTTTTGCTCCCCAATTAGTCATTCGGGTTGAGTATTAATTATTTAGTTTGTGATAATGTTACTGGAAGCCTGGGATTCGTGACTACTTATGCCAGTACTGGGATTTAACAAGCCTGGGATTTAACCTGGCCCTGACTTGCCCTGAAGCCTTTGCTCTGGGCAGCCTGGTCTGGTGGTTGGCGACCCTGCACATAGCAGGGGGGTTGAAACTAAATGATCATTGTAGTCCTTTTCAACCCAGGCCATTCAAGGATTATAGGATTCTAGGATTTAGCATCACACAGCTCTCCGCTCTGTCACTTCTGAAGGACTGCTGTAACTTCACTGTGCACAGCAGCCAGTCCTTAGTACACAAGGGCAGTACCCTGGTCAGTATTTCTGTCCCTCAGAAGCCATTCCTCTGCGGGCTTATTCATAGCCGCTCTGCTGGCCGATCCCAGAGGCTGGGTGGCTTTGGTGGCTGCTTGTTTCCCGGGCCGTTCCTGCAGCAGATCGCCGCACTCCGGCAGCTCAGCCGCTCGCACCTCCCGCCGCCCCGCGCTCGGCGCTGAGCATCGCCCCATGTATCCCCTAAGCCGAGGCTGCTCCGATGGCTTGGCTGCAAGCACCGAGCTTGGGAGGGTAGCAAACATTGCGTTTGCATTACATTGCATTGTTTTAGATTAAAAAAAAAAAAACAACTGCTTCAGCGAGGGGCATTTTCACCAGGTAAAGCACACCTGGCAGCGCAAGGCAGAACGAAGCACCAGCACAGCTGCTCGCAGGGCTCACCCAGCGCTCACCCCCGACGGAGGGACCCCGACAACGGGTTCCGATCTGCCCGAACCGCCCCCGCGGCCGCCCCGTCCCCCCGCGGTGCCCACCTGCGTTCCGCTCGTAGTCGCCGATGAAGCGCCTGGTCAGGAACCGCACCACGAGCGCTGCAGACAGGCAGGATAGCGTTAGCCGAGCTCCGCCGCCGCCCCGGCCCCGATTTTCTCCCTCCCATCCGCCTCACCTGTCTTGCCCACTCCGCTGCCCCCCACCACAGCGATCTTAACCAGGCGAGGCCGAGCCGCGGGGCAGCCCTCACCGCCGGGCGCGCACTCGGCGATGGTGCACATGCTCTGCGTCAGGCGCATCGCGCAGCCCCGCACGGCCCCGCGCAGCCCCGCACTCCCACTAACACCGCTGCCCCTCCCGCCGCGTTTTTCCCGGCCCCCGCCAGCTTCGAGCCCCGCCCCCTTTCCGACAGCCAATCAGAGAGCCTGTCGTATCCAGGCCACGCCCCCGTCCCCTCCCCGTGCCGAGTTGGGGGCCGAGGAGGCTGCAGGGGGCGTGGTTTGTGCGCTCGCTGCTGGAAGCGCTTAAAAATGAGAGGCGAGCTCAACCTCGTGTTGAATGTTGAAGGCCAGAAGCGGGTATTTGTGACCCTAGTTGGGTGTCGGACAGCCCCTGCACCCAACAGCAGTTGATCAAGTGCTGCTGTGGAGCTCCATCCTGCCACCTACATGCTTCTCATTCACAGAGAGTCACAGAAACGGGGCAGAAAAATCAGTAGAACGTGAATATGGATGTGACAGTGACTTAAGAAGGATAAGAAAACATTGGCGGGGAAGGGAAGATGCAGATGAGACGTGGATAGGCGTGGAAGCAGGAGAGCTCTGAGCACCTGAAAGCTGGTCTCAGTGACAGGATGCAGTGTTAGAGCTGCCCATGGGGGGGGCAGCACCTGCAGGGGGGGGGGGGGCAAAGGGACTGTGGTAGAGCCACCATCCACATTCAGGGAAGACGGACCTCACCACATAGCTGCACTGATTTTCAAAAGAAGAAGAAATCGAAGCAAAGTTTGGGTCAAAATCTCAGCAGGGAGAGAAGAGAGTTGGGGTACAACTGGGGTGTGCTGCTGGCCCTGGCCAAAGGCAGTCACAGTTGCAGCAAACAAGCATTTGCAAGGAGCTTCTGCAGAGCCACAAAGTTATGTTTGCATGTGGAAAAAGATCTCTCGAATGCAATGGAGCAGATTGCTGCTCCCTCAGTAGCTGCTGCTCTCCCAGCTATAAATGTGAGCGCAGATGCTATGAATAGCAAGCAAGGCTGGATGCAGTGCTGGATGCAGTACAAGAACCACTCTCCCTGCCAGCACCAGAACAAAAAGAGGTGATGATGGGTTCCATTTGTAAAGACCAACGAGGTCATAGGAAAAGAAAAAATCACTTGATAGATTTCAAGTAGATGCAGTTTAGAATGAATGGGTGGGTAAAATTATGCCTATAAAAAGGCACTCTAAGGCAAAAGTGAAAAGGGTATGGAATTTGAAAAAATCAACAGGGCTGAGGGTTTAAAGACTGGGATACAAAAGAAACACTGGTTTTCTTTATGCCAGAGCAGCAGAAATGGTACAGACATTGTATCTCATGCAAAAGGAAAGGGCTTCACAGAAGATTTACTGACATTTTGGTAGCTAAGGTCAAGGGAAATAGAGACCCTGGGGCTAATGATGGGGAAGATCCCTCACCTGAAAAGTCTTGTCTTTGTCTTTGAGATGGGAAAATGTGGAAGACCGGAAAAGAAGAAATGAGTTTGCTATGCAGGGAGAAGGTCATACAGATAAAAAGGGGAGTCTGGCAGCATTTCCAAATCCAATGAGTGTTTTGCCTCCATTTTTAATAAAGAAGATTGTGTGAGAGCTGTGAGCAAAAGGAGGATGAGTAATGTGAAGTAAGCCGTGGGCAATTACTGCAGTAGGGAAATCAGTCTGTCTTCAGAGTGCCAACAGACCAAGTGTGTGAAGATGAGAGTGGGAGAAGCAAGAACTCTTCCTATAGTTCTCACATCATTATGGAACATATGCATTAAAGAAAGGGAATGGAATGTTTTACAGTAACTTGGACAAATTTTGAAGGAAATAATAATTAAAGGTATGGGAATAAATGGGATAAAATGAAATGTTACTTCTGAATGATCTCTTTCCTTGATACAACTTTGTCTCTCTCTCTGAGAAGTGGCAGATCTAACCCATTTGGGGTTAATAATACCTGACACTGTCCAGAAGGAACTGGTTGTTCAAACAGAAGAACGGAGGATGAGGAGGCAGTGACAAAGAGCTGTGTGCATGAGGCAGATTGGAGGAAAGTTATTCCGTGGGACTCCTCTGGGCTCCTCTCTTCCTCCATATTTTCATTATAACGATGTCATCAAGAACGTGAATGTGCTAATGAAATCCACCGTTGGCAGAGCCGGGGGACATCACCACTTCAAACAAGGGTGGGAATAATGTGCTGGAGAAATTGGGTGCCTCTTAGAACTAGATTAATGAAAATATAATTAAATTTGATAATATTAATGGCTTACAGAGATAAATCACAAAAATTTCTTCTGTCAACTATGAGATCAGCACTTGGGAAAGAAAGACTAGTTAATCACGAGGTGAGCAGGAGCTGTGTGAACAGGCAAATGTAAATTCAGCTATTTCAGGTTCATTATTTCAGAAAATATCTGAAATGTGAGGTCAGATTCTGCCACCCAGGCTCAAGAGAGAGTAAATCTAAAGCAGAACAAGCAGGGGTGAAAATCACTGCAATGATTAAAGCCTGGGCAGCCTATTTCAGCCAAAGATAAGAACACATGGTGCATCCAGTTTTGCAAGACAAAGAGGAGCTTGGGAAAAGAGATGCCAGGGAAGCCAATAGTAGAGGCCAAAGTCAGCGTGAGAACAAGTACACGTACACTTGTTTCTGTACTCAGAGCAGGAAAACACTGGACTGGCCCTCTAACAGAGTGGTAAGACCAAAATCAAACTTAACTTCTAAATGGAGCTGGAGTTTGTATCAGGTATTCTAAAATGGGACTGTCTGCAGTGACAATGAGATTGGATGATTGAGAAATGCCTTCCAGAGGCCTGCAGACAATACCCTAGCTCTGTTACAGAGATAAGTGTACAGGCCTAGAGTATAATAATATGTGCAGCTCTGGTATCTCCAGTGCACAATGCACAGAGGGAAACTGGAAAGAGAAATGAAAATAAGACGATGCCTGGATGAACAGTCAGAATGTCAGAGGTATTCTCCATTTTGTGGAAGAGATGATTAGTGACCAACTGAAAGTGCTAAAATAACCAGAGAATGGGCTCCTCTCTCTGCATCTCAGAACACAAAAAGCCAAACAAGTCAGTGAGACTGAAAGGTGAAACTCGGGGAAAAGCTGAGTTACAAAATGTTTTCTTATAAAATATGTACTCAAGCTGGTGGACCAATTGTTACAGGAAGGCACTGGGATGGAAATAAAACTAACAACATGTGAAGAAGTACATGTATAGATTATAAGAAAATGCAGTTTTACAACATTTTATGCTAGCATAAAATTCGTCAGCAGAAGCAAATTACTTTCCTCAACATTTGAACCAGTGTCTTAAGCACTAGGAACCAGAAAGAGCTCTAGAACAGCATGGACGCACTTCCTCATCCATCAGTCTTTTTAATGTAATTCCGTTCTTATTAAATTCAATTAATTAATACAATTTAATTCTTGTTCTTTAATGCAATTTATTTTCTTGTGTCTTCCTCTCAGTTACGTGGAAGTGATTGCTGTCAGAAATGAGATATCACCCCGGATAGCTGCAGGTCAGAGCTGCTGTGAATGACATCCTACAACGTAGGGATGCATTTCTAGTTCTTATTTTATGAGTATGCTTACATGTGGCTTACATGTTTCAGAAGGACACTTCCATCAGCAGCCAGGGAAATTAAATATCATTATCTCATGCATTGGTGGTTAAATTCTAATGTAATGTAATCTAAATTCTAAAATTCTAATGTAAATGTATCTTTGAAGAAACCAGCGGCCTGGACAAAGTGTTCAGAAACACAGATGATGGCTGCTTGTTCCAAAGAAGGATTTACTTTTCAAAACACTACAAGTCCTTTGGTTTTATAGGAGTAAAAACAAGAAAACCTCTTGCTTGTGGCACAGTACCTATGTTCCAGGCTCACAAAATACAGAGCAAAGTCACCAACCCCTATGGAAAGTGAAGGGAGAACAGGGCTCACTTTCTACCCTGGCACAGCACTGTCACATCACCTTCCACAAGAACAAAGGAGGGAGGAAGAGGAGATATTAAAAGAAACTGCATAAACAGGAACAGAATTCCTTTGTGCACTGGAAGCGACCGTCTGGCCAGAAGGGCCTGCAGTGAGATAGGATCTTCATTCCAGCACAGAGAAGTGGGAAGGGAGGGACAAACTCCATGCCCTCACCTACCCGCATACTCCACACTGTTTCTATAGCAGCACAACAGCAGACATTTTTCCCTTTCCACAAGAAAGCCTGACTAATGCTCTACAATTATATTAGTCAGCGTTTTAATCAGATTTTATCTTCTCTTGAGCTTGCAATTTTATTTCTCCTCATTTCCTCCTTATGTAACGCTCCCGAATTCTCATCAAGAATGGCTTGAAATGTTGAGGAAAGAAAGCTGAGGGTTTTCTTTTCCGTTCAGAGCTGCCCATCTGCTGCTACTGTGGGCTTTTTTTAGGGGTTGCTTTGTGCCCCCACGGTGCAAGCAGCTGTTGTGTGCATGGAATGCCGTTTTGGTCTGAAAAGGCAGAGAAAAAGCCCAGTGGCAGAATCCCTTGAATCAGTTCAAGTTCTAAGTCTCCTTCAAAAATGCATATGAGAACACCTAGCAGAAGGTTTGTTTTCCATTTTAGGAATGCCTTGTGTTCCATATCAAGCTATCTGAAACACTGCTGCAGTGCCTCTGTCAGCCTCTCTGCATCCCATCTTGTGTTACACTGGGGTCAGTCTGTCAAGGGGCGACACACCTGGGCAGTGTTAGGAAAGCTCACTGCAAAGTCCTGCTGTGCCAGGCCAGCCTCAGGAGGACACTCACTGGGGCCATTACAGATCCTGCTAAGCAAAACAGAGCTTTTCACTCGCACCATCTGCAAGTTCAGCCTCTGCAGGTTCTTTGGCGCTGTGGGCTCATCCTGAAGCAGTCGCATCCCTGGAGATACAGGTGGGGAAGCAGTGTTTTAGTTGCCACTTCTCCAAACCTCTCCTATGGCCTTCAGGCTGGCAGCAAATGGCCCCATGCAGGTGTCAGGCTGGTACAAACACTCCCCTGCCATGACCTGTGTGGTTCACTGCAGTGGAAAGGTACCAAAAGATTCACCTTTCTAATGCAGTCACTTAAGCAAGAAGGACATATATTCAAGTCATGCCTACAATCTACAACAGAGCTGAGATGAGTGAATGCGTAGGTTACAAAGTCAAAGACAGAAAATATAGGAAATGCCAGAAATAAGATTGCCTGGGCAACCTTAACCCATCCTCCCACATGCATATGCATTTTGTTACAGCCTTAATTGCATAATGTTACAACATTACAGTGTTTCCTGTCTTACTGGCAGCCTGTCTTTTATCTTCTCGTGGGAAAAGAGCACCTAAATACACCTGAAGACCTGAATGTTATTCAGCATGTCTTAAATCCTCGCTTGATCAGTCTGTAGTGCAACACATGAAGTATTCCCTTAGAACAGCAATTACAAACTCCTTCTTAGGCTTATCATGGTGTATGGCAAAGTTATGTGAGGAAAGCTCAAGCTGTAAGTAGACTAGGCTGCATAGATCGTGTATGCTACCTCATCCCATGACACCCAAACACCCTGTTTTCTAAAGCTCTATGTTCTGTTTTGCCTGAAGTCAGAGCCCACGGGTGATGCTTTGTGGGGGCTGTGTTTGAAGTATTTGAATGAGCAAGCGCTGCTGCCTATGAGGCAGCCTTGACAGCTTTAAATAGTTTTTATTCATCAAAGCTTCAGAACAGTCATTAGCATTCACACAGTTCTCGTGCAGGCAGGTGACTGCAGATAGGAAGCCAAAAATTGTCAAGGAAAAGACATTCATTTTTATTAGCAAAAAAATGAGACTTTGGAGCTACTGCAGCACCCAGCATTCTGATAACAACCCATTTCTCAATAATACACTGCTAGGATGGTGACAGGCACCAGGATTAAACACAGGAAGCTTAAGAGCAGACTTTATCAGCTCTGTTGTTTTTCTATAAATCCCTTTGTGATTATGATGAACTGCGTCGTAGCAGAAAGGGGTAATTTAGTGTTATTGTATAGATGACTCATATAGTCTCCACAGTTTGACAAGAGCACAGTTGTTTTTTTTTCTAAATAAAGAAAGCACTCAGTCCAAAAATAGAAGTAACACTCAAAAGAATGCAGCTCCTTGAGGACTTACAAATTCCAGCTACCAAAAACACAGAGGTTGGTATGCTGGGGCATCTCTGCTGAGGATATTGTGTGAAAGCCATTAATGCTTCATCTGGAATGTAAATCTATGCCGTTCAAATGGGATTTAAGTAAGTATTTCAAGGTAGGACTTCAGTTCCTGGCTGGAACCAGTTTTAACTGGTTGTGCAATTTTCATGGTCATTTTTATATTTGCTTTCTTGCTTGAAGCCTGGAGTTATTTGCCCTGCACTACCTGCATGGCTTGGTATGGCTGGAATGGGTCCCCAGGCAAGGAAGGAAATGGGGCCTCGTCCCCCAGCCTTCCTCCTCCTCCTCACCCTGTTAGGGCCTCTCTGGGCAGCAGGCTCCTGGGCAATTGCACTGCCCCGAACTCAAAGGGGACACGGACACTGCAGTGTATGCCACTTTAAGGATTAACACCATCTGGCTGATGGGAAGAAAGGCATAGATTCCAGACAGATAGAAGGAAAGCTATGTCATTTGTTTCCTATGCTGCATCAGCTCACTTTGTCTCCAAGCTTTTCTTTACTCCCCCAGCTACTCAAGGATTTTGAAAAAAAAAGCTCTAATTTGCCTGAAATATCCTGGGAAATACAGGATAACGTTTGCCATAGCGTTAGTAATTTCTCCAAAAAAACATTTAAAAGCCTCAACATTGGTCAGTGGTTTCCTTTAATGTGAACAAATTGCAGAAATCACTAAATGAGAAAGGAAAAAAACTAACAGAGAATCGCTTGTTCTTTGGCTATGATATGATATTTGAAAAACAATAGAGGACAAGAATGAGGAAGAGGTAAGGTAGGAGCTGTAAATGTGAGCACATGGGATGGGCTGTGCTGGAAAACCCTGTGAACAGATGCACCGTGTCTTTGCGGTGAATTTCATCCAGCTGCCTGGAAACTGCATGCAAACCAAGCCAGGTTGAAACTACATTGTATGAAACAGACTCTGTAACTGGTGGAGCAGGTCAGCTGGGTAACAACAGAAAGATTTTCTCTCTAGTTGTGTTGGAAGTAGGTATTACTTCATTCCTGATGTCCGGAGTCCCATTGTCACAGAAGCACCGCAGAAGGGATGGGAGTATGGTGCAGCAATTGCCCTTTGTGCAGGTAGGATGAACACCCTGGGATGGAGATAGTCTTACATGTATCAGGAAGCAACTGAGCTCCTCCAAGGTTCAGTGGACAAGCAGAAATGGACAAGCCACCTTTGGAAAGTAAGACTGGGCTTGGTGTTGCTCCTTTTTCTTACAAAATATTAAAATATCTGCCATATAACCAAAGCAACCAAGACAGCCAGTGGTTCATCTTCATTTCAGTGTTGCTCCTGTTTAGACCTAAGAACAGGGTTGCTTTCCTGTGTTTGGAGCTTCAGTGTGACTTTGCTGCTAGTGGGCTTTATGCCACCTTACGCCTTCACTGTCTCTTTTCATTAACTGGTGAAGTTAGAGTAGTCATATGTGCTGTACACTACAGATACAGTTTCCATTAAATATCAGCTTGAAACACACCACTCTTCAAAGTTAAGTTATAAGAGAATTTGAATGCAAAATAACAATGTTTTATCCATTAAAGTATCTAATGCTCCATTTAATGGTACTGTACTGCTGGTACTACTGTTATAAAGTACTTGTTTTGCTAAAGGTTTGGTCCCTCTTCTGTTGGCATTGGTAACAAAGCCTACATGAATTTTGTACATCGTACACAAATAGGATTATTCACTACAAAATGCATTGCCACGTTTAGTCTGAACTTGGGCAAAAAAAAAAACAAAAAACAAAAAAAAACCAAAACAAAAACAAAACACAACTCTGTATCTAGAAAGTCTGAGAAAATGCGTGCTTCTTCACAATAGCATTTGTAGAACAGTCCAAAAGATCTTACTTATTTGAAAAAGAATACTAATCAAGACTGGTTTGTAACCCCAGGCATTTCAAATTGCTGAAAAGATTGCTAAGAATCAGCATCATTGTTCTTAGCATAGGAAAAAAACTTACCAGGAGCGTATAGAAGAGTCTGCGTAAAGTAAGTCAGGTCTAAGAGCAATTCCAACTACAATCAACTGCTGGAAAACTTGGCAGTGTTGCACTGTAATACATATTGGGCTTTTACTGCATTCTAGGAACAGAATTGCTGTATCTGAAGGTCTGACTACAAACAGCAGTAACTCTCCCCGGTAGTTACTGGCAGCATCTCAACTGTATTACCTTGAGTATCAAGGGGAACAGCCTTTACACAGCAATGATTAGGAGATCCAGCTAAACGAGGTGTAACCCTGGACGTACTGTTTAGCTACAGATGTAGACAGCAGCTGAGTCACTGCTTAGAATCACTCATCCTCTCACTGCTTGCCCTCTAAAATAGCAGAAACATCGCAAACAGGTAAGATTTCTAAAAAAGAAGTATTTTGCATTAATATTACATGCAGTCATGAATAAAACAGCAACACGTAACTGGAATGTTTTTCACTTGTATCTGAGCACTAACTGCAATTTCAGCTGTATCAAAATGTGTGTTCTTTCAAAATTCCAGAAGGCAGTGGTACATAAAAGATTCATTCTCTTCTGGTGCATGAATCAGCCATGAAAGAACTGAAGTTGCAATTCATTCTGCTGTCTGCTCAGCAAGCAGAACTACATTATTACTGATTTGGGACAGATTATGATGTTCTAATTAACTGTGAGATAAAAAACCCTGAAAAAAAAATCAGTATTCAGTAAAAATATTCTGGGGGAAAAAAAGATCAACTGGCTGAGCATAATTTTCTGATTCTACTGATGCAGTAGTTTCTAAAACAACATTTATGTTTATTAGTGAAGGCCTCACTTTCTTTGAATAGCAAATCATTTGACTGCTGAAGTAGAATCCTTTGTTCAGAATCTCAATAAGCAATTGCATTTACAGAGAGTTAGGTCTTATTTTTTCAAAATCCTCTGGAAGCTGTGCAGTGGTTTGTCTACAACAACTGAGCTCACAATTTTTCCTAAAATTAGGACAGATTGTCCTTTAGCCAGCAAAGAAATAAAACAAAAGGCAAGGATCATCATTTTTTTATTGTTTTAAAATCCGAAGGCAAATTATGTGTTTTTGAGACTTGTAGTTCTACTTACACTTGCAAAAATGCCCAATAATTTTAGGGAAAGACTGCAAATATGAGAAAAGAATGTGACAAGTAGAGAAAGAAAGATTGGCTCTGTTAAGTGCCCAAGTGGGACTTAGTATAGGGAGGAGGAAGGCACTGCAGGGAGGCTGAATGAAACTCTCTGGAAAGTGAGGAGTCTGGAAAGAGTACATTCAGCTTATGTTTTGCAGTTTGTAGTGTATAAGTTTCTTAAACTGAGTGATACTACTGTGCTTTGTGGGCGATTTCTTCAGTCACTTCATCCTCTGAGCTTTGTCAATCACCAATGTCTGTGGCAATGACATGCAGCAATATCCATGCACTGACAGGTGAGCTCTGCTGACACCTTCTGCCTGCTCTGCTGGTGACGGTTCACTGTGCAGTCGAAGCAGCAGAAGGAAAGACAGGCACAGTTCATCTGCATCAGAAAACAGATTTGCTTTTGTCACAAGCAGAGATGCACATGCACAGTTGCAGGTGGAACATGGAGACAGCCTTCACTTCTTCTCACTTCAGCCCAATCTTTTCTTGAGCTTAGAGGTTTCAGATAGGGCTTTTAGGAGGTAAGTGTCTCCCTCAATACAAGGTACCAAAGGTAGCTTGTTTGGGTGCCACACTGACAGCAGTGGGTTCCAAGGCATGGCCAGCACCTCAAGCAGCAGTGATTGTGGACCTGCTGCTGGTTGCACCTCAGAAGAGAGCTTGGCTACCCTAACATCAGGCCAGCTGCAACTAAACCCCATGCCTTTCCCCACTACCCCTTTCCCATCCCATACTCATGCACCAAGCCTAGTCCTCATCCCTGCATATCTGCAGCTGTGCCCCAAATAAAAGCATAGCTGCCACCTTGGCAGCATCCCTGCAGACTTTGGGCTTACCCATGCCAGGCCACCCTTGTATGTGAGATCTTGCTGGGCAAGAAGTGCAAGACCTCCACCCTGCCAGTACTGACAGGGCACCCAGCCAGATGCTGGATGACTGCCCAGGGACACTGGGAGGAGAGCAGAGCCAGCTCAGGTCTGGCTACTCACCATCTCTTTGTCTCAGCAGTGGTACATGAGGTGAATGGCCTTTTCTGAGGTCAGGAAGCTGGGGCTGTCAGGCCAAGTTGATCTGTTCATTGTCACAAGGCTTTTTTTGTTTTTTCCTTCACCACCTTTTCACATATTTTCCTGTAAAATATTTTTCCCTGGCTGAATCTATCAACATGCAAGATAGTGGTTTGTAGGTGAAACCTGTGTCTTCAGGCTTTGCTGGCGTATGTATAAGAAAATGTAAGCATTACCAGGTGCACGTGGATGTAGAAACTTCCAAGGAGAGGCTGCCAGCATGGGTGACAAGACTGGAGACAGAATTCATACAATTTACATTTCATCATTACTGGAGGACATGTACTTCATGTCTAGAAAATGAAGCCATTATTACAATGTGAAAATATATCCCCTGTAAGGCTGCAGTGCAAGACTGTGCTCTCAGAAGCAGAGTTGCTATGAAGCATTAAGGGACACATTCTGAGTCACTTTGTGATTCTGCAAAAGCTTCTCAACTGTGTAGCAGTTGTTTTTCTTGTAGTCGGCAAACAGCTTTTATTTGCCTGCCAAATTCAGATGCCCTGTCCTGCCTTGCAGCCCTTTGGAAACAAAGAGCAGACCTAGCTGGCAAAGTCACAACTCAGGCAAGCTTCTGTGAGCTCACATATGCTCAGACAAGCAGAGAGGATAAACTGCAGGTAAAGATATACAATATCTTTCAGGGAGACAAATGGAAATAATATGTGCTCTGTCATTAAGTACTAGTGGGCTGTGTTCTCATGATACACACTGTTTCCTGAGAAAGCCTGTATAGGGTTGGTAGGGCAGTGCCAAGAAACCCCAAACAAGACATCTGATACAAGAACCAAATGAACTCTTGGGGCAGCTCCACTGCTCTGGGCGGTTCCTTAGGCCTGCTGCTAATGTTTTTCTATGCACTTCCTGCATGCCTCAGCATTCAGTCAA
This sequence comes from Lagopus leucura, assembly GCF_019238085.1. Taxonomy (NCBI): domain Eukaryota; kingdom Metazoa; phylum Chordata; class Aves; order Galliformes; family Phasianidae; genus Lagopus; species Lagopus leucura. Next base: position 45,420,439 of record NW_024962264.1, read on the forward strand.
CCCTGTCCATAGGAAACATGTTGTACAGAAACACAATACTAACAATAAAAAATATTTTTTAAAAGTATCTATAGCCGATTTTCCAATTCCAGAAAAGGCAAAATATTGATTTATGCACAGTTCAAGAAACTTCTTTCCTTTTTAATTTTCCCTTTCCTCTCCTTTTCCACCAGATTGGCTGATAGACACTGAGTTGTGTATAAATTGTGGCCATGGAGTGTGTATTTCCAAAATACATTCACATGCTTTTTTAATTCTGTATTACTTCCAGTTCTAAACTATATAATGCAAGCTGCATTGACTCTCTCATCATTTTCCCATCTCTGCAATGAGAGCAGTAATGTTTCCCAGCATCATCAAGAGCTCTAATATGGGTGGATGAAAAACACTACAAAGGTGTGTTGCATTGCTAGTAAAAATGGCTTGCAAAACCTTTGCAGGTGCTTTTGGTATGAAGGCAAGGGTAGATTTTGATGGCAAAGGACAAAGTTTGGAGGAATCTGCAGGGAATTAAGTCTTGTGATTCCCTAGCATTTCTATCACCTTGGAAGGATAGAAGAGCAAGCCATAAACTCTGCTGAACCATGGATGAGGTAAAAGTCCTGGAGGCTCTATGCCATCATTGTGTCTGTGTTGCTCCTTTCCTGGGATATGGCCATAGCTGCTTCAGAAGGTCCTCCACAGGGCTTTCTGTGGCCCACAGAGCTTCACAGAAACTTTGCTACTGGCCAGAATCTGTGGGAAGGATGATGCTTTTGTACACTGCCATGTCCAAAAAGAGGTACTGTCACATGATTATTTGGATGGATTAATACCGATGCTATGTCTGTTTGATCTAGCTTTAGCTAGACATTTAGAAACAGTGATACTCAGAAACCTAGGTCAATAGTTTGGATGCAGGTATTAGTCTCTTTTTTTTTTTTCTCTTTGAAGGACAGTGGTGCATTGCTGCCCAGGACTTCCTAGATATTGAAGTGCTTATGCAGAAAGCAGCAGAGCTACCTTCAGTGTTGATTTCAAGCTATGTCTTGACCCCTCTAGGAATCTCCTCCAGCCACTGGACTGCATTCTTCCATGGAGACGCAGCATTCTCCACCTCTTCTCTCAAAGTAGAGTCGAAGAGCAGAAAAGAAACAAACTGCAAAGGGCCAGAAAGAGACAGAAGAAGCACAAAGGCACCTCTGTACATAGTTCACAAATGTCAGGATTGAGCTAAGGGAAGGAGTCTTTGGATTGTCTTCTTCCAGAAGAGCTTACATATTTTTATCCAATTCTTCTGCACTAAATATTCAGGAAGAGAATTAGTAACAATCTGCACTTGTTATTTTAAGAAATAAGATCTTCAATCTAAGTATACTTGACAACTATAGGCATTTGCTAGCTCAGCTGTAAGATGAGTTATACATAAGTTAAGTGATACATGCTACCATTACTGCTGTGAAAATAATTAACATGAACAGGCATCTTCTTGAAAAATAAAACATTCCCCAAGGAAACAGACCTGATGATTGTTGCTGGAATGCCATATCCCATCTCAGCACAGACAAGCCAATGACTCAGTGATGATTAGAAAGGTACAGACTGTTGTCCTGTTGATGAAAGTAATCTCCCATCTCTCATTGTAGCACTTACTAGAGGCAAGCCTGAGTCCACCTCTGCAGTATAATGAGTCATATGTGCTGTGGCAAGTTTTCAGACCTCCCAGTTAGGCCTTGAGCCCTCTTGTGCTAAGTGAAATGGGGAATGGAGAAAAAAATGGATAGTTTCACAGATCAGTCCTATTCTCTGACTTACAGTCACAAACAAGCCCCGCAGTCTTCTAAAACTGCTAGCTCAGCAGACAAGAAATAACCAGCTTGGGGTGAATTTGTTAAGGTCGTGGCCAAATGCATGCATTTCAAGGCATTCATTTTCCACCCCCCGCTGCCTCTGCTTTGGAGAACAGCAGGGGATCGAGTCTGACAGTGATCCAGAGCTCTGAGAGGGGAGTGAGGTCAAGTTCAATTACTTCTTAATTGATAACCATGGAGCCAACAGCTAGGATGTGGAGACAGGGCAACATGTCTGTGTGTGTCCTTCACCTCAGGCTAGCTGCTGATTCTGGCCTGCCTGCTAGAGAAGTATAATGCTGTAGACTGATGCTTTGTCCTTCATTATCAAGTTTTCCCATCAGATTTTTCTCTCAAATCCATTTTTCTGGGTATCTGGTGTTGTCTCTAGAATCCCATAGGAACAAGGACACTCAATCCCTAAGGCTTTCCTTGTACCTAAATTGTGTCTTAAATTGTGTCACTCAGTTAAGCAGAATAAAAAAGGGTTTGCATGTCTTTACAAACAATGGTGTATACTCAACAGAAAGAGTAAGATTTCCACCAGATCTTAAATAGAAACAAAAATGTTTTTAAAAGCTGTGTTCAGCAGAAAGAAATACTACTCTCCAGTAAAACTGAAAGTACACAGTTAGCTTTCTACATCGATTTACATGGACAGACAACAATAAGGTAGCTGATCACTTAGAATGAACATTTTCTCTTCTAAGGTACAGAGATTAGTGTGAGTAGAGAGTCATATGAATACAGGGGCAAAGAAGTGGAGAATAGTGAAAACAAATGAAAATTATCACTGAGCAATTGCTGAGTCGCATGTTGAAAGTGTATTCAGAAACATTGCTTAATCAAAAGCAATAAAGTAAGCTAAAAATCCCAACAATGTCTCAAAACCACTTTATATTACAGGAATTAACGTGTTAACTCTGGAAGCTTATTGAGGTTGTACTTATGAGGTATGAAGTGGCCACACAAGCCTTTGAGAGCACCATCCTTTTGGGTTAGGCCCATTATTGGTAATAATTCCTACTGTGTTTATATTAGTTAATCACTGCAAGGCAGCCTGAATGCAATGGAGAACTGAGAGCTGGAGGAACTTATGAGACAAATTCCTGGCTGACAGTTAATAGGTTTCAAAACTAACAAGCAGTAAGAACAGGGAATGAGGTCAGGCTGCCCGGTCCAACTACCCCACTGACTTGGGATGGGGAGAGGAACAAACATGCAGCACAGCAGATACTGAAACTGGTAAAGATAAGAAATGCTTGTAACTTGCTATTCAAGTGTTTGCTAGCTGTTCTACCAACTTTAATGTCATAATGAAATTTTAAAGCATTTAAAGAGGGGCTTTTTACAGAAATGTAATCCCAAATCTTCAGAAACTGCTCCCACCTAAAAGAGAGAGGTAAAATAACACTGAAATGCTCCAGTTTCAAAATATAAGGAAGAAAATTACAGGCAATTTCAGGCCCATTGCTATTTTCTTTACTGCTTTGAAAGAATGTGGTAGATTACCTCCATTAGACAGGCGGGCTTAGAAAAAGGCTCTCTTTTACAAGCTGCTGAAAGTCTAAAAGACTTTAATGCCTTTGGAAATGTCTATGCAGCAAAATAAAGGACATGAAATAGAATGGCGAACCTCAACAGGCTTTTATCTTTCTATTACAGATAACAAAAGCAGGAAGAGCAGAGAAGGTAGAAAGGGTTTTCCACACCAGCATTTGTCTGTAACATCTGCACAGAGCCCCAGGCTGGTTTATATTTGGGTTATGCTCCAATCTGTCAGTCCACCCTGTGTTGTGTAGGCATGTTTTCTGTCTTACAGACAGAGCACACATGTAGGTACAGATGGCAACAATGCCCAACTAATGGCACTCCTCGCCTGCTGTCTAACTTATTTTTAAACTGTTGCATTAACTCTCTCATTTGCATTGTGGCAGGTCCTGTAGGAATAGGGCAAAGCAGTAGAGAAGCCTAATGTAAGGGAAAGGGTGCAGATGCCACTGATTTGGATTAACAGGCACCTATGTGAGCTCTGGAAAAGGTGGGAAGGCACAACATGGCACAGTGGTAAAGCCAAAAGTGGCAGCTTGTTGTGTCTGTGCTTTTTGCCAGACAAGTGACTAACACCTACCTCCAATCACAGAATCATTGAATGTTTTGGGTTGGAAGGGACCTATAAGGCCATCTATTTCCAACCCCCCTACTGTAGGCAGGGACACCTCCCTCTAGGCCAGGTTGCTCAGGGCCCCATCCAGACTGGCCTTGAATTCCTCCAGGGTGAATCATTCAAGAGCTAACACAAGTTTATATAATTGCCAGCATTACCTCACTGCAACATGGCATAGTTACACTCCTTGCCGCTCTCTACAGCAACACCAGACTCATCTGCATGCTAATTACCGTAAAGAAACTATCTTACACTACCAGTTAGAGCTAGATGAAAAAACATGATTTTGGTTTTTTTGTTCTGCACTGAAAAGTAAAATGTTTCAATCAAAATTCAACCTTGTTCCAATTCTGACATACAGCTTCTCCAAAGAAAAGTAAAAAAATATTGAGGAAAAAAAACCATTGACTTCTTTCCACTTTTAGTTTACTATTATGAGACCAGGAAAAACACTCTGATCTGCTCATAAGATCATGTTCACATTGACATTGCTACTCAGTGTGCAAATTGGGAACACAAATGAGAAGGGGCATACCTTATTTTGCTTGTCTCAGCTGTTCACCAGTGCAATGGCATGTTTAGCCTTCAGTATTCCCAATGCAGAAGAAAAAAGCATAGCAGGCTGACCTGGACACTAGAAGTTTGCCAGCTCACAGCTCTGTGTGCGTTAGTTTATCCAAGAGAGAATGTGCACATCTGAAACCATGACAGACACCTTTAAGTCATGTCTGTGTTAGTAGGTCACGTTACATAGATACAACAACACATCTCTACTAATAGCTTTCCATCAATAACCTCGCTTGTGTATGTTTTTCTAAAGCAGGTAATAAAACAGCATACAACTGACTCTTCATCTTTTCCTGTCACAGAACAACAGCAGTAGAAGGGACCAAACCAAATCACACAGCCCACCCCACATCTCCATCCCAGGCAGGAATAACTAAATTCAAGCCACCTATCACAGACATCACTTACACTACTTTTTCTGTCTGTTCACACATTCATTTTAAACCAGCCTTAACATTTCTCCTTCAACTAAAAGAGGATTGATGGTATCTTTTTTGCTCAATAGACTTGATGCTGTTTCTCTCTTTCTGTGTGCTGTTTTTGCTGTGGAATTTTCAAAGTCAAATGCCTGTTTATAAACCTGGGCACCTTGTTTTTGGAGCTAAAAATGCTGTTGGAGTTTACTGCTGACCAAGGTGTGGAAACAGGGATCAATGACATTTTTACAAGAAGAGCATATGACTGCCAAAAGATATTAGGAACATCAATTACACTCGGTTTTGAGACACACATTATGTAGATGGTAGATTTTTTGTTTCTTACCTAATAATTCCCTTGATTTTCTGGGGCAGATTCTAAGCTCATGTCAGCACAGTTTCACATGCAATTGACCTGTGCTGGATTACACCATGCAAAAAGGTTAATGGCAGTGTTGGCTGGCAGCGTACTTGAGAAATCTCAAATGAGGATTTGCAGTATTTCTCTACAGCTCCAGTCACTCCAGTGACTCCAGTCACATGGCACTCACCAAGGAACAGTATCAACCTTTGGGAATACACAGGTTTGTTTGTAATATGCAGGACTGAGAAAAAAAAAAGTATGAAATAATAGAGATTTTATATACAAGATGCTATGACTCAAAGGTGTAATTTGGCCAAAATGCTGTGCTCTGTCTGAACACAGAAAAGTACAGACCCCAAGAAATCAGCTTTGATCAACAAATGTAGCATAAGCACAGTTATCACATAATTATGTCTCTGTCATTTTCTGATGCAAAGCCTTTAAGGTCCAGGAAAACTCTGGAAGAGTAAGGGCATAAAATAAAAATAGCCATTTTTCTCATATTTCAAACGATGCAGAAAAAAGTAACAGCCTATCCATTTTCACCGTGCTGATTTTTTTTAGTGTTCCTGAGCAGAGCTTGGATGGCAAACACTTAATAAAAGAGGGGGAAAAAGGAAGTCTCCTGCCTGTTTTCTCCTCATATGTATAAAACTAATTACTCTGCTTTAACAAGGGGAACTTTGTTCTCATAATTTCCAAGTTTCATTCCAGCCCCTGCAGCTAATCATGACCATGGTCGCTGATAATGAGTAGTAAATTGCTGGAGTCCTCCAAGCTTGATAGGTGCATTCCAGCCGGCATCATGCAGCCGTGCTTCTCTATACATTATTGTTCACAGATGGTAGCTGTCAGACCCTGTCAGCTTCATATACACATTCGGAGAGTCACATCCGCATTCCTGGAATTTATGGCTGCACAGCCCTCACCTTCTAAGGCCCTTAATTCAATAAAATGTCACCTCTCTTCAGTCTCACCTTGCTCTGAAATACTTTCACCCACTTACAGGCCTTCCATTTAGAAAAAAAAAAAAACACTACTGAGTTATTACAATGTAAATATTTTAATAGAATAGAGGGGAAAAGCCTATCCAGCTTTAAACAGTCCCATTATTATGTTAAGATGGATGGTCAGGAGCTAATGGAGCATTTGCTTTAAAAGTTTATTTAACTACAGGGAAAGTGGATATAGATTTGTACATATGTTGGCTGCCACATCGCTGGGTTGTTGGGTAACAGTATATATAGAATATGTGGGCAAGAGCTTCATTTGCCAAAGGGTTATTATTTAGTTCCACGTTGCCTAATATCTAAACCTTAAGCAAAATGAAAATATGTATTAGCAATTTCCATTTCATCTTAAAACCATTGAATTTTAGACAAAAAAAAAAAAAAACTGCTCTTTGAAGACAGCAGTCAGAACATTCTGTCAATAACAACAAGAACGGAAAAGGAAAAAAATCTTTCTTTTGCCCAGAATAGGTAGTGCAAATAAGTGAAGAAAGCAAATAGATCATCATAAGTAAATTAAAATGCAGATTTCCTTTTTTATTTTTTTCTTTCTTTTTTTCTTTTTTTTTCTCAAAGATATTCCTGGTAGCCCTGAGAGAGCTGATGCCTGCTGAGCATGCCCTCCCCCCTGCTGACACCTCCAGCCAGGATGCTGCTGACTTAGGGAAGGAAAGCTGCAGAAGCACCTTTCTACAGCTTTTACACTTCTAAATTGGCTCCCAGCACGAATCAGACTGCAGTGATCATTACTGGTACTGTGTCATCTCTTGGTCTGTGACACTGTGCCTCCAGCCTCTGTAAAACCTTGCAAAACGAGAGAGACCAGAATGAAAAGCTGGCGTAAACTACAGTGGACATAGCAGATAGCAGAAAATAAAATATGAACAGAAGTCTCCCTGTCCCAGTGTGTTCTCAGTAAACATGCCCTTTCTAAAAGGCCTGATTAACTTCAGTTTCACCTCTTCTGCAAGCAAGGAGTACCCAAGCATCATGGAACTGCCACCCATGTCAGTGAGCTGGCACAACATCTCGTCAGTAATGTAGAATATGCATTGGCTGTGCTGGAAGTTAAGATAGTTTCATGCCATGAACTCAATGTACCAACTTTTCCTCCAATATGTTTTTAAGGCTAAAGTCACCCACAAATAATTCAGAAGGACAGAGCGGGCCTTAGAGAAACACTGCACTGCACCCCGCAGCCCTTATAAGAGAGCTGGGAGTAATCTGATAGGGATCACTCTGAAGGTCAGAGGCAATGCTGGAGTCTCCTCTTCCTTGCTAAGCTTTGTAAAACAGCCCCTTTGTAAAAAAGCTCTCACCAGTGTCTTGGTAGGAAGTGGTGCCAGTGTGGAGGTCGTACAGCACACCCTCTCAGTCACTTTTAATGCCATCTCCCCTATTACAAGCAGCACTGTGAACCCAATGTTGTGACTGAGAAAAAGGCCTGGGAGACTGCAATTCATCCAGCTTGGTGTGCTGGGGCTGCAGCGGTGGTGATCTCAACATCCTTCAGGGGGATTGCTGTAGGTGCTCCCTCACAAAAGCATGTCCCACTGAGGTGAAGGTACAGCGCAGTCAGAGGCTGACTATAGAGAAACCGGAGGAATAACATTTTGAGAGCAGCATGTTCTGCTATCTTTCCTTCTCTCCTGCGAAAGTGCAGCCATTGAATTATGGCAAAATTCATCCAATTTTGCCTTGGTACTATCAGCAAGCCCAGGGGTTCAACTTGAGCTATGATCTGAAATCAGTACATTCTAAAACAAAGCGTGACAGAGCAAAGACACCTGGAAATGTGTAACAAAAAAAAAAAAAAAAAAGAAGAAAAAAAAATCTTCTACTCCATTAATAAAACAATAACAAGGTCAAAAATGCTTTCAAGGAGTCGATAGACTGCGATTTCTGAGGTTCGTTCCTTGCCATAGGTGTTCTGTCTAACCAGGCAATTTTTGTGCAGCCTATCCCCTATCTCAGAGGAGATAAACTCATTTGGGACTCCAGAGCTGTTCAGATATCACACTAAAAGCAGTTGCCACAGGAGCTGCATTGTCTCAGGTTGGGCCTTGAGTCAGGAAAATCTCTTTAGTCAGGAAAGCTCTTCAAGTCACTCAGAGATATGGCCCACTTATAGAGACACTGCCCCCATGCTCTGCTGCTTGTCTCTTTGGAGAGCAGAAACAGAGGGTGGTTTGAAAGCTATTCTGATTGAGTTTATCTGTGTTTAAATTAAAAGAAGGGGGGAAAAATCAAGGTATAGGCTCTGATTTAAAGCAGTCTCCTACGCATAGAATTTTGCTGTGCCAAGACAACACATCTGTCTGTTCTTCATGTTTTGACCTCAAGGAACGATGCAGCCTTCCTCGAGAAATCTGTCTCGATTACCCACTGGTCTGAGCAATGATGGCTATGGAGAACCATTCCCCTCCCAGTGCTGGGGCCTCTGACTGTGATGTGCAATGTGACTGGCAGTGACGAGCAGCAACTGGTGCTTCAGGGTCAGTTCATTGTTAGCACCACTCTGGTGTTAATATATGACACACAATTACACTTCATCCTCAGAAGAAAGCACTAGAAAGGAATACGCTCTTTAAAAGGCTTGCTGTAATTTTTTCCCATATTTTGAAAAGGGGAAAGCTGTTACTTTGGTTTTACATACGAGAACAGTTGCAGGTTACGAAGAGAAATGTATTTCTAATAATTAGAAGATTGCCTGGATCTGGGTTTGCATACTTGCACTGATGATGCAGGATCTGAACCCAACCCAAGTGTTTGAAAGTCAATGAAATTTTCTCTTTTCCAAACACAAATCTAATCCACCTCAGCTTTACGCACTGCTTGCTGCAAACAAAAAGTCGGCTTTTTGTTCCTGTTTATGTATCAGTTACAGCTTAACCAGGGACACAGAGGAGCCACTGTGCTGCCATGGAGCCGTGGGGCATTCCAGCAGGTGCGGATCAGCCCTATCACCAAGCTCCGTGCAGGTGGGAGTGCAGCCAACATGGACTGGGGAGAGCTTGGACAATACGACTGTGGGTTTCCCTGTCCCACAGTGCAAGAAGGAGGGATAAGGGTGAGCAGTGGAAAGAAGACATGGAAGGGAACAAAACATTCGGATTTGGAGAGAAACAGCATTTAATGCAATCTTCTATTCACCTTCTGTCCTCCGCTGATGTGTTCCAAGGTAAGGAAGACAGAGATGTCTTGACTAGTGGAACTTGCAGTATCAGCAAGAACTTCAGCACATGCTTGTTTGGCCTCTCTGATCTTGTCTATGTTACTAACATGGAGATGATTCAAGTACACAATAAGCTGCTCTTTAACAGTTGAATAAGGTACTCTAGGTGGACTGTCAGGCATATAACTTTACATATTTTTAAGAAATATGTCTGTTAAATTACTTGATTCATAAAAAGGTGCATGATTACAGGGAGACAAATGTAGCGTTGCCTCCTCTAGGGAGCACTAGGTCAGGAATTTCCAACATGCAGTCAAGCAAGGAGAAAACGCTTTGTTGACTGTAATAGAAGAATTTTCATAACATCTCATATGATTCAACAGCAACTCCTCCATTAGTTCTAGTACTGCTGAGTTGAAGATCAGCCGTTCTTCATTGCCCTTTCTATAGATGAAGGATGGAAACTATTCCCTCTTCATCCCAGCCATCCTAAGCAGTTGGGTGAGAGAGCTCACACTGTACTAGCACTGGGAACAAAAGGAACAGTTCCTTTCTTGAGTGCTGACACCCTGATACCACTGACAAGAAGCAGTTCCAATTAGGAACGTGGAAAAGGTACAAGAAGTTTAGGCAACTTAACTGAATTGATCTGCTAATTGAAAAGGGTCACGGGTACCCTGAGTTTGGCACGACTGCTGGGACAACAGACCGCTAGGAGCACAAATGGGGACAACACATGCTTCACTCAATTAAGCAATCAATAAGATTGTTGTCTTCTGTCTCTGCATTCTGGCAACATGAGCACCCAGGTATTATTTTTGAAACAAATTGTAATTTGAACCTTGCCAAGCCAATTAGAATGTTACCTGCAAGGTCACGAGCATCCTTAAAAATAGTGCGGATTGACTTATCTTCTGGTGACAAAAAGCCCCAGAGATATTTTTTTTGGCACCTTGCATTCAGTTATTTTCACCCCTCACTGTTTTCGTATCAACTGAAAATCATCTCAAGTGTTACAGTGTGACAGTGTTAAGTTCCCTGCTCTCATGCTGGAACAAGAAGGAAAGCTGGGTGATGTTCTTTCCCCTTACCTGCTAGAAGCTGAACATGTAGGAAAAAGAAGAAATAGAGTAGGCCAGTACAGTGTTGAATAGAGGTGGTGAAAAATTAAAGCTTAATGATTTCAAACCCCTTTAAAAATAGTTTTGAGAACAAAAAGTTCTTGCTTTCCCCAGTATGCTGGGGGATTAAATGAGCACAAAGCAGTGCATGGCCTGCCTGCCTCCATAACATACATACACACATTAAGAAATTAAATTGCCAGGCTCTGGCATAGATCTACAGGAATTCTAAAATGAGATTAATATGGTTATTATTAGCAACTCTTTAGCAAATGTCTCAGCAATCAGAGTTTGCATGTTTGGTTTTTTTTCAAAATACAGATAAAGAAGAAAAAGTCACTGTTCTTCCCTCCAATCCCATTTTACCAACTCTGCATTCCTTCAGTGCTGACTATTCACCCTTTGCTCTTTTTAAGGGTGAGTTTGGATCCCACGAAGGCTCAGAAAACCTGGGTGTGACTCTCTGCTTGATTTTTAGTTCCATTGTCTCCTCAGCATAAATCTGAGATTGCCAAGACTGAATAAATAAAACTTAGTTTTCAGAAGGAAGTTTTATAGTAGTTGATGATACAGTTCAGTATTTTTTTGCTTTTCAGCAGTATTTGTCTTTCAGCATTTTGCCCTGTGTTCTGTTTTTCTCCTTTCAAGCCAAGTCATGATTTCACTTGATTTGTAATTTGAATACAGCCAGGTGTCTCCACTATCCCCAGTATCCTGGATGTGATACACAAATATTTCCTTCCCAAGACCAAAAGCCTTTCTTTTACAATTTTTTAAGTTTTGAAACCTTACATAAAACATTTTTTCTTGAATTTCATTCTTCCTGGGACTTAAGGAAGCTCTTTTCATGTTGCTTTGAATCAAGGCAAACCTACTACACATTATCATCTGATAAAAAGTATTTCCGTTACTGTAAGCAGAATGTCTAACAAGATGCTTCAAACAAATGGGGCAGAAGTAACCTCAAAGAAAATAGCACTTTCCTCTTTGAACAGTTGAAATGTTTGGCTGTTGTACAGAGGTAATGGATTACACAGGAAAGAATTCATTCTCTCCATGCAGCAAAATCCATTATTTATAGGAGTGTGATGATAAGGAGACTTATCTAACACTAATTCCAGCTGCTCAAAACTGTTGCAGAAGATCATAATTACCGTTGCTATAAATTCATTAGCACGATAGATCTTGCATTGCCGCTGAATGCCCGACACAACAGGGAATCTGATCCCTTAGGACAGAACAGGCTTCATAACCCCCTGCACAATTAAGTCTAACTAGGTTAGCTTGCTTGTGGTGAGAAGTATAAAGGCAGTTTCATCATGTTCCTCGTAGGCTTATTTATGATGCTTCTCTGTGCTCCCACAACAAGGGCTGATTCTATACAAATGACTGTGGACTCATTTACACTGCACTGATCACATCCCTTCAGAATCACTTGCAGATCTGTAGATCAAGGAGAGAACAGAAAATAAACTCCTAAGTGAGAATCCTGTGCCCTGTCCTGCCTGCAGCACTCTGAATGTGTATTTCCACTGGAAGGCAAAGAGTAAGGGAGCTCCATCCATTTCCACCACCTTTCTCCTCATCCCTGAATCTTTTCTGAAGTCACAGTGCCCCTGGGCTGGCTAGGATCACTATTTACAACCAGTCCCATACTTCTGTCTGTCCTCATCCTGATTAGCCTTGTTCAGCCTCCCTCCCCCAGCACAGGTTGCAGAGCTCTGGCTGGGAGGCTCTAGCTCTAGACCTCACCTGCTGCTGACAGACTCAACAAGAACAGAAACCACAGACAGTAAAACCAATTGCATTTGGCAACTCAGAGGCATTCATGTTCAATTTGAGAGCTGCTTTTCTAACAAAGACAGGTGAAATTACCTTATGGGTGTTTTGCTTTTGCTTTTCAGCCAAATTAACAGCAATTACATAAAAGAACGATTCATTTTCTGCTGCAAACATAAACAAGCTGCCTGCAAACAAATTTAGAGAGGAAAAATGATGCAATATGGAAACTTCAAATCGAGCTTTTAAAGCAATGTTGCTGGGTTGCCATGAAAAATGCTTAATCATGTGGCTTATATTGCAGACACTTTTTCAGCAGGTTATGATTGTGAACAAATGATACGTCAGCCTCCTAAATTTTTCATCTGCAGACACTGATAACCAATGCCTGGTATTGAATACCCCGCCTCTGGCTGAATTAGCAATTGGAAATGCGAGGTGTGTGAAATGCTTCAGGTTCAGATAGGTAAGTGCCATCAAACAGGAAGGACAAGTTTAGTTTCAATGCAGACTAGATTTACTGAGCTTTACAACATCATTGACGTTTTCAGTGCAGCCAATCAAAATGATTTTACTGATCCAAAGTTGCTCTGTCACCTGAACTGATTAAGGAACACCGCTGATTTTGATTTTAGCATTCAGCAGTGGCCAAAATTTGCTTTACTGTCATCAACACTGAACTCAGAAAGACTAGAAAGAAACTAATTCTGAGTACTTTTGAAAAGCCCTACCTTAGAAATCCTTACTTTATGTTACTTAAAATATGCAGTTTATAGGATCTACCATGAGAAATTCTGCCAGAGTGGATCTGCAGTGCGGCTGAGAATACAAGCAAACAGATGATCTATATAATACTCTTACTTGAAGCTTTGAAATCTGACAACTAAAAATAATTTTTTGGAAGGAAAACTAATTCCTCTCCATCTCTTTTCCAGTACATGAAATATTCAACTCCAATTTTCTTTTCCAGGAGGAAATGGCAACAGCATTTTGCAAATTGCATTCTGTGCACAAACCTCTCAAGCTTTCCAACTTGTACTCAAACCCCAAGACAATAAAAATGCATATAAACTATTTAGAAGCCCATCAGAATAAAAACCAGAGGTATTTAAATCACATGCTATTTCAAAGTCCAAGATGTTTATTTCAGATTATAAGGAACTTTTTCTGCTGTCACACAAACTTACACAAAATGTCAGAAAGATATAAAATAACCTTATTCCAGACCACGTGATGAGACTGAATTTGTACAAGTCTGTGGGACCGGACCACACGCATCCCAGGGTCCTGAAGGAACCAGATGAGGCAGTTGCCAAGCCTCACTCACTCATATTCACAATGCTGTGGCTGTCAGGTGAAGTCCCCAGTGACTATAGAAAGGGAAACATCCTTCCCATTTTTAAGATAGAAGGGAAGAGCTGGGGAACTACCAGCCAGTAAGCCTCAGCTCTGCGTCTGAGGGATCAGGGAACAGATCCTCCTGGAAGCTGTGTTAAGGTGCAGATGAGACAAGGATGTGATCCAAGCCATCCTGATTGAGGTAGGTCTGCTCCGTGCTCTTGGTCTGACCCAGAGAATGATGTTAGGAAATCACTAAGGAAAAAGAAAGTGTGCCAAGAAATTATCATAAAACACTGAGAACATGAGAATTTTTATTTATTTGAAAGTGGCTGAGAGTTTTCCTTTTGATTTGAATAATGACTATTAATTGATTACTGAATCAGCTATCAGACAAGTGCTCTGTCTGCATGTCAAGTTATTGGCATGATATGAAACAAAATGGTAAAGAAAAACAGAGAATATTTACCTTCTGAAATGCCCCATGCATCTCAAACTGCTTCACAGTACCATGAGTAATAGTGCTGCTGTCACTTTATGAACTGCAGGAACAGCATTTGCTACATGGTGAGTAACTGCTGCCATGTAATTCTTCTTTAAGAGGAAGAAGTTATAAAGTGCTATCATTTTAAAAATGTATTTTAAAGAAAATTATTAGAGTTGTTGCGTATTTTATTAAAAGATGTCATCCCATGTAAACCATAGGATGATGGAAGGGCTGCTCTCAGCTCTCGCTGACTTCAGACCTACGAATTAGGAGCTGAAAGGGCTGCTCAAATCAAGGTAACTTCAAAACTTCCGAAACTGAGGATTCAAGCCATTCTTAGGCAGGAGGCCACTGGGATCTGTAAAGCAGCACAGTGATAAGCATGCTAGCACAAAGGCAAGACCAGGTCTCCAGAGGTGTAAATCAGCATGAAATTCAACGAAACTGCACTATTTTACTTGAGCAGAGCAAGGACAGGTCCCATCACTTGTCTACAAAACTTGGTTATCTTTCTGAGTTTGCTGTTCATAATAGTAATGTATAACAACATTTGAGGTCCTGTCCTCAGCTGTGCCTCCTCGTTGTCACAGCAGCTCACCTCTCCTGTGCTGCACAGCCTGAAGGGATTGGGTTATATGAAGTGGGGTTACTTGTTCCATTTCTCACAAATCTTCACTTCTGCTAACCTGAACTCACTTCTGATCTTGTTCAGCTTACAATTTGACTAATAATTTACCTTTGCTTTTTTCTTTAAGAATTATAATTTTTTCCTTTCTGGATAAGTGATCTGTTCTTTCATTGCAGTTTCTGCAGTTTAATCCTGAATATCAGTGAATTATTGCTATTTCATAACTTCCTGTTTTTATCCTGAGTAACAATATTAATACTGAGTCTATCTTACCAAGTCTTTGCTTACAGTAGGAGGGATTTTGCTCCCCCAGTACCCACCAAGAGATTCAAGGACACAAGGGACATGAGAAGCCTGACAGCCAGGGACGACTGAGGCAAAGAACTTGTTGAGTACCTCTGGCTTCTCTGCGTCTGTTGTTGCCATTTCTCTCTTTTCATTTATCGGGGGGAATGAGAATCCAATATCTTCAAGTCTGGATGAATAGGAGAGAACACATTATTGCTGGAAACAAACTACATCCTTCTGCATACTTTACTTGGCTTTATTCCCCTCCTTTTTTACTTTCCTTACTAAGTATGTTGTGTGCATTTCATGATTACATTTCAGGGAAAAGAATGAAGTGATGAATCTAATAGGATTCAGTACTAAGATCCTGGGAAGGCTGAATGAGCAATCTTTTCAAGTAGCTTGTGGAGAAAATGCAGAGAAATTATTCCAGAGAGCTCCTATTTATTTTCTTTCACTTTCCAAATTGCATGAGATAACATTCTATTTATAAGGGAGAGATGGTGACATAACCAAAAGGAAGCTGCAATTTCATCCTCCTACATCAGTTGCAATGAGACTCAATGGCAGAAGAGCTAATAAAACCTAAGCCAAATTCCCTTATACAACTTCATCTTCAAGTTCACCTTCACTTCTCAGGAGAAGGACTAAAAAACACTCTGACTCATAGGCCACATACCACCTCTGCTTTGGTGTGCAATAAACCATTGAGAAGGAAATAATAAATGACCTTGCATGCTCCCAGGAGACAAACTAGGGATCTGCATCACCTGCTGTCTCCATGGCCAGGCAGTGCTAAAAGCTGCAACTCCCCACATTTATTTCTCCCTTGGTTTTGGGCACACTCATCTTCCTAGGATTTACCTATTTCCAATTACTCCTCCTGCTCAAGATTTTAATTAGGATTATTTAAATTAAAATGCATATTCTGGATTACATTACCTTGGCACCTTAGATTAAGCACGCATACAATACAATCTGAAGATAATAAATCGTTATTCCAAGCTTCTATACCTCAGCCTGAAAGAGTATTAACGTCTTCAGTGCACTGAGTAAAAACCATAGAACTCAAATGCCAAACCACTGTGAGGAAGTCTCTGATCTTTACATCAAAGTGCACCAAACAGCAAAGACCCTGTTTGCAGCAGTGAATGTCTTGTGAAGGTCATGCAGTTTTCAACTTTGCTTAGATAAACTTAGAAGTACTGATATGTTGAAGAATCCAATGTTAGCTCCATCTGAAACCAAGTGTAAAAAGTGTTAAGAAAGTACATACCTAATATCTAAAGACCACTACAGCTTTATAGGAAGTGCCTGCCTGCTTGCTTTAATCCAAATTAATGCACAGGATGCACACCCATTGCTCCTTAGGTACAAGAGCATTCATACATTATCCTCACCCTACTGATATTTTGCTGGTTTTCTTTCCATAAAGTTTCAAGGTTAACCAGAGTTTGTGTTTGCCAGCTGCAGAACCACAAATTCTCAAGCCTAATGAATATAACTGCCTGCATTTCAAGAGACACTAACGATCTACAATTAATGATGTTAGTTACCTCTGAAAGAGAATCCTGACTAAAATTTCTTTCCAAGTGAGTCCCAATAAGTTTGGACTACTTGCTCACATTCCAAGAAAGCCCTCTAAAAGCTTAAAATAGATAGAGGGAGAAAATGGAAGAAGAACTTCAAAAAGAAAAACAAAACTCACAGTCTACCACTACATCACTAGAGATGTTGATTTCCAGGAAAAAGCTCTTATCCTCTATTCTCCTGTAAGAATAGAATCTTTCATCATCTCTTCAGAACAAGGTGCTCCACTGTTTCTTTTAGGCTTATCTTCGTCCCTTTTCCTTGCCCCTTTTATATAAAAGAATCCCCCTAAGATCATTTTTAAACACTTAGACTCTTTAGAAAGGCTTCTCTTCTGTATGAGTTTGCTCCCTAAGCATCTTATATACTTCATCTTCTTTCCATGCCTCCTTTGATCAAGTCTGAAACCCAGTTATAATAACTTGCTAAAACAGAATAGAAAATGCACTCTTCCTGCCTGACAGACCATCTTGCTGAACAGAATTGAATCTGCTGCAGGTCTAGCCAACAAAACTCTCAAGCATCACCCTTAGATGTGCAGTCAATAATCAGAATTACAAGAAATGTACAGATTAAAAGCTACCTAGTAGCTCTCATTCACTTTTATTCCTCTTTAGCTTTTTCTTGCAATCCCTATTGCACAAAACCTTTATACAGAAACCTATAAAATGAGTCTGGCTTGACATCATTTAGCTGGAAATAGAAGTAGTTAATACTAATCTTTGATAGTGCAAGCCACTCATTGGCCTCTGAGTGTTATCCAGCAAAGAATTACAAGACATGCAAAAAGCACTAACTATGAAGGGCAGTAATGCCTTAGCAGTAAGCCTCTGGAGAAGTCAACAGGTAATCACAAATCTTGGCCTGAAAGAACAGGCTTCATTTTCAGAGTCTTCAAGTAGGTCCTCCAAGGGCACTTTTCTCAGTGCAGAAAGAAGAGGAACAAGTGTCTTGTTGCCAAAGTTAGTTTCCAGAAGTGAAAACGTTTCAAAGCTTATACTTAAGGTAAATCCGACAGGCTAGAAATTATAAACCTTCAAATACTTGCCCCATTTAGCAGATGCTTAAGTGAAGAACCAGAAACTTACTTCCAGTCTAGATGGAATTTTAATCTGACCAAGGTTATTTACATTTGGCCCTAACCCTGCAAGAATCCACTGCACCAACTCAGCAGTAGGGATTGCCTAACAGCCAATTGGAGCTATTGTTATTCTTGCTTATGCCTTCAATTGAAGCATCAGCTAGTAACAGAATACACAAATTACAGTTTCACACTTTCACATGGAAACCTGCATTTTTGACTTAGGAGATGCAGCCTTTCAGTTGCTGGAGAACATTGTTCCTGCTCTCCATAATCCTTCATAATAGGCTCTTTAAAAGGAAGCCTGCAGCAGAAAAATATTTTGTTGTATTTTAAATAGCAATCTTTGAGGATCTCTTCATCTATTATGTCTTCAGCAATTTTGAGACCATCTATTGACTAATTGGACAATATGCAAATTATCATAGCCTATTTAAATAATTCAGAAGTGGGCCACTGACCTCAAACTAAAGTGATTTCAAAGTGAAGTAAATTAACACTCTTAACTTCTGAATACCTTTGAATAGGGAACACCTAGATGAGAGAACTTCACAACACAAGCTTCGTGTATTAACTTTATTTCAGTCAATCCATACAGAAATAAATTGCCCCAGCTTTTAAGAAACTTCTGTTGCAACCAATGGCTAGATTGTTTAAACATGAGCATTGAAGATGTAATAGTCTGAGTCAGTTTCAGTTCAAGACAAAACATTACATAGGACAACTGAGTGATCTTGTGTGAAGTCTGCAATCATCCACTCAACAGATCAGTTCTGATGCCTTGCACATCCCTTGCTGGTTTTCTCTCTATAAAAGAAAAGCTTTATTTAATTTGCAGTCAGCATCAAATACCTGAATGGAGTTAAATGGCCTAAGATTGAACCACATGGACAAGCTACATGACACTAACCTTTAATCAAGGGCATTTCTCCATAAAGATTACATTTCCCAGGACAAGATTTTCCTTGCCCATACAATTAGCACACATTCTGGTCCAGGGCAAGTCTAGGAAGAAAAAACAGATCCACTTTACCAAGATATTATTTAATTTAGTTTGACTGATCTACATAAAATCAGTTTTAAAAACTCTAGACTTCCACAGAGGCTTCCAGAAGTCCAAACTAGTTTCAAACTAGGTGGGTTTTTTTTTTTTTTTTTTTTTTTTTTTTTTTTTTTTTTTTTTGTTGTTGTTGTTGTTGTTAGTTTGTTTATTTAACTTTCAGTTAAGCAATAATTTAAGCTACTTAGATAGAGACAACACAACCCCATCCACTCAAGTCTGATAAGACTTTTTACACTACGTACCTGGAAGACCAATCAATTTACAAGGAACTCTTTTGACTCCATATTGTTTATCTCATGAGGCATATTCTAGGCAGTCAAGGAGCACCAACACACTTGAACTCTGAAAATTGAAAAAGATTAATGTGAAACAGAATTAGATAACATGATCATCAGATGACTTCCTCAATCCTAGAAGCTTCTTTGAAAGCTATAAAGTTGACTCATTAACTTTCTGAAATTCATGAAAGTGGTTTTATGGTTTCATTAACGTGTTCCTCTCAGCGTGATCCAAAGAAGAGTTTCAGCCTCACCTCTGGGTTTGAGAGAGAACTGTTATACCCCTCCATACTGGCCACTTAAGACACTGAGAGACTTAAGAGGGCAAAGCTAAAAAGGGGAGTAGATCATACCAATTTGTTCTAAGATTATTTGAATTTACTATTTACTCCAATCAGACAACTTACTTGAAACTCATGAATTATCAAAAAAGCATGACTTAAAATGGTCAATAACTCATTAAAGTAAAAAGCACTTACCTTCTTAACAGGAGGTATTATTCATTCCTAAGGAATCCTGAGGACTGCTTTCAGTTTAGGTGTGATCATCCATTTCTAGCCCGCTTCAATCATGAAATCACTAAGTGACTCCTAATAACAGAGAGGCCAATTATTACAGTGTAAAATTTCAGAAGTCACTTATGAAGTTCATCATCAAATATCTACAGCAAGGTATAGTAGATGGTTTAATCAAACGGATGAGAATATCCTTATCCAATGCAGCCATTTAAAGTAAATAATACATATCTTCTTAATATTGCTAAATACACTGCTAAACAGAGCACTTAAATTACTTCTGGTGCTGACATTACCAGAAGCTGGGAGTTCTCAGCTTTAGGAGAAGCTTTAACTGGCTAATTCCTTACCACTGTGTGCCTACTTGCTATACCTTGCAACAAATCACAGGGAGACACCGAAAGCTACTGTATCAGATAGAAGAGGAGGCCGGGCCTAAGGAAAACTACCGCACAGAGGCAGAGCAACGACGGGTTGAGCTCGACCTGTGAGACCCAGCGGGGGCAGAGGAAGGCTCACTCTGAGGCGGCACGCCCACCTACCGGCATCGGCAAGCGAGGCTCCAGCCCCAGCACGGCCATGGCAGCGGCCGCCGGGACGGGGAGCGACCAGCTGGGCAGAACCCCGGAGAGCATCGGGAGACCTCGTGGGGACCTCGCGCCGGAGCTGGGGAAGCAGAGAGAAGTCAGCACGGGAAGGGAATGGAAGGAGCCGTGGGGCGGAGGGAAGGGACGCTTGTGCCTCACGACAGGATGCAGGACGGAGGGGCGGCTCCGCACTGTGTTTATGTGAGGAAGGCGCTCTATCCCCCTGTGTTGACTCCTCGGGGCACTGCCAGGCTCCGAGAGGGCAAATGTGAAGGGAAGACGCGATGTAGGCCCCCGCCCCGCCCTCCGCCCACCGGCACGAGCCTCCCCCAGCCTTCACGCCACCCGCCCCTCATACAAGAGGAACGCCAGGCGGATGCCTTACCGCCTCACCGCCGGGCGGCGGGGAAAGAGGGCGGGCGGTGCCTCCGCGGCCTTTAAATACGGCCCGCCGCTCCCGCGAGATCCGCGCGAGCCCGACGTCTCCGGAGAAGGTGGGGAGGGGGAGCCAGTGGCACGGGCGCCGTCGCCTGTTGGTTGAGTAGGAGCACGTGACCGGAGGCGGCAGCACGTGACCGCAGGCGGCATTCCGCTCCTCACCGGACGGGTAGTGGGATGTGCGTGCTGGTCTCGGGGTCGCTGGAGCTCGGGGAGGGCTCCAGGCCTCTCAGTCAGGAGCGAGCTAGGGCCTGTAAGGCTTCTGTCGGGACGTGGCTACTCAGCTCTGCCCGGATGACAGCTGCGTGGGTCCGGAGGTCTTTAACGTGCAGACGTTCGGTGTAAAGTAGCAGCTGCATAGCGGTTTCAAGAAGCTAAATACAGCTGATCTCTGTCTAAACTCCCGTCTAAGCCCTTCTTTAGGAGACTTAGGATTTGCGTGTAAGGCTGGCGAGGCAAGCCCCAAGGCCGTGCTAATATCCCGCTGACTCCCAGCAGGTGAGCACGCCTGGGCAGTAGGCGCAGGGCCGGCCGGCCCGGCACGTTCGAGTTACACACAGCACGTGTCACCAGCCCTGGACGCACTGCCTGGCCTTGGAGGTTTCTGATCTCTGAATTACAGTCAACCAGCCTAGTTGGTTTGATTCAGGCTAAAACAGACACATAGTAACAACCAAGGGATAGTTAGAGAAGTTTTCTTACCACTTGTAGATACTTGGCTAAATCTTGATACAAAATATAAATCTTAAAACACTGTTGCAGGTGCAGTCCTTTTGTGACAGTATGCCTGTTACCACGATATCAGGATTGAAAAGCAGCCTCCTGACTACAGGTAAGCCACTCTGTTTACGAGTTTGCAGATGCACCTAGCTTCAGGTGATTTCACGTGAGGGTCTGCACAATAGCTATTTTTCTACAGGTAGGCAAGTAAGCTGGGTCAGTCTGTTCATGTAGTTTAGTCAACAGCATAAAGAGGCATTCAGCCTTTACATTTTTACCATTCATGGCTTTTACTATGAAAGTTTGACTAGTAAACACAAAAGTATTAGGGGAGTGGGGGGACAGGAATGGTTAAGGAGAGCTGTTTCAAGACCTTAAGATTCAGGTTTTTTGTGCTGTTTTTGATCCACAGTGATTACCTCCTGATAAAGCAAAGCCATCACTTCTTATGAGTGTGAGGGGTTAGCAGGCAGGTTGTGCACGTGCCCAGGAAAAGCTCATCAAGTCCCTTGTTGATCATGCCAGTGGTCCATTTTTCCTGTTGACACCAGGGCACCTCTGTTTTAGGCAGTCACCGTGAAGAATATTTTGAGGTCTGTGTTTTGAACTTACCTAAGTGACAACTGGCTGTCTTGGTTATTTTGTGCACTTAGTGTTGATTTTTTAAAGGAGCCTATGGTGATCTGAATTCAGCTGTTCAGATTTTGTAGGTTGGTGCCCTAGTCATCAAGGTCCCTCTTTGTAGGATGCATGAATTTCTCTATGTCATTGGTTTGATACCTTTCTAAGTGGACAGAATTTCATTTGTTCAAAAATATCACACTGAGTTCATCAAAATGCACAGTTATTTTTAACGTTTCTATTCAGTTTCACTTCTTTTCTCCACATAGATATGAAGGAAAATCAAGCAAGCAAAATCTTGATATAGCTGTCAATCTTTGCTGATAAATGTCAGTATCCGTCTGCATTATATAACTGGCAGATTTGGAACCTTACTAAGCAGTTGTTTCTATGTGTGTTTGTTTGTTTGTTTTTTAATCTATATGTCCGATGCAATAGGACTGTGTCTTAATTAAATCCGTGGGATGTTAATTCATTAAAAATGCAATTTGATTAATTTATGCCACCATTTACATGAAATGAAAGGGCCGTTTCAAATTCATGCCCAAAATAGACTAAATACAGCTTCCAGCCTATCTACTATCAAAATATCCTTTGTGTTTTGTTCTCTCTATGTGAGACAAAATTAGAGCCTGTAGAATAGAATAAAAACAATAAAAGAAATCCTTGGGGGTATGCAAACCAGATTTGTTATTTCTGAAGGTTTCTGGTGTTTTTTCTCAGTGAACCTTTTCTGAAGAATGGCAAATTACTTCCATGGCTATGAAGTCTGGTCATCTCAGCAATACATAATGGTTAGAACTCAAATGGTGCTTTCCACTCTGCCAATATAATGTTAATATTAGCACAGGTAGGCTGGATTCACAGATGAATTTAATGCAGACTTTCATTTTCTCTGCTTTAAGTTTGGTAGGTGACAACTGAGTTTGCTAAAATTCTAAAAATAAATGATGATAACAATGTAACTTAAAAAAAATTACAGAATTGGGAAAAAAAAAAGTGGGTAGTAACTGCCATGAAGCTGATAATGTCCTAGAGAAGAAAGCTGAGGCTTTTATTGGACTAAGGGACGCCCGAGAACCCCTCCACATTTGTTTTCCATGGACTGCCATGAACTTTAGAACACAACACACTTCTATCATTAGAACTCCAGAAGTCAATAGAATATCTCCTGTGGACCTGTTAGGAAGTTCAGTCCATGGGCTGCAAGCTGGCATTTGGCATTGTACTAAAGCTTCCAATCTGTTCTGCAATGGAAGCCAACTTTCATGGAAAATATCTGTTGTTAACTTTAGAAAGGGATTATCATGGAGCTTTCTACTCTGTCTTCTCTTTTTCTTGGATGTAGCATTAGAAAGTGCAATTTTTCAGCTTTGCAGTGGTCCCCACATAGGTGAATTCCTATTACTCTGACAGCCCAAAGAGCTGATCTTTCTCACTGAAGTTAATGATGAGTTGTACTAAAAGCTGAAGGCATTATGTAGCCCAAATAAGGTTAAAAAGCTTTGGCCTAGTGTTTATACAATGTGTGACTGTCTTACCTTGCAGAAAAATGGAATACCAGGCAGATTTGTATCTCTAGAATAAAAATTCAATGCTGTGGGAACAACAGTCACTGAAATTTCCCTTTTCTCAACAGAAATCAACCTAAAAACTGTAGTCTCAGTAATCTGAGGGGTTTGTATCTGTCCTTAGTGCTCATGCTTCTATCAGCATATTTGTTCATGCTTTTAAATCTACAGTGATCATTTTTGTAGAATAAATATTGTGATATGTGAAAGATGATAAAGTGTTTCTAAAATTCTAACCATACTGATAGTAGTGCTGATAATGAATTCAGCTATCTTGGATAGCTGAATTCTCTTTAATTTCTGTTACGTACTCTCCCACCTCCCAGAAAATCTGAGTCTTGTTTTAACTGCCTTTTCCACTAAAACTTGTCCCTATTTCCTAGAAATTGAACCCAAATATGATTATTCCAAAGACTTTTTCAGCAAAATTGATGGATGATCTCCCCTTTCTGGACTTATTTCAGGGATTGGTTGTTACAACAAAAATTTAAATGAACCCTCTGCAAATTCCTCATTTCTGGAAATGAAATGGAATGTTTTCTCTTAACAGTGAGCCAGTATTAGCTTTGCTACCAACTATGCTGTGTACATTTGGACAACTCACACGAAGTTTCTGCTGCCTGTTTTCTTTGTAAAATAGGCTGATATTAACTCGTCTCCCAGTAATTTGACAGCTCTAAGTGAATGTTTGCAAAGTAGTCTGAGACTTTCAGGTGGAAACCATTAGGAAAGTCACAGCCTCAGCCAGCCAAAGGGAGTATTTACAATAGGTACTTATTTTATATAGTGAAATACAAATGTTGGAATGTATAACCAGATGAAAAAAAGACTGACCTGAAAGTGAATGCAGGAGGAGAAAGACCGCTCTAAAAGTAAATGCAGGAGACGTTTTTTGACCTTTCAACAGAAATTATGTAAGTGCTCTCAGGTTATAAATAGCCCCTTGTTTTCCTTCTCTTTGTTTAGCACTCAGAAGTAACACTGGGTTACTTGTTTGTTATGAAGAGATAGGGCAGTGCTTTGGAGTGGGAACAATTGCTCACTGTTCTTTATTTACACAGATCCTATAGTGTTTGCAGCTAAATTTTGTTGCTTTTCTTAGCAGTTTTTTATCTTCAAAAAGCTACAGAAATGAACTTTCTAGTTCTGAAAACAACAACCCCGAAGAAAATCCATAGCACTCACCAACCCATTTCAAGAGGGAAAGTTTCTTTTTGTCTGGCCTGATCTGTGGCTTAAGAGCAAATAAGTCGGTGCTAAATGATCATTAAACTAGCACATTCCTTATTCAACCCTTAAACAGAAGGTACTAAATGCTTTGTAGAGCAGTATGTGAATACATGTGTGTGTCTGTATGTCCATATTTCAAAATAAGCATATCTTCCACAATGTCCAATTCCTTTAACAATGACAAAGAGCTTATCTAGTAGCAATTTATTTGGCAGCACCAACATGTAACAAACAGAAACTGCCTGGAACCTTACTCTGGAAATCAGGGAATGTGGATCAGCAAGAAAGCAGAAGTATGGAAATACCTCTTATCCTTGGGGTGCCCCGGGGGTTGGGGCATTTTGAACATCTACCTTGTATTTCTTTAGGTTTTGTGACCTTGCTGTTACCATGTATGTAAATTACTTTGTTGCCTTATTTATAAACCATTTATAAAATGGTTTATTTGCTTCATTGATTTTCACTGAGAGAGAGCATGATACCCTACAGTAAATCAAAATAAATACTATGTAGCAAAGAGAATTGAGGTGGTCTTCTGAATTAAAGGGATTTGGGCTTAAAAAACAGCTACAGTATAGTACATTCAATCTCTGTGGGCTACTTTGAAATGCACTGGAGATGGACTCAGGCCTCAATTGCTTCATGACTGCAGCTGGAGGTGGCCAGTCATGAAATGACACCTGGGCTGAGCTCCTGTTTCCTTTGGTTAATTCAACAAGATCTGTAATATTACTTTTAATCCAGACCCTAGGGGTTGTGCAAATTAATACTTGAAGTGAGTCAAATTGACATATAGTGCAAGATGGTTGACTTAATAAAATTACACCGAAGATGATTTTTTTTCTTCTGTAGTATTTTATTTGATGATTGTTTTACACAGTGATTTGTGAGTCTATGAGGCAGTTTAGTGGCTTTGCTGACTTCAGTCTGTAACATCCAAAAGTCTCCATGAGGGATGCTGGAAGTACAGCTTCCTCCATACTGTATTTCAAACATGTCCACAGTGATTTGATACAGTTAATTTCAGTTATTGAGGAAAGAGAGTTCTGCCTCTGTGACAGCTCTATTTAGAGTTTCTTTGCCGAAACAGCCAACAGAATGCCAAGTAATGCTAGTTTTGGTGCAGTTTTTGTAAAGTGGGCACTTATCCACCAGGAGCTGGATGGCAGCCAGCTGTCTTAGCAGCCTTCACAGGGTGGGATGCATCTTTCAGATGCTGCTGCTGCTGCCAGATTTTTTAATAATAATCAAAGACCTTCTCTTCAAACCCAAACTCTCAGAAAATTTCAGAATGTTTCCTGTAAATAATACCCATGGAGCCAGGCTCTGCAGACTGAAATTATTACATTATAGCAGTGTGAACTGGAAAGTGTAGCCGAACATGAGCTGCCATGTTTCCAAGTAAGCACCAAAATGTTACCAGCTTTCTCTCTTAAGAATCCCTTACATGTAGGGAAAGAACAACACAGGGACTTTAAGTTCCCGATGGGAACAGCTAAGGAAAGGGATGCTGAAGCCATATCCTAGAATCACAGAATGGGCTGGGTTGAAAAGGACCGCAATGATCACCGGATTTCAACCCCCCTGCTATGTGCAGGATCACCAACCACCAAACCAGGCTGCCCAGAGCCACATCCAGCCTGGCCTTGAATGCCTTCAGGGATGGGGGCAACCTGTTCCAGTGCCTCCTCGTTCCACAACCTCCTTGGGTAACCTGTTCCAGTGCATCACCACCCTCTGTGTGAAAAACTTCCTCCTAATATCTAACCTATACCTCCCCTGTCTCAGTTTAAAATCATTCCCCCTTGTCCTATCACTATCCACCCATGTAAACAGCCATTCCCCCTCCTGTTTATACACTCCCTTCAAGTACTAGAAGGCCACAATGAGGTCTTCCCGGAGCCTTTTCTTCTCCAAGCTAAATAAGCCCAGTTCCCTCAACCTTTCCTCAGAGGAGGGGTGATTGTAGGTGAACTCCATCCATGCTTCTCCATGAGATTTTCCACACGGCCACAAGATAACATCTTTGTGCTTCACCACAAGTGCAAATTTAAGGTGCCCATAGCTTTTAATGCTCTCACGCCCTGGAGGATGGCATGGGCCTTCATTTATTGTAGTGTCTGAAAATGAACTGAGCTTACTGCATCAGCGGTGTTGTGTAAATGCCACGTGCTGTAAGTCTGTGACTGAGCACTATGATACATCGTAACACAGACATGGTCCCTGCACAGCTGTTGTAAAAGTAAATGTCTACACGAGTGGCAGTGACTACAAAGCACATAGGGTAGGCAGTAAATTACACTCCTGCGTGCTGTAAAATGATTTGTAAAACGCCTGGATTCATGAGTCCTTCAAGCTGGGTGCAGAGAGCACATCCCAAAGCACATTGATGCTGTCACTGTCACACGCTGCATCGCTCTGCCTGCCTGCTCTCCTCCTCGTCTTCCCTCCTGCCCTCAAATGACATTTCTCATGCCCTTTAGCCCGAGTTCGGCGGCTCCCCCAGGGGCATCGCGGAGCTGTCCGGGCAGCGCATCCCCCACTGCTGCCGCAGGGCACCCCGTCCCCCGTCCCCCCCCCCGCGGCGCGTTGGCTGCGACGGTGCCGAGTGCCTCTCACTGCCCGGCCAGCTCGGGTCTGAGCGTGTCGCGCCACGCCGCGATGGAGCTGCGGCTGCCGGGCGAGGAGGAGCAGGAGGAGGAGGAAGAGGAGGAGGAGAAGGAGGAGGAAGGCAGGGATTAGTGCGGAGCCGGCTGGTGCAGAGGCGCAGCTGAGCGCTCCGGCGGGAGCCCAGGACCCTGCGGCCCGTGCGGGAGGCAGGGGCGGGAGGAGCTGAGATGCGGCTGCTCCAGCCACGCCGCTAAAACTGCCGGTCACTCGCTCGCTCGCGGGAGGAGGAGGAAGGAGGGCGGTGAGCTCCTTCCTCCCCGCTGCGCCGCGGGGCGCGGGCAGGCCTTCCTCCAGCTCATCCCAGCCCTGAGCCGGAGCCGCCGCCGCCCCCTCTGCCTTCCTGCCCTCTTCCCACCATGAGCGGGGCCGTTTTCACCTCGTAAAGATGGCGGTGTGGGATCGCTGCAACCTTTAGACTAATGACTGTCAGAAACATCGCCTCCATCTGTAATATGGTGAGTGCCCGCGGGCGGGGCGGTGCGGCAGGCCTGCTGGGGCCGGCGGAGGGGGCTGCTCGAGGGCTCGGGGAGGGGGGGGCGGCGGGAAGCCGAGCAGGCTGCGCCGGGGAGCGGTCGAGGCCCGGCGGACCGTCCCGGGGGGGGGGGGAAGCGGAGGCACCGACGGGAGCGGGGCTGGCGCCGGCAAACGCACGTTGAAGAAGGAGCCGTAGCCGCCTGTCCTTCCTTCTTTCCGTCCTTCCTCTTCCTGCCCTAAGAACGCTGCTGAGGAACCCCGGAGTTCGGCTCTGAATGCATACCCGCTCAGTGAGCCCGCTAAATCCCTCCAGGCAGGCGCCCTACGGGCTCATGCGGCCAGCAGCCCCCGGGGAATGCACAGAACGGAGTGTTCTGGTGTAAGAGGCTTTAGTCCCGAGGCTGGGGACTGCTTTAGGAAGTCTCAGCTGTAGCTGCTGTCAGGGTTTTTCTCCTGCTGAGTGCCACCCAGAGATGACTGCTGCTTACTCTTTTAACACTTGGCTTTCTCTAACTCCCGCTGTGTAATTAGGAAGAAATAAGAAAATATTAATATTTTTGCTTTGCCATTCCCATCCCAGGAATAGTTGAAAAGACCTTTTCTTCACTGTGCCCAGGTCTGTTTGCAGTCCTGACTCTACTGACTCAGAGCATCTGGATCGGTTTGGATTTCTTAAACTTCTTGGTGGGGGAGAGCTTAAAGTACATCAGTTTAAGGTTTATTAATGAACTGAGAAAGTGGTACACCTGCCAAAGACACGAGCAAGTGCTAAGTACACCAGCGCAAACAGAAGAGAAGCCAATTGCTGCACATTTTGTTGGTTTAGTCTGTATTTTTTCCCCCTTATTTCCAGGTTCTTCAAGAGCAGCTCCACACAGTTGCCAACTTCCCTCCATGTGGTGTCCCAGCATGCCTTGTGCTGGCAATGCCACACATACCATTCAGCTGCCCTGGAGAACGGAGCCTGCCTCCGGGGTAAGGCAGCAGGCACAGCCCAGAGATCCGGCTCCTGTGGGTCAGCAAAGCTGGGGAGGGAGCGCGGGCTGTGAGCTGCTCCCTTCTGTGGCAATGGCAGCTTTCCACTGCTCTTAATACCTTCCAGTCCTGTGGGTCAGGGATACTGCAACAAGCACTGCATGAAGGGGAGCTGGAGGCTGTAAGATGGTTGTAAGGCTTTAGCATTGGCTTAAAGTTCTAGGAGCTCCATGATTTCTCTTGTGTGCTTCAGGCATGTGCTTGCATACAGCCTGCTTCTCCCAAAACCTGCATAGACAGAGCAAAGCTGCTGGGCTTATTCTAAAAATGTGCTGCTCAGCTGCTGCCATTAGATCTTGTGAAAGTGGCATGTCAGAAATGGAAGAGTTAAAGTCACACAAGAGCTCATAGTTCAAGCCAATTCTGACTCGTATCAGTGCTAAGACAGAGGGTGAAGTTGGTTTGACAGTAATGATGTTTGAAAGCTGTGTGTTCCTTAGGTTATACGTATGTGGTTTTATATACATTGTGTTACACTGGTCATATTCATTCTTCTGTGTGTAACCCATAGGATTATTAATTTATTTTAGGATATAAAAGCTGGGTTTCAGGAATCTGGGTCTTTAAGCTAAACATAAACTATTGAAAGTACCAGTAACACTCCATTATGGCTCCTCTGAAGATGATCCTGCCCAGATAAAGTGGTGAACTGTAAGAGGAGCTGGGACCTCTCTCCATAAGAATGGGACTTAGGAAGGTTAGAGTTACATGAGCAAACTTTTTGTTTGTATAAACTATTTTTGCTGTTGTAGATTGACAGAAGGCATGTGTAGAAATCTATCAAAGATCTATATTACCCAATCTTGTTCCTTCAGTATAACACAGTGCTTGAAGAACTGAGCCACTCACAGTCTGTGGCTAAGAAATAGGCAATACAAGTATAGTGAAGCAAAGCAAGCCAGGGACAGTTTTTAACTTGCTTGCAAAGGAGATTCAGTACTGTAGATCTGCTGGATTAACTCCCATATGCTGAGGGAAACACAGTAGGAACACAGTGAGAAAAACAGGTTTACCCCTTCCACTTGACATATGTATTTGTTGCATATATTGCAATGCATAACTTAAAATTACTTCGTTGTCTTTTCCCAGTTTGCCTCTCCCCCCACCCTCCCCCTGGTTATAATTACAATAGCATTAGTTATTCACTGACTTGGTTAACAAAGCCGTCTTTTGCTGAGGCTAGAGGGTGATGAATGCCCCTCTACCTGAAGGAATTGGTGACACTCCTGAGTGGGCACAGTGGCCATTCGATGAGATGGAGATCCAGCTCCCAAAAAGCTCCTCTTACTGCCTTGCAGATGCTGGAAAGTCATCTACGAGGTCTGTATACTGGTGGCCACATCAGGAGGTCTGCAATGGGCAATTACCAGCTTTTGGGTCGGGCAGATGCAGTAGAAGTGAAGAAGCATGAGATAAGTTGAGGAAACTCTTAGAAGGAATATCAGCACTCTGTGCCATGTCAGCCTTGTAGTTTCTAGACATGAACTAGAGGTGTGTTGTAATCCTCATTGGTATCATTTTTGTGAGACATTCCAGACAACTCAATACAGAATGCTGGTTCAAAGGCAAAGAGGCATGCTGTCATTTCAAGATTGCTGCTCACTAAAAACCCCTGCAGTATGTTTCTGTGTTTATGAGATTTTGATGCAGCCTTGAGTTCATGCAGCAGCCGTGGCCTGGGCAATATTACTGTTATATGCAGCAGACAGCATCTAACCATTTCAGAATGTATTGACATATTTTTGCAAAGATGGCTAGCAAGATCTGTGGGCCATGTTTTCCTAAATACCTTTTAGAGTTCTGCCGAAAAGAGATATTAGTTTCCCCTTTCATAATTTCATAAGAGTATTTCAAATAATCTGATCTGCACTTCAGCATGCCCTGCCAAATTGATGAGCAGTACGTTTTGAACACACTCGGATGGCTTCTGACACAAAATATCTTTTAGAATACCTCACAGTTGCTCTCAGTAAATGTTATATAGGTATTCTTTTTAAAAAATGCTGTGGTTTGATAAAGAAAAATAAACTGCTACATCTGAAAATATTAATATAGGCAGTTCAAGCAATACAATTTTAGAAGAGTGTGGCATTTCAGCATGACCTACAGGAAATCAGAAAAGAAAGATGACAAATATAGGGAATGTGAAGTCTAATTACTGTAGCATCTTTATGAAGTAAAGAAAAACTTGAGAGTATGGCTGGCAAACGGGCACTAGAATGACAAACAGAAAGTGTTCTTTTCATCAGAATTCCAGGAAAGATACTTGTAGTATTAGAGGATATACGATGGTGGGAAATGTCCTAATATAGTGACAGAGACTGCCTTGCGTGCATACTGCTTTTATGACAAAAGTGGTCATCAAATACTTCCCAGTTATTTAGAAAATTATAAGCACACTTGGACAATTCATAACAATTCATGTTTTACCGTGTAATATTTTATTTTTGTTGCGTATAGTCATTGGCTTCTAGTTGCTGAATTAAGAGCAAAACAGTGGTTATGCTAAATACTTTAGAAAAGGAACCTCTTAGTTACAGTTCATTAAGGCTGAGTGAGTCTGAATTGTGGAAAAGGTGGATTAAAAAGCAACTCTGGGCTCTGATGAAGTATGTGTGGCAGGTAAGTAACACTTGGGAGGTGAGATTCTGGTGGGCTTGAAAAGACACCAGTCTATGGATTGTAAACTATGGCCAATTAGAGAAGCAGTCAGCAAAATCTCCTCTGCCTCGTGAATCTGTCCTTGGTTGGCTGTTTGCTAAATACACTTCTGTACATTTGTGTACACCCAACTCCACAGTGTATGAGTGCTTCTGGAGAGCCTTGTGTCTGTTATAACAAAGCTCTGTTATAAGCCTTCTCTTGGACATGCTTAGACTTTGCAGAGAAGGGTGCTGTGCTGATGTTTTCAGGCCAGCTTGAATTCTGGATATTGCTCTGATTATTTCATTTGATTTCACTACTGATCACTTAATAATATGTGCCTCTGAACTGCCATAAAACCACAACATCCCTGACCATTCATTGAAATTTCATGTGATAAACCTGTATTGTTTCTGACCTATGTCTGTCTAACCTGAAGACTTGTGGTGACAGTGACTATTTCACATCTCTAGGCAATCCATCCCAATGATTCAGTGTCCTTATGGCTAGAACACTCCCTAATGTCTTATCTGAATTTACCATAATTTGAGCTTCCCACTTCTTCTCATGTCCACTCTTGAGACCAAGAACAGACTGATTCCCTTCTGTAATAAATGTTACGTGCTTTAAAGTATTCTCATGTGCTGTCTCAGTCTCTTCTATCTTATACATGACCCCGTTCAGCCCTTTTTACAAGTCATTTTCCTCTAGGGTTTTTTGTTTTTATTTCCTTCCTTTGGACTCTCTCCGGCTGTGTTTGTATTTCTTGAAGCCTAGCACCCAAACCTGGCCACAAGGTCCTGTGTGAAGTCTTCCTGGTGACAAATTTAAACTGGAAAGTCATTTTAAGAACTTTTTAGGCCTCTGTCTGTAAGAATTTCTTTGTGTTGTCTTTTTTAAAAAGTGCAGCATCATTAATTTATTCATCTGAATAATATGCTAGAGTCTCTTAGACAGTGCTGTTTGTTTGTTTTCAGGAACAATTAGCTTAGCTCTCTTTCATTCTGCATATATGCAGGTGATTCATGTCTTCCTGTACAAAATGTTGTACTTGCCTTAGATGAATTTCAACCATTTTCAGAGCATTTCTCTAATGGGTCAAAAAATCATTTTGAATTCTAAGCCTGTCCTCCAGTATATCTGCAGCCTTTGTAATTCATGTTATAATGAGATTTAATGAAGATATTTAATCTTCTGTCCTCTATGTTAACAAAGCTGGGGCAGCTGTGATGAAGTCTAGAAGAAGCCTTACCCTAAAGACGCACTGAGACACGATGAGTGTCATCACTATGGCCCACACAAAAGTGCTGCTGAGGAAATTACAGGCTGTGAACAAACCTCAGTTTCTTTCTCATTTGTGAGGCCATACTGGGTTTATTTGTTCTGCAGAGTAAATGGGAGAGGGAAAAAAAATATTGCTATTTGTGCCAGGAAAAAGACCAAGTGCCACTAATCCAAGAACAAATAAACTAAGAATGGAGATGGATTTGTAAAAGAATACTGAACTGCAGTTTGGTAAATGTTGCCTAATTATGGAAACTTTGAAGGTCAATACGTAAAAACAAAATTACTTTTGGATTTAAATATTTAAATGTGGAACTTGTAGGTCTTCACTAGAACCTTGCATCCCATACTTGTCCTTTAAGGCGTATAAGGCAGAGTACCTTGAAAATCTTGGACAGAATAGCCAAGTGATTCAGGATTTTAGGCTTCAAGGCTTTTTTTTTTCCTGTTTCTTGGCAACAATGCAATGAAAGAGCTGAAGTTATTGATGGTGTATATAATGTGTACATCCATGTTTGGAGACAGTTCAGCGCATCCAGTGGGGAAAAAAAAAAAGAGTCAGGCATCTGAAGCTTGTATAATTTGTCGTTGTGGTCAGAAAACTCTAAGGAAAATATGTAAAATTATTATTTTAAATCATCCTTCTTCCAAAAAGTATGATCACATACTCACTTTTAGGTCTGTCAGTATCCTCTTGCTATTTACTATGATCCCCTCTGTTTTTCATGGCACCTTCTCTTTCCTCTTTTATCTCTTGGCAACAAGAACTTAAAATAGCTGTTCTGGTGGAACAATAAAACATTTATTTGCTGGAAAAAAAAGATGCTAATCTGGCTGAATTAAACAATTTTTTGTTACTTTAGAAATTACAAAGATGTTTCAGTTTTGACATTTCATATATATGAATTTTGAAGGAGGTGTGTTCAGGTATTCCAATTTCTCTTTGGAAGTAAAGGTTGACCCCAAGGGAAGTCAAGGTCCTACGGTGAGTGTACGCGATATATCTGTTGAGGACCGTTGTGTAAATACTGCCCAGTATGATCTCCCTCACTCTTCTCTTACTCTATTGGTGTTGCTTCTGGAAAACAGGTTTGGATTTTCTTTACCATTACTTGCTCTCTTTCCAGTTATTTGTCACAGCCATTTGCTGGTCAGGGGGCTTCTACATCTTTTTTACCTTTCTTTTCCCTCCCATTCCATACACTATGCCTTCCAAAACTGTGAAACTCAGGCTGCCTGGCCCTAAAGTCATATCTATTTTGTTCCAATTTCTCTTCTACCAGTTCCAGCATCACCCTTTGTTTAAGTTTTCAGTTTCTTCCTCCTGGAAACAACACTATTTCTAGCACATAGCTTTTCACTTCACTCGAATACTAAAAGAATATCTAGTTTGCAGCTGTGTATGTGATCTGAAGCCCTTCTTTGCCATCTTTTGTTGATCTATTTTTCTTTATGTATTTGTTAAATATCTGTTTTCGCTATTCAACTTTTGTCTTCTTTTGCTTAGATTTTCTTGTGAACAAAGTATTTATTGTTTCTTACTTTGTGTTTTCTGGTTTGATGGTAATTCATATTGTGTTTCTGTTTCATTGAGAAAATAGCTATGCAATAGGTTTTCCACAGTTGACTTAAGTTTCCAATTTCTTTACTGCACTCCTTTTCTTTAAATTAAGCACATATGTATTCCTAGAAATTTAGTGACATATTTATAGCTCTGTCAGAATGCAAAATTAAGTTTGATTTGCTGTATTGTGTTAGCAGCATCTTTCATTTTGGCACTGTTTCATTTCTCATCTTCCATAGAACAATTTTATTTGGTTATTTTGCTTTGTATGACTTAATGATCTAATGCAATGTGGGTTTTTTCATTGTTTTCTTTTCCCTACACTGTTCTTTTGTATTTATTCTTAAGTCCAAAGGAACAGGAGGTTTTGTTTGTTTGTTTTTATTTTACTTAAAAAACTTTCATATGATGATAGGTACAAATTAAACTTTTATCACAGAGTCACAGGGGTTGGAAGGGACCTCTGGAGATCATCCAGTCCAACCCCCTATAGCAGGTCACACAGAAAAGCATCCAGGTGGGTTTTGAATATCTTCAGAGAAGGATACTCCATTAGAGGAGTATTCATTAGAAGGATAACCATTCTGGGCAATCTGTTCCTGTAAAAGTAAATATTTTCCTCATGTTCTCATGGAACTTTCTGTGTTCCACTTTGTGCCCACTGCCTATTGTCCAGTCGCTGAGCAACAGCAGAAGAGCCTGGTCGCATCCATTTGATACCCACCCTTGAGTGTTTGAGCAATTGTACACTTGTAAAAGTGACCAAAGTGATTTCTGTGCCTGGGGACAAGGATAATCATGCTTAAAACCCAATGTAAGTAGTCATGGTTGAACACTGCTATAGGTGAACAACACACACACACATTTAACACGTCTCTAATAAGACTTTTTCTAGCTTTAGCCTGGTTTGGATGTACAGTTTGTGGTTTATTTGGGTTAGAATATTTCCAACCATTCCTTGTGTCATATCAATCACTTTTGAAGAGCTTTTGTATGTCAAACGTGTAACACTCATTGAACAGATCTATGATGAGCTGTTGGAAACTCCATAGCAGTGTATAGATTTTGCATGAAGATAAGTTAGTGCGCATCATGGATTTGTTTGTTTTTCGGTGATAATTACTTGGCAAATCCTAGGTCTTGCTGTTTCTCTCAGTGTGTTCAAGATAATTTAAATGTTGAAAAAGATTTGTCAGAACCATCTGGCATCCTCTGAAGTAAGAAACCTGGGCCTGGGGAAAAAGAGGTAACAGAGGAGCAATTAGTTAGCCAAGCACTTATATTCTGCTAACATATACACTATACGTATATGTACACACTAATGCACGTTCTGTAAAAGAGTGGGAGGTCACTTTTGAGAGGCATTATTTCCTGCAAGTTCTAGAGGGAGAATTTTTTCCGGCATGGAAAAATCTTCCTGCAGAAATGAAAAAACAAAAACAAAACCAACCCATATCCAATTTCAGTCTTAATTTAGAGAACTTAATTTGAATGCTGAATGTATAATTGAAGAAAACCTATGCATTGGTTTGAATGCTGTGCTGTGAAGTCTGTATGAGGATGGTTTTCTTCAGAAGTTGCATTGATCTTCTGTATTTGAATTGTCTTCTATAAGCCAAGGCGTTGATTAAACCAGCAGCTGTTTGCTTTGCTGTTAGTATCAGATAGGCAACTGCCTATCATTTTCCTCCCTCATGGGAACTCAGATGCTTTGCTGAATGTAGCATTTTTGGCAAGGCTGCCTCTCCAAGCAAAAAAACCTGATCCTCATATAGAACTTACGTAATTATCACACTGTCATATCAGTTGACACACAGCCAGCAATGGCTTTGTACTGATCCTTTCTTCTCTGAGTTTCTCACTGAGGCTTAGTAGAGCCCTCCAAGGGCATACAACATATTTCTTAATCTTTTCATGGAGCCTTGTGCAAATGAATTACCTAGTCTCAAAGGGAAATCCTCTACATCTGGTCTAAGAAATAATCTCTGTGCTTGTAAGAGAAAGGAAGAGACTGGAAAGAGATTTGGTAAGGGTTTATGAAACACAGAAGCTTTGGCAGCTTCCAGAAAAGGTCCAACTTGAAGGAGCTTCTTTACTTTCAAGGCTTATAGGTTGTTAAAGAGCACCAGTGCCGGGTTTCACACCATTTCCGTTGAGTAAAATCATCTTCTTTTAATGGACTGACATGAAAAAATAATCTAATAGAGCAAGCAATGTTGATATTAGGTGGAGGAAGGAAATAAAAGTCGGATGTTGAGAAGAAAAAACAGAATTACTGAATCTGATTAACACTAAATTTAAAAATTTTAACTGATGAGCTCTCCAAGCCATTATTGAACAAACCTCAGGAACACAGGTCATTTCAGAGCACTAGGAAGAAACGCTGCATGTAAATTTTTTTTTTTTTACTCTATTTGAATAGAGTCGGCATGGACTTGTGTAAATGCAACCTGATGTCAATCTCAGAAAAAAAAAAAAACAAACAAAATACAAATATGAGTATGGGAGGCAGCTGGTAAAAAGCAAAAAGATAATGAAGTTTTACATGTTAGCATCTTTGTGGTGGCAGTTTATATGTTGTAATGAAAGTCAGCCAACTGTGCCATTCTTATGTGACAGAAACTACAAAGGCTTAGTGTATTAATACTGCATACTGCAGATTAAATTCGGTAAGAAAATGACTCTCTGATGTCAGTAAAACAATTATCAGACAGATTGAGAACTGGCTAACCAATAGATCTTGAATAACTGTACATAGAGAATACTTCTCCAAGTACAGCATTTTTACTGATGTCCTTCGGAGATCATAAAATTGCTCAGGTTGAAAAAGACCTCAAAGATCATCAAGTCCAACCTCAACTTAACCATACTACCCTAACTCTAACAACCCTCTGCTAAATTATGTCCCTGAGCATCACATCCAAATGGTTTTTGAACACATCCAGGGATGGTAACTCAACCACCTCCCTGTGGAGCCAATTCCAGTGCTTAACAACTTTTTCTGTAACTAAGTTTTTCCTGATATCCAACCTAAACTTATCTTGGTGCAGCTTAAGGCCATTTCCCCTTGTCCTGTCACCTGTCACCAGTGAGAAGAGACCAACCCTGCTCTCACTGTAAGCACCTTGCAGGTACTGGAAGAGAGCAATGATGTCTCCCCTCAGCCTCCTCCTGTCCAGACTGATCTGTACGTTTACACAGTAGCAAGGAGTGACAGCACTGGCAGCAATGAGGCCTGTTAGCTCAGTGATCTAAGCTTGTTAAAAATAAGCATTTTCATACAGTCAAGCTACAGGTAATGTACAAAGAAGTCGTGAGTGTACTTTACAAACCAGTAGCTGTGAAAGCGACTTTACTGTTGAAATGAAGACACAGCTGAACATAATTTGAGGCACTGACCAAGAAGCAAGGCAGTGCTTGGACTTATGCACCTTTCAACATTAGAACAAAGTACCACATGTATTATGCTTACTTTTAACTTCTGTGCTGCTCTTATTAGAACAAGGTGCTGTTCTGGATCTCAGGTTTTGTTAAAGGCCTCTGACAAATTAGAAGGGATGCAGAAGAGTTTCAGTAATGCTTAGAAAACCTGCTCAACATCTAGAGGTCAAGTATCTTTATGAAACAAGAGCATAATGGGATCCAGCTGCTTAAGTATGAAGTATGAAATAAGGGAGAGGCGTGTGGGGGGAGAACCACTGTTGTTGTGACCTGTTCACTTCAAGTCAGCCATCATCAGAGCACCCAGGTCAGGCTAGCTTCACTACCTACAACTGCAAATATTTGTGTTGGCTCGGGTGACTGTTGTGCTTGGCCATTAGAAGAGCAGAGTTAGCTTGGCTAATTGTAACTGAAAGGAAAAAGT
The DNA here is from genome assembly GCF_019238085.1 of Lagopus leucura. NCBI lineage: Eukaryota > Metazoa > Chordata > Aves > Galliformes > Phasianidae > Lagopus > Lagopus leucura. Next base: position 45,458,837 of record NW_024962264.1, read on the forward strand.
GCATTTCTATCTTAATGTCCATGACTTTATTTTGGAATTTTAGTAGTTTACATTAATTCTTCGCTCTTTCCTTAGGGCACCAATGCCTCTGCTCTGGAAAAAGACATTGGCCCAGAGCAGTTTCCCATCAATGAGCACTACTTTGGATTGGTCAATGTAAGTACCATTTTCAATGGACAAATCCTATATAGAACTATGCTTTTTTGAGTTTTACTTATTTTTTTCATCCCAATGCTGCTCTAAGGCACGATTGCCTTGTTTTTAAAAAGTGCTGTGCACGTTCCAGTTTTAGGCAGAATGGGCTGCAGAATTGTTTAAAATGTTTTGAAGATAACTTCATACTCCCCAGAGAAAACAGTTTAGTGTTCTATGGGCGTTTCCAGTGGTTAGAGCTTAAATTGATAAAGTCAATTTTACCTATAAAATATGAGGGACAGTCTCTTTAATTTTTGTAGAAAGTGATGGAGTTGTATAAAAGTTATATAAATATATTCCTACAGCAGCTGCCTAGCAAAATGGCTGTGTCACAGAAGACAGATGTTGAGTAGTTTCTTGTGATACACAAAGATTAAGATTGTTTTTGCTTTTACATGGCAGTTTGGGAACACCTGCTACTGTAACTCCGTGCTGCAGGCACTGTACTTTTGCCGTCCATTTCGGGAAAATGTTTTATCATACAAGGCCCAACAGAAAAAGAAGGAAAACCTCTTGACTTGCCTGGCAGATCTTTTTCACAGTATTGCTACTCAGAAGAAGAAAGTTGGAGTTATTCCACCAAAGAAGTTCATATCAAGGTTGCGAAAAGAGAATGGTAAGTATGAAACTGGAATTCTCTTAGATATCTGTAAGCTGATCAGGGAAATCTAAACATTGAGCAATGTGGTCATATTAGTCAGATGTTAGGTTAAGTCTGTAAATAACTTTTAGCATTTTTTGGTTTTAGATACTAATATTGTAGTATCTGTTATGCAGTCCTATGCTTGAAATTGCTATGCCAGATTTCCTGAGTTCTCAGAGGTGATGATTCAGTGCATGGTACGACAGACCACACTGAGCAGTGAGTTAGAGCTGGGGAGAAGGTGCCATTCTGCCTCAGGTTTTTTCTTACTTTTAATGTAGCATGGCAGAGAGAAATGCTGAGGGCAGCTGGCATTACTGAAGCAGTGTGGCCTATTAGGGCTACAGGCATTACAAGCCCAAAATACCTTGGGAGGGCAGGAAACTGTGTTTTGGAGTTGTTCAGTGGACTGCACGTCAACCACTGCTGCTGTTCTTAGGAGCAGTGGGTGCAGTCTGACACTGAGAAGCATCAGGCCCTTTTTGAGCACCACACTGGCAACAGCATATGCCTGGTCTTTTAGTGTTTCTTCCCAAGGGATGGGGGGAATGTCTTGAAGTAAGGAAGCCTGCCATACAGTTCCTTTTCAACCTGGATTCGTATCAGTGTGGGTGTTGTACTTGGAAACAAGGGAGCTTTGAATGAAGAGAAGAAAGAATTGTGAGTTAACACCTGGGAGAAATTGCCTCCTGGTGACAGCATGTAAATGGGCAGACTGTCCATTGCAAAGCAGGCATTGTAAACACTGACAAAGTCAGCTCCAAGTCATCTTAGTGATAAATGCCCCTACTCTGCTGGGATCACCTTTTGGGACCTGGTCTTATGTTTTCAACTTTTTCAAATTAGGGACAGATTTGGAATATATTAATGTGCTTCTGTGTTCAGGCTAGCTGCTTCAAAGCTATTGACTGTACAATATTTTTGAGGAAATCCATGTGGGCTTTTTCCAGGAGCAGAGGGATAAAATCACACATTTCTTGGGAACGCAAATTATTTTTCTTTAATGTTTTGGGTAAGTTAAGCCTTCACTAGGGAAGAAGCCTGTTTTTCATCACCACTGAGGTAGTCTCTGCTCCAGAAAGCATTTTATATGAAAGAGAAGTCTGTACTCATCTTGTGTGTGAAAAATAAGCTTTGTTAGATTATGTTGCTATTATTATTATTATTATTATTATTATTATTATTATTATTACTTAGGACCAGAGGGAATGGCTTCAAGCTACGGCAGGGGAGATTCAGGCTGGACATTAGGAAGTATTACTTTTCAGAAAGGGTGGTCAGGCACTGGAATGGACTGCCCAGGGAGGTGGTGGAATCACCGACCCTGGGGGTGTTCAAGGAAAGGCTGGATGTTGTGTTGAGGGACATGGTTTAGTGGGAGCTACTGGGAATAGGTGAACGGTTGGACTGGATGATCTTGAAGGTCTTTTCCAACCTTGGTGATTCTATGATTCTATTATGTTTGCATCCAGCATCTTCGTTTTCCCCAGCCAAGGGTTGTACTGTCCAAACTCAGTGATGTGGAATGTATGGGTGGGAATCAGTCTGATGTTAAGCAATGGGTGTAAGCAATTAATGTAAGTTCCTTCTGTAGTCACCAGTTTTCTTGTACAGTGGGCACAGATAGTTGGCTGCACTGAGGACCACCCTCTTGCTTTCTTCACTGACTGTAGTAGAAGCCTACACAGCTAATTCCAAATACAACCCCACTCTTTTAGACACGCTAAAGTTATGTGAGTTGAAGTCTTCCCTCAAGGTAGCTTCTCTGAAAGCCAGTGTACTTTTCTTTGGCATGATTGTAAGTAGTTTGCTGAGCAAGGACCAATACATGTCTTTGGAAGACAATGACTTTAGTTTGATTTCTTGAAATAAAAGATATACTCAGCTTTAGAAATCTTGACTCTCTTCTTCACAGATCTATTTGACAACTACATGCAGCAGGATGCACATGAGTTTTTGAATTACTTGCTGAATACAATCGCCGACATTTTACAGGAGGAGAAGAAACAGGAAAAGCAAAATGGGAAATTGAAAAATGGCAACATGAACGAAGCTGAAGAGAACAATAAGCAAGAACTCACCTGGGTGCATGAGATTTTTCAGGGAACACTGACTAACGAAACTAGATGTTTGAACTGTGAAACCGTAAGCATTGGGATAGATCTTTTTTTTTTTTTGGTTGTTGCCCTTTAATAGATAGATATGTTTTATATGTATAAACATATGAATCTTTTCAGACATCTGAGAATTGTGGATATTCCTGTAGACTTTACTTCTTGAAGTGAGTATATTCTTTTCTAAAAATTTATTTTTCTAGGTGTTTCTTGGCTAGCCTTTGCCAAGTCTGGCTGTCATAGCATGTACCTCTACACTTAGAACCCTTGCTAGTTAATCAGTATCCTTCTCTATTACTGTAATTTCAGGAGAAGGTATTTGCATTGTTATTCCAAGAACCAGAGGAAAGATAAGATGGATTTGCATTAATTTATGTCGAAGAATGTGACTGCCAAAGGATTTGTTATTAACAAACCATACGTGTTCTTTTGTCTTCTGAAATATTCTTAAAAGAATGGTGGAAGTCTCTTTATTTGAAGTCTCAGTAAAGCACAGCATAGTTTGCAAATCTTACCTAACTTTTGCTTTGTGTCAAGGATGAACTAGTTTTCTCAGCACTTTCTATAGCCGATAGAATTTGCAAAGGACCTTCTTCACGAATCTCTCTCCATCTGTCTCCAGGTTGTTCTGTGAGATGGAAGTCTGAGCAATATCAGGTATTCCATCTACACAGTACAGCTTGTTCTCATTCCAGTCCTTGCACTGAGTTGTTGCAATTGTTTGTGCAGCAGTGTTGTGAATTGGGCCAACGAACTGATCTCTCCTAAGAATGATGTTTCCAACTCAAACCAATATTGCTACTTTGGAACTTGTCTATAGAAAACACAGCTTTAGATTACTTGCAGGTCTAACTCTAGGCAGCCGAATTTAGGTGAGATAAAAGTCTAGAAGAACATATTCTGATATTCTTTAATGATAACTCTACTCCAAGTAAAAGACTCCTTGGGAGCTTGTGTTCAGGGACAGGGCAGAGTGATAAAGTGACAATCAGCTTGAGAAATGGGGTGGACCGAATCTGGAACAAGACTGTTAAAGAGAAAATGTGAGAGGTAGAAATTGAAAATTAATTCTTTAGTATATTTCAGTTATGACAGCTCACATAGTAATAGCACGATAAAAAAAGTGGAAGGATAGGATTCTTTTTGACAGACAAGCTTCTTTAAACAGTTGTGGCCTGTTTAAAGAAGCCTAACATAGGCCTAACGCTCTAAGTTTGCTCAGTCAAATTGTAATGAAGTCAGGATGTGTCCCCGAGTAAGAGCAAAACCGCACAACACCAGTATGTAATTCAAAGTGATCAAGCTGTACGGAAAAAAACAGCACTATGTGCTGCTGCTGTAGAAAGGCACTGCAGCTTCCTGTGAATGCAGAAATATGGTGCTCTGTACAGTATAATTCTACAGTTGTTTATGTTTTTTCTTTTATTACTGTACCTTGAAATCTTTGGAAAATGAAATGGATTAAAAGGTAACACTTTGCTAAAATGTGAATGTATCGTGCATGAGGAATCGTGCAGATTCCAGTAGTTATTCTCACAAAGAGGGCAGTCTGAATCTGTGTTTCCAGTGACCTCTAGTTATAACTGTATTATTCTAGCTTGATTGGACTCATCTCCCCGTTTGAGCAATATGTTATGTGCTGAAGTCAATATCAGGATTCCTAACTGCTTAGTGATATTTAGATGAAATGCTCTATTTGCCAAAGACTTTTCCAAGTATTTAACCTCCCTCTTGATGTGCTGTGTGCCTGAAAGAACTCTACTTCCAGCAGCAGAGACACAATGTTCTCTGAGGTTTTGTTGCTCTATTTTTGAATTCTATACATGTGTTTACACTGCAGTTGATTGCTGCCAGTTTTGTGGTTTCCTGTGCTCTTTGGATAGAATCATATCTCAGAGAGGATTTTTGCTTGAAGAACTGCTGTTCATTTTATTTAAATGTACTTTATGCCTCTGTACATCCTTGGTAATATCAAAATTCATCCTGCTAAAGGTGTTCCTCTGGGTTCAAGGTTGATTTGGATTGCATTCACCATGTTTATAGGATGATATAATATGAAGATGAGCTCAGAGCAGTACGTAATTTCCAGACCCACAGGCCTGCATGAGTTTGAGCATAGAAATTTGAGCATGAGTGTCCGGAGTCAGAACAGCAGATGGAACCCCTTGCTGAAGTTCTGGATTTGAACTTTGCAATCCTGTCAGATTAAGTTATTCTAAAGAAATGCATTCACAGAAAGCAAGATATGGAGTGTTTGTGCAACATTTACAATCAGAATTGGTTGTTACAAATATGACTAAATTCATTTGTAGTAATCCTGCTACAGTCTTAGTTTAATCTCATCCGAAAAATAACCATGTTGGTTTTTCTAGGTGTTCAAGGCCTTAAAAACTAGTTAATGGATGAGCAGAAAATCACTAGATTTTGGGATTTAATTGGTTACCCTGTCCTAATTTTAATTTAATTTACAAAAACGTTTATTAAGATGCTGAGTAAGATGTGTTGTTCTTTATGATCTGAGATGACTCAAAATGGGGTCACCTTTTACAGATCTGTTTGTCTACCATTCCTGAGAGAGTCCTCATTAATATTTATTGCAGAGAGGTTCCAAATGTGACCAAAGTTTAGAACATCTTTGAATTTTGGAGAAGCTTGAGCTCAGAGTTCCCAACTACCTCAGGGAGTTGCTAAACTACACCTATTATGAATATTAATATATTATATATTGATATATTATATATTTATGTGATATATATATATATATGATATATCATTGATATATATATTGAAGATTTTCCTTATTTTGAATCTCAAAGCTGATACAAAAGATGAAGGACCATTAATGAGATGACCTGTAGGATACATGAGTGGCATTTAAAAATCATATTTCCGGTCTGCAAAGAAATATTGAAATTCCATGATTTTCCATGAAAAGAATTCTGGAGAAAAATGTTTTGGCTCAGCTGAAGTACAATAATTATCTGTTGTAGAAGATAAATATATGTATACACATATAATTCAATCTCCTTCAAGATTAAACATTTTAGGTGAAAAGTCATTTTCAAGCAAAGCCAGGATCTATCACTCTGAAAATGTTCGAAAGACTACTTTTTAGAAAAAAATACTTTTATCAGACTTTTTCTCATCTTCTTCCACCTAAAAAAAAAAACCACATTGGTGAAATCACAGTGATTTTACAAAATATTGCCACTTTGCCATTTTTTCCTCCAACCTCTCATTCAGTCTTGTTAAAATTATTCATCAACAGTAATATTCCATGGGGAAATGTAGGTGTGCCAACAAGAGACACAAAGCCAAGCTTTTAAATTTTCACTGGAGAAAAAATATAAAGCATTTGAATATGACATTTCTCAATGAATGCCTGCATGGAAATTATTTTCACTGTATCCTTAATAGTGGAAATAATCATGTAGGGCGTAAACTGAGATTACACAATTTATACACAGATAAAATTCCAGTATAATAAGGAGCTGGGCTGTATTTTGTAACAATAGAACATATGTACTACACCAACCAGAGCCTAATGTACAGGATGATGCTCCCTGTTTAGTGGATAGCAAAGTGCCGTCATCAGTCTGTGGTCAGTGGGTTTGGATAATTGGAGTAGACAGAAGTTGGAAACTGGGTTGGCCTGGTTGCTTAATTGGCAGAATGAATATGGTCATGCTGATCTAGGAAAAAAACAAACAAAAAACAACAACAAAGAAAAGCCAATTGAAATAAATACTTTGTGTAATTTATTTTGAGAAATTGTTCCATCTTATAGCATTTGCCCATAGATACATACAGCATTTTGATGCATGATGTTTTACTAAATCTGCTTTACGTGTATATTTTTTGCTACAGGTTAGTAGTAAAGATGAAGATTTTCTTGACCTTTCTGTTGATGTGGAGCAGAACACATCAATTACACACTGTCTAAGGTAAATGAATGCATCCCTTTGATGAATGTTTCTATCAGATTTTGTTATATTTTCCAAATCTACTAGATGCAAAAAAGAGAAATGGAATAGGATTGTGTTTTGAGCTTTTCCTAAGCAGAAAATTACTATAAACTGGGTTCTTCCTCTAGTGACAAAATACACACTAATGGATTTTGTTTTTCTCTTGTTTTCAATGTATGTGTTTGAAAGAGAAAAAACAATTTCTCTCTTGGGGAAAAATTGATTGCACTGTCATCTTGAAGAATTGCTGTAGAATAATAATTGGTTTCAAAGAGATTTGTGTGTGCTTATCTTTAAGCTTTTAGTCAAGTGCTTTGTTGATTAGGATTTATGTGCATATTAAAAGTCATGTGTGTGCTTTGTAGAGCACTAGAGTCCTTAGAGGGCAAAAGATTTCAGAAGTCTTCTGTTGTGCCATGTAAGTTTCTTACTACACATCTTATCAAATTATAATGAGAAGTTTTTAAGTCAGTTCCGCTCTTATTTCATGCCTAATTATTAAACAAATCCTTCAGATTTTCAGATCCTACACTGATATCTTGGCAGCCTCTTGACATGTAAGAGATGAGGATATAGGTCCCATTTAGAGATAGCTGAGTCCTTCCCTCCCCTACGAAGGCCAGGTTGGATGGGGCCTGATCAGCCTACTATTAAATGGGGAGGTTGCTGGCCCTGCCTGTGGCACGGGGATTGGAGATTCATGATCCTTGAGGTCCCTTCCAATCCAGACCATTCTGTGATTCCCTGTATTGCACAGAGGGTCTCAGCACCTAATACAAAGCTGTCACTACAGCCAGGTACTGTAAGTCCCTTGCAAATTCCAGTACAGTTTCTTCGGGTGTTTTAGAAAACTGGATTTCAGCAGTAATAAGCTTTCATCCCGTGTGTCTTTTTAGGATTCCAGTTCCACAGTCCAAGCGTGGCACTGGGTCAAAAGCATTAAGAACTTTGAAGAACTGATAATTGTATTTACTTACAGAGACTTCAGTAACACAGAGACATTATGTAGTGAGCAGAAATACTACTGTGAAACCTGCTGCAGTAAACAAGAGGCACAGAAAAGGTAAGTAAAGAGCAGGGTGGTTTCAATATGTTACTCCTGGACTTTGACAAACCTTCTCTTTAACATTTATTGTGTTTGTAGAACTTGCACCCCATATACACGCTCTGTGTGGCCCAGAGAACTTGCAGACAGATTCAAAGCTATTGTACTTGTTAGTGTAGAAGCTACTGCTAGTATACTATTGTTACTTACAAGGTCCTTTTCTAATGCAAACATTTAATCATTAAGGAAAGAGTGGCTTTGAACTGGACAGGTCTTTACCATGTGTATTCTTATGGTGTCACAGGATGCGAGTAAAAAAGTTGCCAATGATTCTTGCCTTACATCTCAAGAGATTCAAGTACATGGAGCAATTGCACAGGTATACTAAGCTGTCTTATCGTGTTGTATTTCCCCTGGAATTACGTCTCTTCAACACGTCTGGCGATGCTGTCAACTTAGACCGGATGTATGACTTAGTAGCTGTTGTCGTTCACTGTGGAAGGTAAGACTCCCTCACGTTGATCATCTCAAACTATTACAGGTTCCAGGCATTTGTCAAGGGTGAGGCTTGCCTGGCAAAATAGAGGGAGAGTGGAAGAGGGGACATAAGCTGTACTGCTGCTCCAGCTTGAGTTTATCTTGGCCAGAAGCTCTTAGCCACCTTTCCTCATAGTAATCTGTACCTCTGTGAAAAATAGCACTTCAGGCACCCAAAAGTCAACAGATTGAAATCGTGTGAAAGGAAGAAGAAAGATGTCTCTTTCCTCATCACTTGGAGAACTTGGAGACAGGACTCTGTGAGGGCCATGGGCTGTTAGCAGGTAGACTCTGCAGCAGGTCAGCCAGTTCCTGTCAGGACAATGAAAATGATAGCTTTATTAAAGCTTCTCAGAAGTGAAGCATCGTTAGACATGAAACAAACAGATAAACCTTTGGGGTTGGAGAAATGTCTTGTTCTCCCTTAATCTCAAAAACCATAAATAAGTTACTATTCATGGCTCGTATTTTCAAAATATTTCCCCTTAAAATTACTTCATGTTGTTTTAAAAATATTTGCCATAGTTGATGCCAGATATGAGGAAATTGTTAAGTACTGTATAGATCAATTTGCAGATGGTCATAACACAAATCAAAACAATACATTACAAATTTAGTTGACTAGGTCATTGCAACGGGGCAGACAAAAAATAGAACATATATACTGTACTGCTAGAGATAGGTTTACTGTATTCTTCTTAGCATGTAACTATGATTTCACCTGCTCTTATATAGACAAGCTACTTATCAAAATGGACCTAATAGTACTTTCTAGTGTTACATTGGGTTTTGAGATTTTTCTTCATTTTCTTTTTCAGTGGACCGAATCGTGGGCATTATATTACTATTGTGAAAAGTCATGGATTTTGGCTCTTGTTTGATGATGACATTGTAGAGGTCAGTATGCTGAAGCCCATGAGCACAACATTTGTGCTCTCTTCTTTGTTTGGAATTAAAGTTCTAATCCAGATCTGGGTACAGATTACTAGTCTGCAAAGCCACAGCTTGCTTGCAACGTGACATTTTGCTCGGCTCTGTTAGAAAGTTAGATTGCAAAAAGAATGATTAATGGCATAGTTCTTACCCTGTCAATGTAAAAGACAGTCATTTTATTGTAAAGCAACATCAAACATTTTTAATATCAGATTCAGAGTGTTTAATTTGGAATGTTTTTTATACATAATAAGATCAAGTTAATTCATTAAAACTTAAAACATACAGGAACTATTTTGCAATCTTTCACAATACCACTTGGCAGAATTGGACCGGGTAAGGTTAGGGTTGTTTGGAGTTTTACTTCTTGAACAACTAGGAGGTTACAAGAGCATCTGAATTTTGTGGTCAGTCTGGGATTGTCTGGACGAAAATTAGTGAGGCATGTGGTCCACAGCTATTACAGACTGTCTAAACATAGCACAATTTGTTCCCAAGCAAACCCTTTATGTCACTGTGGAACCTGGCATAACAGGGGTCTTGAGTCTAGTTCCCCAGGTTTAGATTCATTGGAGTAAAGTAGGACTTCAGGACCATTGTGAATGAAGCTCGTATTGAAGAGGGTTTCTGTTGCTTTTTGGAAAGATGAGGTCACATTTGTGCTTTTTGTTTACTACTGCATTCCATACACTGCGTTATTTGAAAAAGCCTAATTCCTTTAGGCTCTCCAAGGCAAACATTCCTTTTGATTTCAATGACAGTGATCAGTAGGGTTTAGCACCTGAACATTAATTAACATTTCACTGCTTGAACTGCAAAGGGAATTTGCTAACTGCTGCTCTGAAGCACTTAAATGAATTTGTCCTCTGTTTTTATATAGCCTTCTAATCTATGCTTGGCATTTCTTTTGCTTAGGAGTACGTTAAATGATTCTATTTATTTTACAGAAAATAGATGCTCAAGCTATTGAAGAATTTTATGGACTGACCTCTGATATATCAAAAAATTCGGAGTCTGGTTATATTTTATTCTACCAGTCAAGAGAGTGACTTGGGAAACTGTGACAACTGCACACAACAACTCTGCAGGCAAAGAAGGTGATGGCCCACTGAATTGACTTCTACAAAAACCTCATCTTGTATGGCTGAAAAATGATATATTCTGCCTCTCATTAAATGGCCTATGTGGTATTGACCGTAACTGTTCATTTTTGACATCCAGAACTTTCTTTCAGGAGGGGAGGGCAGTTTGTTGTTTTCAAGTCTGATTGAGAAGTTAATTGCAGTCAGATTCTAGTAGAATTTATATGGAATAACACCGAAAGAATTGAATGTCAACTGTTAAACCAAATCTGGCTAGAGCAGTATTTTATGTGGAACAGCTCACTGTATTTAGGCCAAAGTTGTTTTAAGCTTTCTAAATGATTTTGGAGTGTATTGACTTTCTTAACCAATTTAAATGTAAGGGGGAAAAAATCTGCTTCACAATGACTGGAATTGTCATAGGGTATTTTTCTTTTTTTTTTTTTTTTACATGATACTCTCAACTGCAAAGAAAGTTAATCTTCCAAAATCATTTAAGCTTTGGGCGTTGTTAAAAACTTTCAGTGTATAATGTTAGGCCTAAAATTCACATAGAAGGATGTAAATTACAGTGGAACTAAGCAATATTATATGCCAAGACAATATGATAGTACAGATGAGGTGAGATTTCAGAACTTACAGAGCACTGGAATAAAATCAGCAAGATGACACATGTAGCACAGAGATAAATTACTTTTATAGAGATTGAGCTTATTGTTCTGCTAAAACAGTATAACACGTTCTTGACTTCATTGATTTTGCAGAGATAACAACACTGCTCATGTGCAATGTATCCATGAGGACTGAAATTCCACAGTCCAGCTCCAGGTGTGCTGTTGGTACACTATATACATAAAACAAGCTCCATCCTACAATTTTTTTTTTTTTTTTTTTTTAATATTTGACAGCATTTTGAACAGACTTAGTTCTGCTGTTTCTGATTTTACTGGGCGAATTGGGCTGGTAACAGTAATACACTGGCTAATAAAACTATCAAACGCACATACTGGATTACAGCAAAGAAGGAATGTAAAAGAATGTGTCAGCAGGGTAGGAGAAGGGATGGAAAGTGGAATGAGGAAGAGGTAGCCCTGGGTATCTCTCTTGCTTGGTTTGACACAGTTGTACAGTGCTTGAACCTTAGCACCCAAATACCTGTTCAAATTAGATCAACAGCAAAGAACCTCCTGTTGCCTTCAGGGCAACAGAGAGCTGGTTCCAGCATTTTCTAGGACTCTTTGTCATCTCATGAGATGTATTTCTACTTGTTACATTTTATTGACTCTTGTTCAGTATTTATTAGACAATGTTGCTTTTGCTACTTTTCCTTTAGAAGCCTGCTTGTCATTTTGTGGCAGACATGCTTCAGAAAACTGCCTCTGAAGCAAGGCTTAATCTTCTATTCTAGTTTTCCACAGGAAAGAGAAAAATACTTTTCACTGCAATCTACTGTGAATGTGAAACATTTGTTGTTGTTGCTGTTGAATAACGGGGAAAATGAAATACTGGTTTCTACATCAACATTGATTGAACAGATGGATTTATCTACGGCCATTTTGTAAACCAATGAAATGTAGCACTTTACACTGAAGGACAAACAGAAGTGACCTTTTCATAGGACTTTTTTTTGGTGGCTTATCATGTCCTTATACCAGTACAAAAAAAAAAAAAAAAAAAAAAAAAAAAATTAACCTTAGGGTCCTTGGGTACATGAATAGCAGAGCTCTGCAGAGATCACTCATGTGGATGAAGGTTGTTATGCAGGCTATAGATAAGCATAATTGCGATGCCATTCTTGTTCTTGTATCAATGATGAAATGAAATGTTCTATCTGTAACACAAAAGACAGACATCCTACAGGAGACTTCAGCTCTCACTGAAGCCCAGGACGCCTTTTCCAGTGAAAAGCTAAACCTGTAAGTCCTTTTTTTTTTTTTTTTTTTTTTTTTTTTTTTTTTTTAATGGATTTATGTGCATTCCAAATTTCCATACTAAAAATATAATAATTAATTGCCTTTCAAAACAGGAGTGTTTCCTGCTTGTGAATGAAGGCAGTTTCCAGCTCAGCATTCATCAATGTTGGTCCAAGGGTCTGTACTTCACAGTTTACTGCAGAACATTCATAGGGCATTCTTCAGTTTCCAAACAAGGAAGAAAAAAAATCCTTAATGCAGCTCATGTTTGTACATTGTGCATAGAAGTAACATTAAAATTGGTTCAATTGTAGGATATATTTAAAAAAAAAAAAAAATTGAATTAACTTATCTGACAAAGTATTTTTAACTATTGGTTGGACTGGATGATCTCAGAGGTCTTTTCCAACCTTGGCAATTGTATGATTCTATGAAAATGAAGTAATATTTAAATGATAAATTATAGGATGCTCTTTGCTTTTCTCCAGCTGCAAAACAGCTCTGGGTTGTAAAACATACAGATAATTGCTATGTGTTATTGAGAACAAAATTAATAGAACAAGCTTTTTACCAAGTAAAACCCATGGAACCCATGCTCAAAAATGAAGTTCCCAAATCTTCTACTATAACTAACAAGAAATGCACAAGACATATGACAAACCATTGGAAAGGTTCATCTCATAAAAGATCATGGAACTGATGAGACACCAATCCCCCATCACTGTTCTGACATGAACTCTAAAATATCATGGAATGCTCACTTTAGTCTAGTAACAGCTAAAATAAGGGGTATTTTCTTTTGATCCCAAAAAGTTGCAGTTATAATTCTATAAATGATATCCAACCTACAGCATGCTGAATGTCTCAACTTCAGTCTGGCAAAAGCTGTCCATCAAAGCTGTGTGAACACTTTTGCTTCTGGTGGGAGAAGTTCTGATCTATGCCAAATTAAAAACGTTTGCATGAGTTTTGCAGGATTAGGATCGTTGCAGGAACAACAGTATGATCTACTGTGTTCTATTTGATTAAATAAAATTCAATCTGTTCTCTCACACTTACACACAGATGTCCAGTTCCTTATGGAAGAACGGTAAAATATCTAGGACAATCACAGCTTTTCAGCCAGCAGACAGAAAATAAAAAGATAGTACCTATCTAACAGTGCCCTGTGCTTCCCTAAAATTACTGCTTTCCTAGTATTTGGTTTTGAGTGCATTAGGTCTAGTGGCATCTGAACTTCTCTACCTCTTTCACATGCTGCTGCTGAGAAGTATTGCCCATTTATTAAACTTTAAAAACTTCTTATCATGTTCTTACTTAGAAGAAAGGAAGAGTTCCATCCTATGCCTTTTTTTTCCCCACCAAACCCAAGGAAGCACTGCAGTGCGGATTAATCACTTATCTTAGAGGATGAGCTCAGACCTCAACTTTTCCACAGAGCAAGCTGTCAGGGTTTATGTAATTTCTATTTCTGGGACACAGCAGAGGAAGGCAGAAGGAGTGATGGAGAAACATATCAGTGAAGCAGAACACCTTGTTGCAGTCCTGAAATGACTCCTGCCAATTCTATATTAATAATCTACAGTAACCACAGAGAAACAGATAGCATCTTAAAGATCTTATTCCTTCAGCAGCTGGGGTGAAGAAAATAAGGCAGTAGGCATTTCCTTCATGCTAGACTTAGTAAAGATATTTAAAATCAAAGCTGCAACTGAAATCTGTGTTACACAGTGGTTCCTAAAGTGCTGATCCTTCATCTCCAGATGTGACATGTCATTCACCCACCTGTTATAGCATCATACCTCTCAGCAGCAGACCCTTCTTGTTTAGTCTTTTTTTTTTTTTGCTGCTTGTGGCTGGTGAGCTGGAGAAGTATCTTGCAGCTGAATGTGTACTAGAAATACTGAGAAGTTCTAGTTTTAGCTCCATTCCATGTTAGTACTTTTTATCAAATCCTGTTTTAATTTATTTCTTTTTTTGTTACTCCGTTAATGTATCTGTATAATAATTTAAGCAGTTAATATTATTAGTTCTCTATTTTAATTTTTATGTACTTTGAATTTTTACATGTAAACAACCCAAGCACTTTAAGCATCAGCGTCAATCTTGTGAAATTCCAATTGGCTTATCACTTTGCTGTTGGCTTTTTGTTTTGTATTCTTTTGCTTTGGAACCCTTTGCTTATGTTCCATCATATCAATCCAATTTCCATCTCTATGTTTGGAGTTCTAGATGGGTGGAAATTTTGGAAGCCCAGATTTGTTCATTACATATTTGTTCGTAAGTAACAAGAGTGCAGTATTTACTACCTTCCTGTCCTCTGACCTTGTATAGCAATACACACCTGATGAATGCAATAACACCGCATGTTTCACTGTCTTGTTTGCACTCTTACCTGCTAGCCTGTCTGGAAATGACTGCAATCCTTTCATCTGCTACAGCTATCAATGATCATAATTTTGAGAAGCTTCACTTCTTTCAGTAAAAAATCTTTTTTACTAGACAGACAGTTAAACCAGTATTCAACCGATAATGCACATATTGCTCTTTGCCATTTTATCTGCTCTCTGTGCAATCTCTAACATGAGCAATCTGAAGAGCTGCATTCATTTATGGCCTTTGTGTGTGCACAAGCAAGAAGAGAAATCTTTTCAAATATTTCCTCTCCCCACTTGGTTTCATATGAAGGGAAGATGAGAAGCAGAGTTTGTGCTAGTGTTAGAAAAAAATAGCACTCCATCTATCAGAGACACTGGACGTTCCTTATGGAGCAGTGCTGGTGGTAACCATATCAGAAAGTTACTTCATAATTTTGGGGGCAAGGGTAATTGCTAGGTTTTTAGACATAGCATTCTGTTTGATCAATAGAAAGCCCTGGAATTTTCTGTTTCTGCAGTGCTTTTTCTCAATTTAACATGGCACTGAATATTTAAATGTCCCTTGGCAAGCCTCAATAGACATGCTTTGAATTTCTTTCCATCTAACATGCATTACTTCAAAGAGATTACTTGAACCCAGCCACAAGAACAATTTAGATTAGCACAGCCCTTTTGCTTACAAGGTCAAATAACACCTACCAGGAGGTATGTGCCCACCTGATGGGACCAGCTGGGCTAAACCAGCACCTTTTTACACACTAATGATCCTTTACCCCCTAGGAGGTTTGTTTGCTGGCTTTGCCTGAAGGATTTAATATAAGACTGCACATAATTCCCTTTATTTCACGGTCTCAGAGTTGCTATAATTCCTTAATAAATCTACTTCATTGGGTTATCTGGGCTGGGAGTACTGCACAGTATATAATAAATTAGCTTTTCTGTGCCATTCACAGTGGTGATTTTGGCAGCCTAATGCATACGATGAAGCCTGTTACAGGTGGCAACTTCACTATATGTAAGATTATTGAATACTAAGAAATTTTTCTGTCAGAGTAGTAGGGCTTTAGTTCTGGACTGGCATCTAGCACCTTAACCCCCATCTTACCCAGATAAAGTTGATGCTTCACATTCTAGATAACCCTACACCATCACCCAGAGGTTCCAAAAAGGCAGAAGCAAACCCTTTGGGAAGATGCCTTGCAGTTCAAAAAATACCTTGCCTGCCACAGTAGATAATTCAAAAATTCACTCTCTCCTATCCTCCAAATCCTTAGTACATATACATTCCTTAAAGAGGCTATGCTCAAACATCAGCTTTCTATTTGCCGCTGCATTCATATTCTAGCATCCCATGATGGATTCTGTTCAAATAAGATGTTATTTTCTCATCTTCTCACAGCTCTCATTCTAACTGTAAAAGCAACTCCAGGGCAGCTGTATTACACATTCAAGTGCTTTTCCTAGAGATGATTTTCTAGCTCCAGTGGTTTCATTAAAGAGCACTAACAGGAGCTCTGTCACTTACCCATGTCTCTTTGGGAGTAAAATCATCATCACTGCATGAATATGGATGTAGGAAGGGAAGAAGAAAGAACAGAGGCAGAAATACAGAAAGAGTTGGTTTGTCTGAGGCTTTGGATGTGCATATCTGTAAATATGTAGTCCCTATTTAACTGGTCCTAAAGGTGCAATGGCAGTAAAACTACTTACAAATACTGTGCTAGTTTTTTTAAACAGAGTAAGAGGTAGTAAAACTATTAGGCATACAACTGGGGACACAAAAATACTGAATTTCTTGTAAAGCAGACAATACACAGTGTGTGTGTATCAGAGTATCTACTCTTTTTAATCATGTACATGTAATTAAACCATGCACTACCTGCAGAATTGTAAGATAAATTTCATGTTGGATATTAAGGTTGTAACATAACAAATCAGTATTTTCTCCTGTTAACATGTTTATATTTTACATAAAATAAACTCCCTAGCTGATGTTGCTTCCATTCAGCTTGCTTTGAATTCATCTGGAGCCAGACTAAGGCTCTGGACATTGACGTTTAATGGCTACAAAAATGCTTCTGAGTGCAAGATGTCTTTGTGCTTACAGATGGGAAAAAAAAACTGCTGAAGCTTGACTTCTGTTTCACTGCAGTCATGGCATTTCGAGAGGCTTCAGGGAATATTTTACCACCAGGGCTGACCGTCTCTCCAGTGCCTTAAGGGAACACATTTTGTGTGAGTTATCTTCGTGGAATATACACATAACTGCATGACCAAGCTGTACCCGGCTAAAGCACCAACCTTGCCAAAGTTACTGAGAACACCTAAAATCTCAACAGAACAAAGAGCAGCTAGAATGTGATAACATTCTGTGACAGAGAAGAACTAAAACCCCAAGCCCTTTAGGTGAAATCTTACTGTTGCTATTGGAGTGGGAAGGAGTTTTGCTAAAGGGTCAGAGAATTGAGAGATTCCTGCAGACTGTTCATTTTTCTGGAGTTATTCATTAACAAACACAACGTACTTTCTCAAAAGTGAGAAAATTAGGGGGCCAGACATTCTTGCCCTTGCCTGAATGGATTCTTGTTATTACTCCAGAATGTTTCAGAGAAGCAAAATCAAACATAGCTGTCAAATTGTCTATTAAATTTATAGCCGTCACACCTAAAGATTTATGGTGTATCAGACTATTAAAGGACTGAGCTGAAAAACACAGCTTGCAACACAAATTTCCTCTCCTTCAGACTTATTCCTAGGATATTACAATGTAAGTTTTTAACTGAAGGATGGGGAAACCAATTTGAAATGTGAGAGATGATAGAAACAAATCTCAAATGTCAACTTTTAAAACATGATATAGTGTGCACATAAATAAAGGAAGAAAATATTCCTAAGAACTGTGCTCACTGTATGTTGGCTCCAGAAGAACTGGTCACACTTGCATTTTCCCAGAAGTTGTATAATGCTCAGCTATCTCCCTTATTTTTCAGCATGAGTTAGAGTAATTACTTTTAGATTAGACTGTGTTGTGTCCTGTATACCAGACAATTAGAGAGATGCCAAAAATATAATTTCATCTTAACTGAAAACTCAAGTGAGGTAGGATAACACGGTAAGATTCTTTGCTTAAATACACTCACTAGATTGAAAACAGTGATTAATTAGAAATAGATACGTGGAAGATGTGTTTCTGAAGATGTTGATTTCCTTGAAGGTTAAACCTTTCCGAACTGTAACAAATTTAATTCCCACCACCACACACACTGCTGTTCCTTTCCACATCTTTATGCATTTGAGAAGAGGCATTCTCAGTCCACTCTCCACAACAGATGACCTATATCTCTGAGCACAATGTCAGAATTCAGATGGGAAAGAAGCACTGATGGCATTCAGCGCAGTAGAATGATCATCAATCAAAGCTAATACAGTCTTTGCTTATATCAGCTTAGCCAGCCATAAACACTTCACTTATTACTAACAAACTGAGCGTTTTATCTCACCATGAATACAGAAATAGCAGAGAAGAAGCAGCCTGGATTTTCCAGGTCGATGCAGCATGAACAGAGAGATCTACCATGATCAAAGAGAATTCAAGAAATAGAAAGTAACAGAGATTTTGCCAAATTGGTGCAAGTGCAAAATAGAAAGTCCAGTACTGAAATGAAATGTGGAATAAGCCAGAGTGAAACCCTGCCCATGGAGGTATTTGGGGGAGCATGATACAGTAATGGGTCTCAGTAAGTCAAGTCAGTAGTTAGATTTGATGATCTTGAAGATCTTTTCCAACTAGAGGATTCTGTGGTTATCCTCTGGATTTCATTTTACACACATGAGAAAAAATATGCAAGTTGTCCTAAAACAACAAAGATGTCGGAAAAGAAGATATAGTTTTCACCCAATGTTGCAAACTATGCAATAGAGACTAAATTCTACCATCAACCACAGCAGTGTAGCTCTGAAGAACTTCCAGACAGGTTTGCAGTTCTATAGTAGGATTCATAAGAATAGGAGCTAGAATAAAGTTTCTTACAACTTTCTCCCAAAGCTTTCAGTGTGCAGAGCTGTGCTTTCTAGGAGTGGTAAGGGAGACCGATGTGTGGAATACATTAAGTGCAGGATAAATGCAAGTGTGATGATCTCTGCTCTCTGAGAATGTGGTTCAGGTGCACAAACAAAATGTTACACTTTATTTTGTTGCTAGTGATATATTCCTCACTGTCGTTTATGAAGCATTTTTCATCTTTGAAATAGTTTACCAGTCAATTTAATAACTTTCTATCTCTGCAGTTCACTGGGAATTGTACACACTGTGTGATGTGTATCAAAATCTCTACATATTTGAGACTACAGCAACTTGCTCTGAAGCTAGACACTCCTCATTCTAGATAACTTTAAATAGTAGGGACATTTTCCTCAGCTCCCCAGTGGGCGCCTTACTGACCTACTCACTTCTGGATGCAGTCCAAAGTGCAGAACTTGTAGTACATGGCTAAAGCATAACCTGATCCCTCTCTACCTCTGAAACAGCTTGGCTTGCCTGGAATGCTCCAGGGCAGCTGAGGTTGCTCAGAAGTTTTGTTGTGACAGTGCTTTACTTTCCAAGGAATGGATCAACTCTCTGGCAACTGCCAACTTTAACATGACATCAAGGAGTGCTAGGTAAAGCAGGGATGATGACATTTATTTGGTTTATTTATCTATTCTGGATATTTTTACTGACATTTGCTGATCAACAAAAGTATACTGAGGTAAGGTCACTGGATGTCTGCTGGTTTAGTTCCCACAAGATGAGTAGTTGAGACAGAGCCTAGTGCTGGCTGGGACACCAGAACAGCATCCAGTGGCGCCTCAGAAGCTGCATTGAGGACAACATCCTCCACATAGAAAGTTAAACAGAATTCTTGCCTTTGCAATGATGAGTTTTTTATACACTCAAGCACAGGCTGCCAATTCTACTGTTAAAATATATGGAGATGTGCCTGGTCATACTGCGTGTCTATGTTGCAACATAGCTTCAAGTATCAATTAATCACACTTTTGCAATAGCACATCTCAGAGTAGTGTGAAAGACGCCTTCTTTTCCCACTATCCAGTTCACAGAATCACAGGTGCTAGAAAAGACCTTCAGAGATCATCAAGTCCAACCCCCTGCCAAAGCAGGTTCCCTACACCAGGTTGCACAAGTAGGCATCCAGGTGGGTCTTGAACATCTCCAGAGAAGGAGACTCCACCACCTCCCTGGGCAGCCTGTTCCAGTGCTCCGTCACCTCACTGTAAAGAAGTTCTTGCGCACATTTGTGTGGAACTTCCTATGCTGCAGTTTCTGACCATTTCCCCTTCCCACTGCTAAAAACAGTCCAGCCTCGCCACTCTGCCCCCCACACCTTAGGTATTTATAGACCTGGATCAGGTCCCCTCTCAGTCTTCTTTTCTCAAGGCTAAACAGACCCAGTTCACTTAGCCTTTCTTTATTGGGGAGATGCTCCAGGCCCTTCACCATCTTTGTGGCCATCCACTGGACATGTTCATCCATGAACATGTTCTCCATGAGTGGATGGGTACTCAGCCTCCCTCTTTTGAGAGACTGCAGTACCAGATCACCAGCCACTCTATTTCATATTTTATTGGACGCATTCACAGAACTCATATGCAGCCTTCAACAGGGGATGTTCAGGAAGAAGAGACTGAATACAAGTATTCACATTGCTATGAAAATCTCATTGTGTTACATGAGGCAAATCATGCAATCTCTCTCTTCCTCCATCTTCCATCTAGAAATAAGTATGCCATTATTTATGCATCTCAGAGATGCATGGGACTAAGGTTGGAGGAGCAGAGGCTGCAGCCTCAGTCACTCACGCATACAGCAGTTGGGTCCTAACGATATTTATTTTCCTTCTCACTAAATCTTTTGTTAATGAGCAGCTCTCCTTCCACAGGTGGAAAGTGGCAGACACTAAGACTACCTGACTGCTATTTGACAAGAGGAGATCTTCGCAAGAAGATCAGACAACTACCCAGGATGACAGGAAATAATTCAGTGATACAAATCCACTCCCTATTTGTCCTGAAGAGGAGATATCACTGTTGTTTTTTTTCCAAGTAACATGTCCTAGCATAACATCAGCCAAAGTCAGAGAGCAGAGTCTGGGCCCAGGGTGAGATAGAGGAGACCAAGCAATGGAAGTACTGCATGTTCCTTTCTATTCACTGTCTCTCATAATGGCTGTATCTGCAGTTTTCAAAGAGAAGGGAGAAAATTCTGTGCAGACAGCCCATTAAAGAATGCCATTTGCTTCCAAAGAAGAAAAAAAAAAAAAAGTGTCCAAGGAGAAGAAACTTCCTTCCCAAGTTTATCCAACTAATGGTAGCTATTTTTGCAGATAGGAATTAGGCTGATGCAACAAGCACTCTCTGGTTCCTTACGTATCTGCTTAGCTCACTTCCCCTATAAAAGATATTTGTAAAGTTTTGCTACGCATAATATTTTTCCATTTATGTCACAGATAATCAGATACCATCATGTTATTTACAAATATTGTTCATTACAGATATCAGTCCTTTTTCTCCTCTACTTCCTGCAGGCAGCAAAACTGCTGTTCTATTTCCCAGGCAGATGATAAAGAATAACATCTTGGCCACAATAAATATTCAGAAAGATGAAATGAAAAGAAGAGATGAAACAATAAGGAAGAAAACATTCTTTTGTTTTGGTCAAACCTTTTGCAAAGTTACTTTAGGAAATATTTATTCTGTTACTATCCCCACATTTTATTTTCTGTGGTCTCAACAGATCAATTACTTGAATATTCCCAGCTTTCTCTGTTTATTCCACTCTATAGGAGGAAACCACATTAATTTATTTGCAGGAAAGCACACTTTCTGTGACAAGTAAAAAACTTAGGGCTTTCTCTTTTAGCTGGAAAGGACAGGAGTGGCTTATACATCAAGCTAAAAGAATAGTTTGATATAATTTTGAGCCAATTAAACCTTAGCGGTGTCCTGACCAAAGAGGTTATTTGACACAAACCACTTCTCTCAATCTAATTTTACCCAATGAAATATTTTCTGATGGAGACATAAACCCAATGGCAGTCAAATTGCACAATAGCTGAGGAAAGCAGGGTTTCATCACTTCAGGCTTCTTACCTCAGACCAGTTAATTTTCCATGTTGTAGTGCTTTCCCCCTAATGAGTGGCAAAATTCCAATCTCCTCTGCCACTTCCCTTTCCTCAAAGTAAAGTGGGGAGAAAATACAAAGGAAAAAGGCTCAAGGGCTGAGATAAGGACAGGGAGATCACTCAGAGATTAACTTCACAGCAACACAGAATCAGCAGTGGGAAATTAATAGTAAATCAACAGTGAGAAAAGTACTAGCTAGGCTAAAAACTGTGATATAATGTTATTTTTCAAGTCAGATATAGGAGAGGGAATAAAAGTCATATAAAGACCTGACAAGATAATTGAATCTGCAACAGTAGGGATCACTCAAGGGAGGTTTAAAGGAAAAGATCTGAGGTGAAGAATTTAATTACATATTTATTTTCAGAAAGTTAAATGAAGAAATAACACTGAAGTGGATCTCTACAGAAAAGATCCCTTGGAAAAGTTATGGTAAGATATAGATAAGCCAGTTTGGGAGCAGCAGCACTGGCTGGTATATGTCCCAATAATGCATTATTTCTTACAGTGCTAAACAGGAAGAGAGAAATGGAGAAGAACTGTGATTAGTATTACGGTTCCTCTCAGGAAAAATACACTCGTTCTTTCTCAGCCATAAGGTCAGAATATAGGCCCCAACACAGACAAAGTTAAACATATTTCACCTCCTCCCATATTCCACTCTACTCCCAGGATTCACCATAAATTTCAATGATCTAAAACTAGCAAAGTTTTGCTACAAATTGTTTTCATTGTGAACCATCCCCAGATACTCTTCCTTTTTAATAAAAATAAACTAGAGTTTTTTCCCCTGCTACTAAGACACAACTCCAGTGGCAGACATTGTCACCTCATGAGCACTACATGGGGGAGTGAGGGCATCCATCTCCCAGGGATCCAGAGCACAAGCTCTGCAGAGTAATTCAGGACTTCACACATATCAGACAAGTCTCTCCAGCCTTAGGCAGAAATAGTTGAGACAGGTTACAGACACTCAGGGCAGCTTGAGATATTTTTCTGTTTGAGTAACGAGGAGATTTTCAAGTTTCTTTGCACAGAAGCTAGCAAATAATCCTCACAAAGAAAAAGCTGATTATTTTGCATGCCTCCTAAAATCTCTCTCATGGGCAGTTGTGTTCTATTTTCTTTATGTCCTACTGATCTCATAGGACTCACATAGCCCTTGGTCTCCTGTTTGCAACATCAGAGCACATGTCATCGGTAACAGTGAAGATGTTCATGTGCAAATTGCAGGGTCCTTCAGCCTCAGAAAAATCTCCCCCCAGCTCTGCTATGGAAAGAGTTTGCAAATCATAGAACCACAGAGTGACTTAGATGGGAAGGGACCTCAAAGATTATCTAGTTCCAGCCCCCCCTGCTGTGGACAGGGTTACGAACCACTAGATCAGAGTGCCCAGGAACCCATGAAGCCTGGCCTTGAAATGGTGCTTTATTGAATTGACTGGAAACAAGCCAATTCATGTCAATCAAATAAGTGGGCTAAAGTTTATAGTCTCTCTAGTATAAAAAGTTGTAACATAATTTGGTGTATTCAGGAGATATATTTATGACCACTCTAAGAAACATAGACAAAGTATTTTCATGATTCTGTGCAAGACTGGCTTCCCTCTCATGACTTATTTCATGCTTGATAAAGAGTTGTCTATGTTAAAAAAAAATAAGCTTACTCTACAGAGCCAAAATCTCTCTACAGAAAAGCGAGTCCCTGGACTAGAGAGACCTGAGTCTGGAACCACAGATAAATTTGTGCCCGACTTTCTCTTCCAAAACCCAGTTTAAAATAGGCTTAACACTCAGAGTTTCTATATTGATGGTTCCTTCAGGAAACTTGCTTCAGTAAGAATCTCTCCCAAACATTACTTCTGATTTCTGTTGAAAATGAATCAGGCTACATTCTTCATAGAATTCTTGCGAAATAAACAGATACTCCTGATTTTTATTTTTTACATAAAAAAGCTTGATATGTCCTATTAAGTTTCATCCTGAAACATGGCTCCCATGGGCCTTTGCTACATCAGCTGCCTTGATGGTTGCTATATAGGTTGAGAGTTTGCTTTTAGGATCTAGTCATCTACCAACTTTTGTCACATCCAGATTTTCCCATGTCATCTCACTGTGTTTTCAGAATTTACTTGGACAATGGGTGATGTAGGTAGCAGCCACCACAGTACTCAGCCTCAATGAAAACAAGTCTGCAGGTATGGTGATATATGATAGTGGGAAGAAGCTGGATGGACTAAAAGCAGGAATGGTAGGAGGCAACATAGAATGAAAAAGCGTTAGTAGAATGAGAGTAAATTATCCCTTAATCAGAGCAGCACACAGAAGCATCTAAAAATCCTTGGATCATGTTTCCAGAAATCTCTATATCAAGGCTGGAATAAATCCTAGAAAATATACAGACATAAGCTATTCTCAACAATTGTGACGAACTGATGACTTCAAGAGCTGCTGTTCATTTTAGTGTTCATTCTTACAAGACCTTTCTTACTGGTCACCAAGCAAGGAAAAAGGAGCTATTCTCTTCCAAATATATGTTTTGTAGAAGAAAATGTGAACTTAGCTACACAAGAATTTTATAATGCTATCCAACTATAGTGGAATATTCTGGTTTTGTTTCCTTCCTTCATTTAACATGTCCACAAATAGGAAGGGACTGTACCTTGTCTTTTTAGCTAAAAAACCTGCGTGACTCTGTGGCTTTTCTGCTTAGCAGAGAAATATTTTGCTGAATAAGTGACAAAGACACCAGAGAGTCACTGTAATTTAGTTTTGAGCTTTATCAGCTATGGGACATGAAAATATCTTGTTCTTCTGAGGGCTTTTCTTTGTGGACATTTACCAAGTGTTACCGTTAGTTTTCGGTTTCTCGGTCTTTAAACAATTATCTCAGCATTCCTAGACTTTGTGAAAAGTCAGACCCAGATCTAAAAACAGTTCCAAGTTCTACAGGTTTAATATTACAACGTTTGTAACACTTGCCTTTTGTATTTGGAAGCAGCACTTGGGTCCCTACTAAATTCACCTCAGAACTGCTATGGGTATTTATGGGCCACATGCATCAAGTCCATTTAGACACGAAGAAAGCTAGATAGCTTGTGCTTAATCTCCTAAAGGGTGAAACCATGGATCAGATAAATAACAAAGTTGTGTAACATGGAAAATTCTAAGTGAAAAGTCAAACCTATCTGATCAGTTAAATCATAAAGTACTTTTACTTGCTCCTCTGTTAACACACAGTTTCTCACACAAAGAATGTTTCTGGAAACATTCTGGCTATCAGGTTTGAGATCAATTCAAAAAAGTGAAGAAGAAAGGGATGGATGACTGCCTCAGACACAAACCTCAGGGTGTGCATGAATCCTGTGCTCCAGAGCATCCCACAGAGCCAATGAGAGCAAGTCTAATTCTAAGGTCACTTTAAAAAAAAAAAAAAGAAAAAAAAAAAAAAGATTACTCTTCATATCAAGTGTGCTCCATTATTTCACAATAGCAGCTTTTCCTCATGTGGCTTTTTCATCCAGACAGTAACATAGATATCAACCAGAATACAGTGGCTGCAGTAGATGACCTTTAAAGGTCCCTTACAGCTCAAATGGCTCTATGATTCTAGGAGAAAATTGTGATATTATTTGTCTAACATAGTGCATTTCCTTGGCAGCAGATGTCTTTTGATATTGCTCTCATCCACTTTGTAACTGTATTTTACTAATTCTGTGGGTTGTTCTTACGCTGCCTTTCTTCCTCCCAAACCAACCTGCCATCTTTCCGCAACAGGAATGACAAGAAACCAAATAATGCAGCCCCTCTGCACCTCAAAAACTTCCAGCTGCCAGGGGATGAAACAGATCCAGGCACTGGTGAACATGATATAATGAAAGATGAGCTCAAAACAGAACACCACATCCAATTACTCTCAATCAGCATTAATTATCATCATCTAAATTCACGTAATATTTAATACACATGAAAAGATGGGGGAGAAATCCTGACTTTTACACTCCACCAGTCAGCATGTTCTTTGGCATTCACTGGAGCCAGTGTGAGCAGTCTTCATTCTGCTGTGCTGGAAAACTGGCTGGCACTGCCACAAACTACGCATCTGTTAATTTTAAGTGCATATATAATACTTGTAACTAAGTGTGTGTTACTATACTGAAAAGATAGTGTAGAGATGTCAGACCCTGGCAGCTTTTGGTGAATTTCCTGCGGTAATAAGCATTCTGACAATTTTGCCTGTGCTTTCCATGACAGTTTCCAGACAACATGAGCCAGAAAATACAGAAAAAGTACCAGGTGTCTGGGGAATATCAGCTCTGGAAGGAGTGTGACTTGTCATGAAACAGCTGGACTTGGAGGTTGGTCCTCCTTTCCCCCCCTCCTTTGAGTACCTGGCCATAACTTACAGACTTCTATAAGAACAGCTTGTATGCAAAGAGTTTGAAGAGGAGCAACTTCCAATCTTTGTGATCCAGCATCCATTTGACACAGGAAGCAAAGGGAATTTGGAACAAGCACGTGTAAAATCTTAAAGAAAATACTCTAAAATTCTTTTGAGTTGCCATTCTTTTGATAGAATGGTACACACTCCAACTCTTTCCTGCAAGATCCTCTCATCTCTGCATTTTGCCCCTGCAACTCTTAATTTTCAGTCTCCAGTGCTACAGGAAGCAGAAGCTAAGAGTAAAAGCTGAAAACCGTGTCTATTTAATTACTTTGCGACTTCTTTCACATGAATCATAGAAATAATTTACATTTCAACTGCCTAAAATGTGTCCTGCAAAGATCTTTTGTAGGAATCTTTATGGCAACATAGAAAGGAGCAAAAGTTTTTATTTGACTGTGTACATAAAATATAAACCCACATTTTACAGATACCAGGTTATTAACTAGCCACTACCTTCTTAATCAGCCTTTTTGACAAGGCTGTTACACCCTCCAGAACAATAAAAGGTGTAAATCCTAGTCTCTTTTTCAGAGCTGTGTAAATGGTTGGAAGCCTAAGCTCTTCAACAAGCAGTTTGTGGAAAACATGAGCTTTTCATCCTCCTTTCAAGAGCACGGAGGTTACCACTCAAAATACATTAGCCTGGTTCTTCTGCAGGAACAAAAAAGCCCTTTATAAGTATCCATCCATGTGAAGTCCTCGATGAAATAACACAACGCCCTTGAGATGGGTGGCAAAATCCATGTCTCCCAACTCCTATGTCTCTCAAAGCTCACCACAGTCCCTCTCATCTCCATCTACACTCCAATAATTTTCTCTTCATCCCACCAGCACAAGAAAACTCAGGTAATCATTCAGGCTGCTTACACCTCCTGTTACTGCAGCTATAAATGTCAGCTCTTGTTTGAGTAAGCTCTGTTGACCTGGCTCAGAATAGGGCTGAGACTTCACCTGGGTAACACCACTGACTGTTGGCAGCAAACCATCTCCCATGGAGCACACCAGTGACAAGAAAAATCTCATGGTGACGAGCATAAATGCTTTTACAAGTTGAACTGAGAATATCGCTATTATAATCCTTTCAACTGTGAGCTATTTTGTATTATCTTAGATTAGTGCAAATTACTTCATCTGTTTTTTAGATATTCAATATATTCTGCTCATTTTTATGCTTGGAAACAGGCAAGGAGTACATAATTGCTAATTAAGTGGTCTGCTTGCGCTCCTTTTGCAATCAGCAAAGAAAGCTTTCCTTTGAATTCAATAGTTTTTGGTTAAGGCTGCCATAATAAAGCTCTGGGCCTGGTCAGTGCTGGAGATTAAAACAAAAAATGGAATAAATGCTCTTTTGGTCTTACAACTTGCTACTCTTGAGCTCAGTTTACCTCAATGGAAATAGCATTAAGGTTTAGGTACTAGCCAAAAGTTGCTTTATTGAAATATTACATGTCAGTGTAGCCACCCATCTGAATATCACAATGTTGTCACTGATTAGTGTACATATATATATATATATATATATGTATATGAAATATTCAGACTCTGTTTTTTGTTTACACAGATCCCATGTGGATTTTAACAGCTACTTTACCCAGCTGAAAGTTCATAATATTATTTCTCCTTCCTCCAGGCCACCTCCATAAGTTCAAACTCAATCTGAGATCATTACAGCCCTTCTAGAGTTAAAGTGCTGGTATTTACTTACTCATTCATGTGAGAACCACACCGTATAATGAAAGTTATTACAACGAGACTGAAAAAAGAACTCTTATCACAGCTGATAGAGTTGTCAAAAAGGAAATAAATCAGATCAGCAATGGAGACAAATAATCTGCTAAAAGATTGCATGCAAACAGTTACTATTTGAAGCCTGTTTAAAAAGTCAGGCTGGTTTATGTTCTGCTGCAACTCCTTCAAAGATTTTCTATTACATACCCAGAGATTCCTACCTCTTCTATTTGAAATTATCTATGGAAAGATTCAGTAGAGGTATTTCATCAGAGTTATTTAGTTCTTACAGTGAGGAAAAAGGCTCTTTTTTCTTGGGATCAGAATGTGTTGTGCACATAGCTTTCAGCCTCACCTCTTTGCTCTGGGCCTGCCTGCCTGCCGCTAACTTTGGCATGCACTGCCAACAACATCCATTTTTTTAATTTTTTTTAATTTTTTTTTTTTTTTTTTTTTTTTTTTTTTTTTTTTTTTTTTTTTTACAAAAGCTGTGTTGGCACACACACTTTCTGCTGAAAGAGACTGGGTCTCTTTCTACTGGGCCATGAAAACCCACTGCCTTTCAGCAAACGGAAACTACTTCACAGCCTTGATTGCAGCTGTCTTTTCTGAACAAACGTGGTTCTGATTTCAGATATGTAAGCTATACCTGACCTTGGGGGTTGGGTGCACAGCTAGATTAAACTATTTGTGAGTTACCCATAGGGCTTTTGATTACATAATACCATGAAAAAAAAATCTATTCCATTCCTTTTTTTGCTGTAAAAAAAAAATTGAAGAATTACCAATAAGTGAGAGATCCAAGTTTCTGAATTGCAGTTTTATAATCACGTGGAAAGCTGTAGCTCCTTGTTATCCCTGTCTACATGATCACATGACACAAAGAGTATCTGTACAGAATCAGCTGAGCTGGAAAGGATCCTTAAAGGTCATCTAGTCCAACAGCCCTACAATGAACAGGGCCACCTACAGCTAGATCTGGTGGTGTTCAGTGCCACATCCAGCCTGACCTTGGACATCTCCAGGGACGGAGCATCCACCACCTCTCTGGGCAAGATGTGCCAGAGCTTCACCACTTTCAGTTTAAAAACCTTTTTCCTCATATCCAGTCTAAATCTTTCCTCTTTTAGCCTGAAACTCTCGTCCTATCACAGCAGAACCTGCTAACAAGTCTGTCCCCTTCATTCTTGCAGACCCTTTTTACTAAGTCTCCCCTTCTCCAGGTTGAGAGTACTGCAATCTCCAAGTACTGCAGTCAGTAAAGTGCACATGTAAAGGGAAAATTACAGAATAATGACCGCATCAATCTAGAAATTAGACCTGTCTTTTTTTTTTTTTTTAACTATTACACAGAATTATTAGGAGATGCTTTTCATCATTCAGAATCCACCGCCCCCACAGGGATGAGGCTGTTTGGTTTATGAGGTGTAGGCACAATACCAAATGCTCAGCTGTGTAATATGAGGGAGATGTACTCCAGTGGACTCAGAGCAAGGGTGCCACACAGGGGACTTTTTGCCTGCAGATCCCCCGTACAGCTGCTGCTACCAAACATCAGACCGAGCGACTTTTCCACCACCCCTGAAATCCAAGAAAGGAGGAAAAATAAATCACATAGCTCCCCTCTCAGAGCAAATTAAATCACAAAGGCTGGCTGCATACAGCAGTAAGAAAATCCGAGCTGCAGAAAAAATGTCATCTTCAAGATAAGGGTGTAATGCCAATATAACAAAAGATATCGGCTGCAGTGAATCACTGGTCTTATTGGGTATCAAACTGATTTGAGACATTTTGACTTTGCTTTCATACAACACATTTTGGTTAATTTAATCCAGGTGAGGCATTCATCCACTGGAATAATGACTACATTTGTGTCAGTGTGTGAGTGGCAGTAATATATTTCTGCCAGTAACAGCAGAGTTATGTTAAGCAGCACAGCAGGACAGAGCATTCCTCACAGAAGACGTAAGCAAATACGTAAGCACTAAAAAAATGGCTTAATGTCATATTTGGGGGCAAACATTTCACTGACATCAGAATCAGAAAAGAAGAAAGAAAATATGTGGATGCCAGTATAACTAAGACTGACAAGAAACCTGCCTCCCTTTGAGTCTTTTTTCTTCTCTATTACTCAATACAAGGCTTTGTTATTCAAGATCAGGACTATGGCGCTTCTACAAAAGCAGCATTTCTTTAAATCTCAAGCATTAGAAATATCTTTCTGACTTAGGATGCCCTGATGATCAGTGATACAGTCTGTAATCATTTCTCTCTTTCAGGTGGCACAGGCAGCAAGGAGGCATACAGATACAGTGTCAGGGTGACCCGGCCCTGAACACCAGCCCCCATATGAGGAGATTTTGCTCCATGGGAAAACAGACAGCAGCAACAGGAGACACTGAGAGGGCCTGAGGGATGTTGCATTTTCTTAAGTGAAGCATCCACAAAGATTGGTGGATATTTATACACCTGCAGAGATGGGGAAGGGACCTGGATAAAGCCAACTATATGCAAAAGCAGCTAAGCCTCACATTTCCACCAGCCTGGCAGCAAGATTCAGGAATGTTTGCTTACACAGGGTGCTATTAGCTGTTGTTCATGGAGGGTCACTCATAATTCAGCTAGGGAAAAGAAGATTGTCCTTTACTGTATCTCTGCAGAATACGTGAGCACAGTGTCAACAAGAACTTTATATATATGGAGATATAAGAACTTATAATATGGAGAACTTGAGGAGAAACATGACAACTCATGAGTATAACAAGTGGAGAAGGAAAGAATTCAAGACATGATAAAAGATGTTAATGATGAAGAGTACCAACCAATCACAACATGCAGCATTTTGTAATCCAACGCTTAGGCTGAAAACTCTGAATAAATGATAAATAGCTCATCTTAACACCTGAGGAAGCTTTTACCTTCTTCTGAATGTTAGAAAACAGAAACAATTTGATGAACTGTTCAGTGTAGTAGATCAGGTCCATAACGGACCTGAGGAGCTACGAGATATGGTTTAGTAGCTTCTGGTACTAATAGGAATGGGAGGGTGGTTGGACTAGATGATCTTGCAGGTCGTTCCCAACCTTGCGATTCTGTGATAATACAACCAAGGACAGAATGATCCCACCCCGTCTGTCCCATTCAGGGACAAACAATTCCCGCTTCTTTTTAAAACAGAGCAGAGTCAAGAATCAGCTATGGTTTTCACTTTCAACAAACAGAATTTTACCTCAGCTGAACCCTTTTCATGAGAACCACAGCACTTTCTTCACCCGTAAACACGATGTCAGCATAGACTAGTCTTATAAAGATCAATAAGATATTTTTGTTATTACTCAGTTAATTTGTTGTGTACTTTCATATAGCCTACCTCAATCTACTCAGCAGCTTTCTTGGCCTGTTTTTCTTCTTTGGCACAACACCCAGTTCTCTTGTATACAGATATTTTGCAAATGCAACTCCTCTGCATCTATTTCTAGAAGACATTCACTGCAGTAACTTTTTAAAAAGAGCTTTGTTTTATTAAGATGTCCAAGTGTCACATTTCTATACCACTGCAATTACCAGGTGACATTGTTTTTACTTTAAAATATCTCTGCCAAGTTTATCATCCCACTCCGTGAATTGTAATTCTTCTGGATAAACATGTTTCAAATCTGTGATGGTATCCCTGGAGATGGTTGCCATAGTGCTTCACAGGATCTTATTTTTACTCATTTCTCAAAAGTAGGACTTTGGATCACTGTGGGAGGCCCAGGACTGCATTAGTTTCAGATTTCATTGACTTTGCTACTTTGCCCCTTGGAGGGAATAAACCTCCCAGACATACTGCTGTCATCTTTACCATATCCTATCCCCGCTGCTCAAAATTCATCTCTCAAGCCATTCTCCCCATTTTCTTATTACATATTTGTTGGAGCTCTCATTGGTTTCCATTTATTTTCCATCTCAAGCATAAGTATTCTCCACTAATTATTTCAGACTGCATTTTCTTATCCCATACACAATACAGCAAGTTTTTAAAGTTTCAGTTATGTATTCAAAGCACTTAAAAATTCAGAATAGCAAATCCACTGTGATTCCAAATGCCTCAGGTTCTATGTTTCCACATTAGTTAAGATATTCGCCTCTGTACAGTTCAGTCTTTGCCTCACACTGATAAATGTCCTCCTTGAAGCCTCTTATTTCTGAAAGTTTTAGGAAAATTGCTGAGTCTCATTTCTAAGAAATGACAGATGTAAGGACTTTCTCAGAAGCTATATCAGGCACGGAAATTTCTTTGGGAAGCTGAGCCATGTTGATGCATCTGAAGAGACAGACCATTTCCATTACCTTTGCTTATGTTAAAAGACATTTTCAGCAGTGCCTTGTCTAAACAAAATAAATGCTGAAGGATCGTTTCATACTGCAGAGGCAGAATAACATATCACAATGAAGCCTCTCCTCATAGTAGACAGAGCAATTATTTTAACTAAATAAGCATAAATATACACATTCTATACGTGTTTTATATAACATGTTTATACACATTTTATATAAAATAAAAGCAACAACTTCTCTTCTGTAGGATTTACATTTTCAGAGGCATAGCAGGATGGAGGTGATGGAAATGGCACAACATCAAACTGATCAGGGTTTTCTGGGAAACCTCTTTTTCAGACCTATGAAAGTTCAAGATCTCAAAAGATTTTTCTGCTTCTTGTCAGACAGTCTTTGTACAGCAGAAAAAAGCACAAAAGGTACTTCTGGGATGATTCATGGCCAATACTACTGGTACCCTCTAGAAAAATATACAGTTCATCTGCGTGTTTGCTCGAACACAGCAGCAAGCAGAATCAGTCACACCTTTGCCCATTTCCTTTTGTAGTGGCAGATGGATCTACCTGCCCGGACAGAGCAATTGCAGCTGCTGCAGCAAAGCTAATTTCAAATCACCCACATTCATTCCCCTCTCAGAACACTGACCAAAGTGCAGCTGCTGAAGAAGGAAGGAAGTAGAAACCCCTGTCTGCAGTGCATGCAGGATGATGTACCCTGCTGTGTTTATAGACCTCACCAGAGCTAGCTGTCGATAGAGAGCTGCTCTGCTTCATAGCCAGGATGCTAAGTTACAGCTGTGAATCACTGGCATTGTTTTATCATGCTGGGGAAAAATGGTACCAGTTACTGTGCATATCATATAGATTAATCTACACTGTGTCTACAGACACAGAACTGTGCCCAGAAAGCCAAGTTCAAAATCTCATCAGTGCACTGCTTATCCTAGGCAAAATTACCCTGTTGATTAGCAGGACTAATCAACTTTGAAAGATGCACATCACTCTACCGTCTAATCAGAAATATTACCTGGTGCTTGGCCAGGGCAGAATTCAAATCAAAAAGAAAAAGCACTGTCAATAAGAAGGCACAGTGTCATCCATTCATATCAGTCATTGCTCATGCAATTCAATAAAAACAGAAACTCTCCTGCAATAACCTGACTCTTCTGTTTCACATTTCTACCTCTGTGTAAACTTGCACCTTTCAAACTGAAATTCTAAACTTTTCAGAGAAGCAAAAACCTACATCTATAAACATATCACAGCAGATTTACTACTCGACCAGTTATATTGTGTGCGTCTCTTAGAAACACTCAATAAAAAATTATAAATATTCTAAAAGAAGCTTCAAGTACTAAGGAAACAAATGGACCCTGGACATGGGGAAGAGCTTGGCATGGCACAGGCAGGCGCCAGGCTGCCGCACATCCTTCTGCTCACACTCCTAAACTCGACACAAAGTATTTTCCTCTGAGGCAGCCTGCCCACATGCCTGCATGTGGCCAGGCACCCAGCTCCAAAGCACCTGCAGCCACTGAACAGCAAGAAGGTAGCAGGGTCTGAACAGGTTAGATGCACACAGATTCACGTGAGCAAAAGCAAGATCTATCAGTGAGCCCAAAAAAGCTATGGAGAATGACTGCTTTGCAGAAAGCCTTCTCCTCCTGGTATCCCATTTCTTCTGCTGTCATGAATGCAACTGAGTATTCTTTGAAGCTGAAATGATTTCCTTTGTCCTGCTTTTCTCCCACTACCCTTCTTCTTTGCCTGGTTGAATTAACAATTCAAATTAATTAAAAACATATTTGTCTAAGAAAAAGCTCTTTTGTACTCTGCATTAAGAGGAAACATCACATAGTTATAGGAGTTTCATATTTAATGGGTTTTACATTTCCAAGCTCTGCAGATTTTCCCTATGGAGAAGACTGATTTTATGTGATTATAGAGGTATGTTCAGAGCAGAATTGTCAACAAGTTTCATTCCTGCTTTCAGGAAAATGCTTTGATCTTCCTGACTCTCCTCCCATTTTAGTGAATACATTTTTTAACAAAAAGAGCACATGGTAGTTTTTCAAACTATTTACATTCTTCCCTTTCAAATCCATTGTCCCTTGTCCAATAGGATTTCTACATGCTCACAGTTCTTGGGATATTTCCTTTGTATCAGCCTGTTCCTGACTGAATTGGCTTTGTGGGGAGGGTTATGAACTTTGCACATATTACTAGCAATGCTGGCCACACTGTCTCTGCTTACTGATCTTATCATACGCCTTTTACGGTTTCCATTTTATTCTTCAATTAGACCCTTCTTCAAACCCATTCTCACACATTCCTTCCCTAGGTTGTATAAAAGAAAGGTCTTTAATCTATCCTTTCCTCTAATTGAAGCTGTCCTTCCTTGCGTGTTTCCAGTTGAATACCCTGGCTTTCATTAAACGATGTCAACAATACCCTGATTGCTGTAGCTTTCTGTTTAATGTGGTTTTGCAAGAATAATAACAACTTTTTGTCTTTTGACACAATGTGGCAAGAGAGTTTTAATTTATTACCCTCATAAAAGCAAGCAGTGCAGTACTGATGCCTTTGAGATTTAGAGTAAGAAAATGACAAACTTCTCTTTCAGTGCTCCCACAGTTAGACACTGACACACCAATACCTTTCAACTGCAACTGGAACTTCTGCAGGTCAATCCTAGAGAGCAAACAACATGAAAAGGCAGAGCTGGGAATGAAATGATCCTTGGATCACACAGTGGTGCTGTTTGGGTCACTGAGACAGTGACAGAACCCTGGATGTAGATCTGCGTGGCTGAAGGAGCTGTGACCAGCAAATCCCAGAAATAATTCAGTGTAAATCAGTGTAACTGAGTTAATCATTCAGATTTTGTTCTCTACTGGAAATTGTCTCATTAACAGCCACTGAGGAGCTGATCAGATTAAAATAAGACAAATAGTGACTGTCTCCATAAACAAGAAGTATGGCCCTCCAGAAATTAGCAAAGCTCTACTATTACCTATCAGCTGAGGAGCTGACCTTGTCTCTAACACACACAAGCAAAAATAACGGAGCTCCTAGCCTGACTCAAATTAAATAGGTAAAGTTGTCAGTGCTTTTGTGGTGTGCAGCATTTTAGGATCTCACCTGCAGACAGCTAGGTTTGCTGTGAAATGAACAATAGGCAAGAAGGAATGGCCTCTAGTTATGTGAGGGGATGTTCAGGGTGGGTATCAGGAAAAATTTCTTTGAGAAAGAGCAGTGGTGCATTGGAACAGGCTGCCCAGGGATGCAGTAGAGTCACCATCCCCAGAGGTGTTCAAGAACTGTGGATGTGGCAGGAGGGGTGTGGTTAGTGGGCATGGGATGATGGGCTGATGGTTGGACTAGATGTTTTTAGTCATCTTTTCCAAACAATACTACATGCATGCTGTAAGCAGCATACAGCTATTGGACTAGGATAGCACCTACTTGCCTATTTTCAGGCAGAAAGGAAAAAAAATTCAAGAGATTATTATTTTTGAGCGGGGAGGGCAGAGAAGATAAATTCAGGAGAGAAAAGCAATTAAAAGCTGCAATTAAAATCACAAAACCTGCTGCCTCTGCAACACCATCCACAGAGGAGCTGCCCAGGTCACCACAGGTACTTCTAACTACTAAAATATTTCCAACTTACAAGTCCTTCAGACAGAAAGGGCTTTCGAGCAAATGAAGGATTTGTTGTCTTTCCAGGTCTTATTCCTATTACTTAATTAGAGATCTGTAAATATTTTGCCTCCTTCAATTTTAAAAGGCTACAGTGAACAGCCTCCATACCTGCCAACCAAAGGAAAAGCATATGACGGTTCTAGTAGCTATTGGGAGCCCTTTTCTCCAAGGTTGTTCTCCTCTCCCTGCTTTCAGGTGATGGGCACCTACCTGGGATAACGCCTGTGAGCTGAAACCCAGCACAGGATTCCCAGTGCCCCATGTCACCATGGATTGTGGTTCTCTCTACTTTGGGAATGCCTAAGTCTCATAGGGGTGGCTCTAACCTAGGTAGAACTGTGTAGCATCATGTGCAGTAATGTAGGCAACAGTCCAGTGAGCCAGAAGTTGCACCTCTCCACATGCTCACTGAGTGGCTTACCGGTCAGTAGCTACCATAACCATGGCACAGGAGCATCTGTCTCATTGGCCTCAGTGTCCCTATGGTGTCCTCCCTCCTTTTGGCTCCTCCTAATGTGCCCTTCAGCAGGCATAATGAGGTATAGAATGAGAAACCAACCTAGGATTTCAGAAGGACCAGAACAGGCTGAGATTCAGAACTCCTGTACCATGAGGAGGTTTGACATTTCAAGCTAGTTTTTGCTCTGAATCTATGTTTAAAACAGAATGGTTTAGCAGATCCTAGAAACATTTTTAGTAATTCATACTCATCACTGAGTAAGTTGTTTTGTATTTATCTGAATGAAAGCATTCAGATATTCTGAAAGACTAAAATTTTTAAATATTTGCAAAATTGAAGTTATTAGAAACAAAGTCACTGCTAATTGGTAAACAGGAGAGAGATATTTGGGAACTGGAATAGGAAATATTTCACCACTGACCCTTTTTGGAATGGTGAATCATATAAAGAAACACACGTCCAAAAAAAAGTACTGATTACCAAAACCAGTATTTTCTAATTAATTGACACAGTGGTCAAAATTTTCTGTTTCAGCTTCAGAAAGAATGCTGATGATATGCTTTGATGAGCAAATCCCCGTTAGTAGTAATTTGGAGGCAGAGACCTTGACAAAGGAGACATTTACAAAGAGTCTGTAGATCTAAGAGGATATTTTTCTAAGCTATTTTTGTAGAATCATAGAAGCTTGGAAAAGACCACTAAGACCATCTAGTCTAACCATCGACCCATCACCGCCATGCCCATTTTTGTTGTTTGGCATGCAGTTCTTGTCTGGATTTATTCACAGTCACATCTGTTTCACTTTTCTGAGATTGTGTGTAGCAAGTAGAGCAAGATCTACATTTTCTTTCTTCTTTAAAGCAGTGATTGCTAGTGGCAGTGTAAGTTATAGCATCAGTTATCATATTTTTGGAAATGAAGTTCTTGCTTGCCATGCACCACCAACAAACAGCTTTAATTCTTGCTGCACAAGCATTAACTTGATCACAAATCCTGATACTTAAGTTTTGTGTCTGGAAATTCTTAGAATAAAAGATGTTCACTTTGCCTTTTACTCCCTGTCAGCATCACTCCATGACTGTGTTTCCAGATGGTTATTGTAGAGACTAAAGAAGTCTCTTCAGCTACTTCAGATTTGACAGCTCTGTGCATAGCCTTAAATTTTGCTCATGTTCAAACTGTAATTTCATTTTTATAAAATAGGAACATAATAACTCCTCTTCCTTTTAGCAAAATCTTTGCAAGCTGCAGCACTTTCTAACCACAGAAAAAGATCCCCAGTGCTGGGATATGCCACTCTTCAAGATCCTTCCATAAGCAACACACTACACCAAAGACACTTCTCTGACATAAAACCTTGCATTTTTCTATTACAGCTAACTGATCTGTGCAGTCCTCATTGAGACATCACTTCTACAAGCTGAATATCTGTTGTTTTGGTTTTTTATTCCACTTCAACTGCTTCATCTGTTTCTAGGCTAAACTGGAAAGATGACAGTATTCCCTGCCATATTCTTCAGAATTTATAAAATGCCAAAGCAGGAGGGATGGAAGGAGTTTTCTTTGTCACAAACTTTTGTGTCACAAGGGAGAACAAGGAAAAGTTAATTGAAAGTGTTGATTAGTGTGTATCACATACTGCATAATATGGTGCACCTGGAGTGATTTCAATGCTAAGCTCTGGTCCCTGTGCATTTCCAGTTGACTGTTTTTAGATATTAATCACTGCTTAATTTTTCAACCTGTCACCAGGAATGGGTTTTATTGCAAGAATGCCTGTGACTGATGTCAGGTTGTGGTCAAGGAGAGGGAGGATATCAAGCTTTTTTTATTTGGAAGAATGCACTTTCTCTTGCAAGTAGCCTCAAGCATCTCACTTAGTCTGATCAAGAACTGCCTTTTTTTTTTTTTTTTTTTGTAACCAACATCATGGAGTGCATATTTGACTCCTTGAAACAGTGGCTGGACATATTTAACAACTTTCAGTGTCACTGCAGCAATTCATTTTGTCCCAGTTCTTTATTGTTAGAGCTCTATCCTCCAGACATAACATCAAAAAACATAATAGAGAGAAAAGCTTTACCCATCTCAACCCTTTGGACTCCCCTTTCAGGGCTCTCTCAGGCTCAAATACTCAGATCACAGTGCCACAGAACTCTCACCAGCCAACTCCAGATGTGGCAGGCTGGAAGAATCACTGTCATCTCCTGCACTGCCTTGTTATTCACAGAAGCCAAGCTCTCTCCAAACTTCCAGTCTTTCCATGCAAAGGACTCTCCCATCCCAGTGCGGCAAGGGATTTAGGCTGAGCTAATCTGTTTCCTGAGAAAACAAGGACAATATTCCTTGTCCTATTGCTTGGGTGCATAAAACCCTGCTCCAGGATTTGGTGAACAAAAGCAAGCATTCTATGCTTAACAGAACTTAGATTTGAATCTGTTCTTTCTTTTAGCTTTGTCTCCCTTGCAGAGCCTTGAAACCAGCCTCATTCGTTTACTAGGAGCTGCAGATCACATCACATTGCCAAGCTTTTCATGAAAGGCCTCCAGGTGTTTGATATGTGGAGGGTTTAGTAATCAGGAGACCCAAACAATAGGGCCAGAAGGTGCACAGCAGAACGGCTCTGTATCTCGTACAAATCATATCTTCCTGCCTCAGTACCTTCTTCCATCCAAAGCTCCCAAATATTAAGCATGTTTGGAATTCATGTATCCCTCTATTATAAAAAAAAACATTCAGTACTGCATTTTCTACATTACAACTCAAATTCATGAACTGATGTTTGTTCTTACTGTACCATGTATTTGGTTTCGATCTAAAACACTTACTCTGTCTATTTGCTGTCTGATAAGTGAGAAGCTTCTTCTGTTGTGAGGAAGTTTCCTGTGAATACATATTTCATTTATGCCTCACCCAATAGAAAGTCATAAA
The DNA here is from genome assembly GCF_019238085.1 of Lagopus leucura. Taxonomy (NCBI): domain Eukaryota; kingdom Metazoa; phylum Chordata; class Aves; order Galliformes; family Phasianidae; genus Lagopus; species Lagopus leucura. The sequence continues at coordinate 45,498,412 of NW_024962264.1, forward strand.
ACAAAGATTTAGATTCAGATCAAGTATTGGAACAGAGGTGGCTAGCTTTCCCCTTCAAAATCCACTTAACTACTACTCATCTTTCTCTTTGCCACTTGGAGTAACCATCTTCAGAACTAGATATTGTCTCTGACATTGTTTTCAGGACAGTAGGAAGGTGAAATTTCAGGATCTAAATGGAAAAGGCAGGCTAATATTTTGTACATGTTTTAAAAGATGAATTTTGACATGCCACAGTGCAGAACTAGATGCAACATCCTTTCAAGACCAGCTCAAATAGACAACAGCACGCGCAAAGACTGGATTTTAGCTATCTGTGTTTACGTGACTACTAACTGACGGGGTGATAGTGACTGCTTTACATCAGGTAAGCTAGCAGAAATCATTTGAATAATCAATTTATTCTCATTTTTATGAAAACGAACAAGGAAGAAGAGATAAGGAATCACACAAGAGAAAAACACATTAAGAAAATTAAGAAAATTAATTTGCAAGAAGGTTGATTTACATATGATAGGATGATACAATGATGGACAGTTAAATTTTAATGATCACTCTCAACAATCTTTCAAATTAAGTAACATGATCCACTGGCTCTTATCAGAATGAGCTATAGCCAACATGAAAGTGTAATTTATCACTTCATTTTTCACTTTCCAAGATCAGGAATTATAACATGCTCTCTATTTAGATGTCATTCACTCTTACTAACAAGCTGAACATATCTCTCCATGAAATGTCATCTATTATCTTCAGTCATAACTCAGAGCTGGATAAAAGAAGAGTTTGCTAGAAACATGGGAATCCTGACAGAATATATCTTCTGTGGACAACATAACTTGTGGATATCAAAGCACTTGATGGAAGTGCACCCATTACAACAAATTTTCTTTACATTACTGTCAAGACTCTAGTTGACCAGTTTTTCATTCCAGCTTGCCAAGAAACCTATTGACCTATATCCACTGTGTCCTTGGCTGCAGAATTAACACCGTCAGACAGACTGATTGCAAGGCCAGAGACATCAGAGCTCTCAGCGGAAGCACCTGAAGACGTGGGAACAAGAGAAACAAGTGACCCCAAAGCATGGCTGCCCTGGAACCTTCCCAACTGGGAATGTTCTTGCAGAAAAACTTACACCAAAACCTAATCTTGCCTTGCAAGACTCAGCCCTTTCCCCACCTCTGTGCATTAGTTCTATGACCAGACCTTCACAGTAAAAGAAAACAACATGCAGAGTACCAGACATCTTACAGCTTAACATAATAGCACAAACATAGCTGTGGCATCCCAAGGACCTACTCAACACAGCTTGTCCCACCTTCCAGGACTATCCAAGTTCTGTCCCTAGTCAACCAAGGATGTTTTGCTGCAACTCCCACACCACTAGATGCCAAACACACCTGCACATGCACCATCTTCATATCAGAGAGAACCACACTGACTGGTTTAAAAGCAAGAGCAGCCAGACCTTTCAGGCTAGCAAAAGATGCAGGTGCAGAGGTGCAAGTGCTATTAAACTTGTACATAATATTGATCTGAATCTAACTGTCAAGTGCAGGACATGCTGGACTAATGGCATATGTGTAAATACACGGCATGGCAGCAGCTTTGTTAGGTCCTAGTTTGGAACGACTGTGCACACATGATCAAGTTGCACAGACATATTAATCATATCTGGAGGCAGGCGTTTTGTTTGCCTTTTAAATAAGACAGTTGATCACAGATGGATTATCTTTATCCCCATGCACAATGCCATGACCTTTTGGACCGCCATATAAATATTTAGTCTTTTCTTCTGGCACCCGCTCATTTCCTGTGCTTCAAACAAGGAGATTACTAAATGCAAATACACTGGAAATGAATGCTCAAGTAAATTCATTGTTCTCTTCAGCAAACACAGTGGAAGCCTAGCAAGAACAAAAGCACTTAGTCTGAAATGTATTCATTATTGACTGCACATAGGTTATGATTGCTAATGCCATCTGTCACTGCCCTGTAGCAAAGCAAGTCCCACATTTGAGCAACGGCTTCATGTCACTGGTCACATAATGCCTTTCTCTGTGTATATTCATAATCTTCTCACCACTGCGAAAACTAGAGATTTTCACATTGTATAGACTTGAGAAGCTAAAATGGACTTGTGAAGGTAGAAAGGCAGGGGGTGTTTGGTCAGCAAGCCTTCTGAGGTCACGCAAACCCACTTTTTCCATTGGGTGTCTCTTCTGCAGCCCAATTTGATGGCCTGATTAGTAAATTTAGAACAACAAAAGCACAAAAAAGCAATGCATCATGCATTCTGGCCTTGCTTTAAAGGGCAATTTTCCAGGCAGCAGGCCAGACCCACATTACTAGCCTCCATCCTGACCTGTCCAAGTGACAGAGTGGGCTGCTCTCCAGTCATACTCTTATTAACCACTGCGGCCACGGAAGAGGAATATCTGAAGTAAGAGCACTATCTCAAGAACATTCATTCAAAGATACTTTAGGTCCAGATCTCTTTGGTCTGAACAGATGTTAAAAGGTTTGTTTGTTCCACAGCTGCAAACTCTATGCAAAAGCATCATTTCATAGAAACCTTTCCATTTTAATTGAAGACAGATGGCGTGCTGAAAGGAGCCATGGCAGACTAGCCTAATAACACGAATAAAGCAATAATTGTTTCCTTCTGTGCTTTTCCACTGATTCAGAGCATTTAAAGCTGTTACTGTAGTTGCTGCTTCACTCTTTACCATGCAATATAAAATAATAGTAGAACTTTAAATGCAAAGAGAAGCTGAAGTCAAATTACTTAGGTAAGAAAAAAGTCAGAAAATTTCATGCAAAGCCAAAAGAAAGTAAATAAGTAGGAAGTAAAACTACTAATAATAAACAAATAGCTAATATCTGTATTAATCATCAGTATTACGATGCATAGTACTCCCACTAAGACTCAATTACACCTGTGAATTATGGTTTAGAGTTAGTAGTACTTAGAAGAAGTGGGGATCTAGAGGACGGCAACCCTGCCCACAGCTGGAGGGCTGGAACTTGAATGATCTTTAAAGATCTTACAACCTATGATTCTTTGATAAGCAAGGAAGCTATAAATAATGAGAAGAGGGCAAAAAGTACCTCATGTTGGGCATTTTGCATGGGAAAGTCAATGCCTGTACAATATACCTGTTGTCCTGAAGAGATGAAAAAGACAAGTGGCAGAAAGAACCACACTGTATAAAAGCATTATTTGACATTAATAGCTCATAGTTCTGAGAAGCTCAGCAGAAGCAGTTTCAGTGAGAATGAAGAAAGCACTTATGACTTACTACAACAACACAAAACATGGCTCCATTCGCTTCCTTGTGGTAACTACAGTGAGCAAAGATTTCTGTCCCCTCTTGACCTTACTGCCCTATTCCTAGCTTGTGTCTGGAAGGTTCTTCCTTCCTTAGAAAAGGCCAGTTTCAGAAGGCCCTGACCTTGATCTATTTTTTAAGAATCTGATTGCAGTAACAAGTTTTGTGTAACTGTGAGATCTATTTTTTTCCCCCTTAATAAATGTGTCAGAGCTATATTTCTTTATCTCCTGCAATCTTGTGTATGTGAGAAACCACAAACATCTTCCATTGGGGAAGGAAAAAAAAAAAAAAAAAAAAAAAAAAAAAAATCACTCCAGCTTGTACTAGCCAAAAAACACCAAAGTGCACAAAATGTTGAGGCAAAAGGGCAAAGTCTGAGTTACTTTCCGTTGGAGGAATAAGAATGGAGACAAACCTCTAAACTGATTTGTGCAGGATTCCTATTCTCCCATAAGTTATGTTATAGACTAGGGAGTACAGCTTTGGATGACGATCCACAGACCATCTCCTGTGGCTCCTGCTAGAGCAATCCCAAGAGTACAAAATCACAGAGTTGTAGAGACCTCTGGAGATCACTGAATTGAACCTTCTGCTAAAGCAGTTCCCTACAGCAGAGTGCACGGGTATGCATACAGATGGGTCTTGAATATCTCAAGAGAAGGAGAGTCTGCAACCTCTCTGGGCAGCCTGTTCCAGTGCTCTGTCATTCTGACAGTGTAGAAGTTCCTCCTTATGTTAGAACGGAATGTTCTGTGTTTCATTTTTCTGCTCATTGCCCCTTGTTTCATTGCTTCTCACTAAAAAGAGTCCGTCCCCATTGACTTGACTCATGCACTTTAGATATTTAACTGTTCGTAAATATCTAAAATGTGCTGATCTCCAAGTTCCTCTCAGGATTAGGCAGTCCCGGTCCCTGTTTGCTCTTCCAGAAGGCCAAAGCTCTTTTTGCCACATACATCTGGTACAAGGTTATCCTCAGAGAGATGCTACAGCCTTTTCTAGAAATGCTCAAGAGAAGTCAGCAAGAACCCTTGCACAGCAGATACACGTCTCCTGAAGAGCACACTAAGCTCTGTACAAACTCTGTTTCTTGCATTCACCTCAGATCTCACCTCAAAGTTTTTCCTACAGTCTAAACCACACAGGTAAAGCCAAGGATAATTTTTACTGGCCAAAGATTACACCCTCTGTCATCATTCAAATTTACTCCTGTCATTCCGCTCTTTTACTCACGCTCTTTGAAGTTACATTACCAGGATACCTTTAATTGTTAAAACCATGACAGTGACAAATACGTGAGCAATTCCATTCATCTCTTTGAAATAAATCAAAGTCTGGTTTCTTCTAACACATCTAACACATTAAAAAATATATCAATTTTCCTCCTCTTTAAAAAAATATCTCATTTTTTCCTTTTTCCTAAATTTTCCTCCTCTTTTTTTTTGCTATCATCATACAACATGCTTTCTGCTAGAATATCTGTGTACAAAATCATGGGCAACATCAATATCACCTTAAATCAGTATTTTGTAACTTCAGTGTCAGTATTATATCAGTTACAATAAAGTCACATCAGTTAACTACTATAGATAAAGCAGAATTATAATACTACAGTGTTTTGCTATGTTTTCTCACTTAAACTGCCTTCCAGTTGAAATCACACAGTGAAAATAGCCTAAAAATAACAGAATAAAGAAAGCTGAATAATTACACATTTCTCAGGACATGAGGTTAGAGATGCTAAATTTAAGAACAGCACACAGATAAAGAATAAAAGATAAAGAAGGCAAATTTTTCAGAACCTAGTAAAAAGAAAACAGTGTTCAAAAGCAGACAGTGTGATGAGTATGAAGCAATCTTTTTTTCCCCCCATAGTGAATAAAGATTGCTACAGGATTGTAATTCAGAACAGGAAGAAAATTTCTTTGTGATGAAAGTAACCAAGTATCATCATAATACATCAAAGACATCTATCTAGAGATAAACCATAAATATTTTTAGGGCAGAAGAAACCCTCAATGCAGAGGGCTTTTATTATTATTCCAGTGGTGCCAATCCTTCCAGGAAAGTAAAATGCAATTTCAATACAGTGTCATTACTTTATAGAGAAAGTATGGGTTCAATGGGTTCAATATTAACTTTTTCAGACGGAGAAGAACTAGACCAACACTGAGAATCTTGAGAAAAAGCACTAAGAGATTATCTGATGATAGAAAGGATCTGTGCCCATCTAAAGTCAGCACTGACTCACAAAACACGTTTTTTTCCTCAGGTTTGCCGTTGCAGTCAGCACGTGACCACAAGGCACTTAATGTCTTTGTGCTGGAGCTCACAGCAAGAACTGGTGCTGCCTTACTTGCCTCTCTTCTGGAGTGCTCAGTGGTTTGGTACAGGGACAAAGAGGCCTTGTTTTACAACATTTTAGTTGATGAACTCAGGTTTTAGTGACAAATTAAGAGAAGTTTTGATTTCCTTCATCTAGTTTCATTTGTTATTTTCTCTACTACAAATTGTTGCTCCCCTTCTCCCATACAGTGTGAAACTAATATAAACGTCAGTGTCTTCAGTGGAAATGAGATTAAGGCCTTCATAGGAACTGCTGGCAGTATTCTGGAAACACTGGAAACTGCCATGGAAACTTATTCACTGAGGGCATAAGAAGCCGAAAGTGTTAGTCATTTTAGCAATCACGCGACTTGCAAGGTGTGTGGTTAGTCCTGGCAGTGAGAAATGAGATTCCTTAATAGGCCTAATGAACGATGTCAAATTCTGTGCTTAAATATTTAATGCAATTTAACTACCCAAGAATATCCTATTGCAGGCTGTCTGCCTTCGAGGCACATGAAATCTGATCAGACACTGGCTGCATATAAAATTACACCCCTAATCGAGCACTCAGTGTCTGACACTGATGTCAGCCTTCTCTTGAGGGACTTCTATGCAGGAATAATTAGCTGGTGGCATTATTGCTCAGAATCAAAAGAAAGAACCCAGATAAGAGATGTAAGTGATTCCAGCCTTTCTGATAAGTGAGTACACATACAGAGCTTGAATTTAGTGGAGACTATTCATGCTGTGACTGCTATTTTAGGCTCCACCAGTCCAGCACACTGCCTGGGCTGCTGTAGAAATCTGGCTGCTTAGTTCACAGAGGCATACTCTCAGGTGTGTAAGCAGCCATCGCTACAGGAAAATGCTACTTATCTGAAAGCCTGTAGAATACCAAAGAGAATTTTCCAATAAGACTTTGTTCTTTTTAGAGCATTTAGTTGATGGAAATTTTGACAATATTCAAGTGCATGAATGGTTTTATGAATGTCTCCCACACACCAGCTACAGTTTTCTGGGATGTTTAGCAATTTTGATACCAGAATATAGCACTTGGAAAATAAGTATGAAAATAATCACATTTGCCTGCAGCATTAGGCAGCCTCCTATCTCCCATTTCACAATTGTTTTCTCTGAAATTTGTTGGAAACATGGAAAGGCTAAATACCTATTACAATAATTGAAAGAATACATGCTTCCCTCACAAAAACCACTGACAGCTCAGACTCAGATGTGCTAACCAGCATCAGAAAACTCATGTTGCATCATGCTGAGACTCTAATAGAAATTAAACTACCCATTTTAACTTTATTGATTTGTGATTTTCTATCAAAGCAGATGGATATTTGTAGTACATATGCATCTGATAAACAGACTGAAGCATTCTGGCTGGTCACTAATAACAGTAGGGATACAATTGAGTTTCACAAATGAGACTTTTCTTAAAAATAAACCATCAAAAAGCATATGAAACTAATAGTTCCTATTTATTCCCAGTATTGCTCCTCTGTACCAGCTGCCTGAAGTGAACATCAAGGAAAGAGACAACTACAACTATAACTACCACAAACAACCTCGGACTCTAAGAGACCATTTCCCATACTTCTGTGCCAGCGCATCTGCTTACTTATCCAGCAAGAACTATGCAAGTTAAACTGGACTTCTAGTGGGTCAATTTACTAGACGTATGTAATGGCAGGCTTTTTCATTGCATATGGCAAAGTATACCAGCCATCTCCAACATCTGAAACACATCTGCACAGTGGTGGATGCATTCCCAGCCTTCCTGACACCAGTGGCACCATGTCACATCAGTGCTCCTCCCTATAGTTTTTGACAATCTTAGCAAGGATTTATTGGCAAAGTCATGGATTTCATACATCTGATCTGAAAGTCTAAAGCCTGGCCTGCCCTTTCCAGTTGGCACAAAAGTGAGAAAAACAAAAAGAAAAAGTGGTAATATTTTAAGGCACTAAAATGAAAATATTTTTAAAAGATGTCAAAAGCAACAAAAATGCTGACTTAGCTTATTACTTTCATTTGCTTGCTGTTCACCTTCAGCACTTGCACACAATGAACAAAACTGTGATGTTATCCAGTAATAAAAAAAATCTGCTTTAAATTAAAAGAGAAAAAGAAAGCTTTGATGTTTCCATATTTGCTTTACTTGAAGCTGTCAGAGCAAAACAAAGCAGAAGGCCCTATTGCCATGCAGTTATGGATATGATAGGAAAACAAGAGTATTTCATTATAACATGTTCTGCTGCTTATAATTGGACAGCAAGCCATTTCCTAGGAATATCTAATTCAAGGACCTCAGGATACACATTGCTCTGTGAAAAACCTAAAAGCACCTTTTTCTTCTGTTTTAGTTCACAGTTGATTTTCACTTTAAAACAATTTGCAAATCACTATTACATTTTATCTGGTCTTTCTACAGCAAAGGTGTACTACGAGCATTGTGAGACAGAGGCAACCTGTAGGAGATGGGAGTGCAAAACAACACACTGATGGCTGCGTGGTCTGAGATAAAGCATGTTTTCCGTCCGTGTTACTTGTGCGTGGTACATGATAAAATCTGAGCAGAAATTGTGTTGGAAATACAACCAAGAAAAAGAAGTTAAAATAACTTCAGATTATCTAGAAAACGAGAAAGATTCTTCAGTTAAGCTTGCAAGAGGAAAAGGGAACAACAGCAGCATTTGGAGTACCACAAGTTTCCTTCTTTCTCTTCCTATAAAAGACACAAAGGCTGTTTGCAACTCCTCAGACCCTCCTCATCTGAACCTGTCATCAGCAGTGTTGGATCTCATTCTGAAACCACTGAGTTACTCTCATTGTAACTCTCTGACATTCAGTTTTCTTGAAGACTTCTGTGATTAAAATTCATCTGATTTGGCTGTTTGGCCTATACATGGCAGGAATGGAGAACTTCACCTAGCCACGGCAGCTCATTTTCCCTGCAAGCATCCTGTATAAGCTGTAATATGTTTCTGCATGCAAAAGCCCATAGTCAGTGCAACACACAAATCAAGATTCAATATCCCATGTAAATACAAAGATCCCCTGGAAAACACTGTAAATGTGCTTTACGCAAGAGACAGCCCTTGGAGGAGCAGAGCTGAATTCCTACTCAGAACTAAAATCAAAACTTCCTCCTGGCAAGGAGGCTGGAACTGCAGAAGCAACTGTTAAATCAGTATCTCCCCTTCCTCCCCTCCATGCTGTTTCAAAACATCAGCAAACTTTTCCCTCAACCTCTGTCCTTGTGCATGACCATACACCATCAGCTCTGTAGTCAGCTCAGTCAGAGAGCATAGCTATTCATGCAGCCTTGAGGGAAGGCAACTAAAAGTCAAGTATAGCAGTGGAAGTCAAGGAGAAAGAGCCATGAATATTTCTCAGTTCAAATATTCTTGCCTTCCTAATACTGCCTTACCCATTCAAAGGAAGAACAAAAGTATTCATGTCCCAGCTGGCAGATATCTGCACTTACTGTGCTGCATTAAAACATTTATGGAGGGACAGCATACAAGACGACTAGGTCTAGCACAGAAGGAGCGTTTTTATCTAATGTTACGTCAGGGTCCAAATGTCATTCAGTTTGATCCATGCCTTGGAATCTGAGTGTGACTGCAGCATTTATCATTCACATAAGAACACTGTAATTTATTCTTGTCCAAATTCTTTTTTAAAGTATACAAGAATTTTATATGCATGCTGCAAACTTACAGTAGTTACTGACAGCCAAAGCTTCAGAAGGCCTAAATCTACATAATTCCTTGACTGACCAGCCAAGACTAGGTAGTTCAATGCCTTTCAGAGGTGCCTTGTTCCCATATTCTGCTAATCCAAGAGACTCAGTTCTGGTTCAGTTTGAAGCATGCATGGATGGAAGGGTAGTGGCTGTAAATGTTCCTGGTAACTCATTAAGGCTGACCTTCTCAGCACCTCTCACAACCACACCAGTCAGAAAGGCTCCTCTGTAGGGCCATCTGGAACAGAAACCTAGCCCCTAATTCTTCTGGATGAGCTTGCTTCTGCCTATTTGCTGAAGAGGGACCTCAGAAAGTTGCACTTCCTAGGGCCAGGCTCCCCCTTACCATGGCAGGGCATAGTTCAGAAATAGAGGATAACCTGTAGCTTTAAGTCATTGCCTCTCTTATCTAGATCACTCACACTCCTGCTTCCCATCTCAGTGGACACAGCAGATCCTGCCAGATACTGTGTTAGATTTGCTCAACAGAAAGAAAGAGAAGGATGATTTTATTGCAAAGTTTCACAAGAGCTTTTGTCCTAATTCAGAAGACAAATACCTCCTGCACTAGTAGAAAATATCTCTACACTTGAATGAAAGCATAATATTAATCTTAAGACTGTCGGCTATGCAGAGAAGGGTTGCCAAATACTGGCACAGGTTCCTCATTCCCAGAGGCAGTAACACCTATCAAGGGGCCTTCATCCTACAGCTGGTTGCAAGTGACTAAGATTGTTACAGAATGAACATCACATCCTTCAGACTAACAGAAAATCACACATTGCATGACCTCTCAAGTCCTTGTACTTTATACTTAGCGCATGACCATGCTGTTCCTTGATGCTGCTTGTTGCAGGCACACTCAAAGAGGAGGCAATTTCTGTAACGCATCTGAAGGAAGTCTGAAGTAAGAGCTAAGAGTACAATCCCATAAATCGATTATTCCCTACATCCATTATCACAGTGTGAACACTCATAACTCTCATCTGCTCTGGTTTTCCTGAGAGTCTGCCAACGCGTTGCTCTTGTTTGTGCAAAGTTTAGCTCTTTCCTGATAAGCTCCTGAATTCTATAATAAAGAAGCAAGAGCAAAATGTACTCTGGAAAACAGCCTAATGTGAAACTGTGGTACTGATTTTAAATCACAATGTTGCTGACTTTTTGGAACCTTTTCCCACTCCAGTGTGTATTTCAAACATGATAAAAACATTGAACAACAAGCTTTGAACTATTTTGGTGCTCTGATTAAGTGTTTGAACAATACAGCCATGTCATTTTAGCTCCATTTTATAATAATCAGAGTTTTAGGACAAATTGTAGAGTAAACACAGCAAGACTAAGCCAAACAAGTGCTTTTAAAGATATTCTCAATGAAAACATATTTAAGTGTATTGTTACTACTTTCAGTACAATCACCATGGAAACTATAAAACTCACTTTTAATATCCATTCTTTCTTAAATGCTTTGCACTGCCTAAAAGCTACATTTGAGCATAATAGGGTTGGTATTTTAATGGTCAGCCATGGAACAGCACATCCTTTGGAACATGTATAGCTGAGATAATTGCTAGGTTACATGTACATTTATATATACACATTATGCTAGCTCTGCTAGCAAGGAGAAGGGAGAAAAACTTTGAAAACACTAATGAATGTACTGGTTTACATATACCTCAATTCATTGCAAAGCTTTAGAATCTGATGGGTTCATCCCTACAGCAAAACAGTTAAAAAGTTAAAAACAGCATAGCAACACCAGAAATGAATTAGGTTCACAGGATTCAAGATCAAGACATAAGCTTCAGGCTGTTGCTAGAGGCACAACAACATTCAAGGTCTAGTTCAAGTAATAAAATCTGTGATGACCTTTTCCCAGGTTCTCAATGACAGCACCTAATTGAACTTGCCATATAAACTCTCCCTCAGTATACTTTATGGCAAATTATATGTTAGCATACATCATCTAGTCATCTTCTTACTAAACCTATGAAATTCAGAGTACCAGTACTGTACTTTTTGCACAGAAACTTATACACATAAGGGGAAACCATTAACAGTCCCTCAACAGTGCAACCCCAGAGTACAGTAAACAGACTTACCATAGGTTCAGTACTCCTTCTGGTGCTTCCAGTTCTGATAGAAACCAGTTTGAAAAAGACCTCTGCCAGCACTAGACTGTATCTAGACCTACATTATGAGCTTCCAGAACTCCCTTGAGGCTCAAATCCTCCAGCAGGTGCTAATTGCTAATTGGTTCTGACTGCCAGTTGCAGCTGCATCCTTTGGGCTGCAAGGAGTGAGTTGCAGCAAAGCAGAGGGGTCTCAAGCTTAACAAGTGAGAAACAGTGGGCCCAAGAGTGTGATACAACTGAAAGTGACCTAAAATTGTGTGAATTGTGCGTAGATGTCACTGTGGGCAGGCAGTAGACATCTGGTGAAGAATTTCCCTTGAACCTCATATCCTTAAACAGAATTGACATCTCAGATATGCAAAAGATTCAATTTCCTATTTCTCTAATAATTAAATGTCTGATCTGTATGGCAAGGCAGTGCAGTTTTGGAGCCACGTCAGCAGAAACTACGGCAGAATTTTCAAAGAACCGTCTTCAAGTTAAAAATTGCAGCATCAACCCAAGGGAAATGCATAGTGATAGAACACACACAGCTGAAAACAAAATGAAAAATACATAAATTCTTTTCTGCTCCCTTATTTTATTAAAATGCTTGAAATTCAAATTTGAGTGCATAACCATCTGTTTCAAGAGTAAGTTCAAGATAAGCTTTTATTCCACTTTACATACATCTTACTTTGCAGAATGCATCCTGGAAGTCATGGTAAGTAATGCAGGAGGAAGCAATGCATTAATCTCCCAATGACACAGCGCTCCCCTGATGCGTCTTTTGCTACAAGGCCCACAGAAAAGATTTCAAGCAGTTCTATCCAAACTGCTGTATGTTTCTAAGCTCTCCACCTTGAAACAGTTTAAAGGTCAAGTTACACAGTAGAATTACACTCTCTAGTGGTGAAATCCTGGCCCTTATGCCCCTTCTTTCTGGCTCCGTCGTGTTCTCCTTGTTCTTTCATGAGATTAATAATTCATATTGTTACCAGGAGTTTTTTTTTTTGTTGAAGAAGGCACAATTGCTAGTCTATCTTAATCTGAAAAAATTAAAGGGAAATACTGAGATTTAGGAAAGAGAGCTCCATCAGCCATTTCTTCACCATAGGAACTTGTTTGTTGAAAGAGTGAATAAACACCATCTGAATGCAAACAAGTATATGATAGAGCATTTATCTTATGAAGGAGTATATAATGCAAAATCTTCCCCTACTAGAGAAACAAACTCGTGATTAGCATGAATTGCTACCAGTAAATGATTAGCAGGAATGTCCCTGCACAGACAACTATAGCCCTAGCAAATTCATTATTTGTTCATGAAAAAAAAACAGTTGTAATGTTTAACAAGCTTGAAATTCCTCTCACCTGCAAACTGTTCAAAGACATGTTTTATAGCAGGAAACCCGCACTCTAGAAGCAACTACAGCTTGAAACTGAATTTCATGCATTTTGCTGCTTGCTATCTGTTGCATGTACATAACTATAGCACCTATAAGAAAATCAAGGGATGCACTCCCTTGATGTATGGCTCCAAAGGAAGTGATGAAAAGCCCATTTGGTCCTCTAAGGAATAAGTTTTTCTTTTTTTTGCCTATGCAAACACCTAAAAGGCACACAGTCACATCACACCTCTGCCCACAGATGAACATGCTTGTTCCTAAGGCAATTGCAGTGGAGACTATAAGCTCTGCTAAATTTTTGGGTATGAGAACATCATCCTTACCAACTGTTTACAGCTTATTTGGAATGTAACATAAACTATTGAGCCTACATTCAACAAAACTTTAGTCAGACTTCCTACAATTTAATTTCTGTATCCTATCTCCAGTCCATTATTCTCTGAAAGAAACCTGGTTTACATGCATTAAATCTTCTCCACAGTCTGCAGCAGCATACTTTGAACTTCATGCAATGCAAGCAGATTTGGTACACATTATGGGAAAGGAAGGAGTGAGTCACAGTCTAGGCTCAAATCAGTGCCAAGCTACTCCATGAAGTGAAAAAAAAGCCCCCTGATCCAGGGCATTTCCTTTCCCCTGGACAATTGAAAGAAGAAAATGGGGAAACAAGAGCACACAACATATGCATAATGAGCATTCCCAAAAGAAACACTTGATTTATTGGTACCTGAAGCTTTCTGTAAGTATGCTCAGGTGAAATTTGATGTAGCAGACTACAAGAGGCTGTGAGAGCATGTGAGGATTTCAAGGCACAGATGTTTGAGATTGCCTATATGCTGTTGAATGATCACTTTATTCCCTTGTGCAGTGCTGATAACTATCATACACAGACACTCTCTTCCATTTTTAGATGTAATAGAAAACCTGACCACAGAACATGAGGACAGAATATCACAGTCTGATTTTATCCAATATGGCCCTGTTCTACCTGGTATTTGCATCGAGATCTAAATTTCAATGCTAGATTCCATTGCTACTACAGGATAGATAAAAATCCAGACTAGATTCAACAATTCTGGGGGAAAAGAGCACGGAAAGCATCAATCTATATCTGAATTTCACAATTTAGACAAAAGTCAAGCCTTTATCGTTCAGGATTGTGAAGTTCATAGTAACTAATCCTTTCTGTGAAATCCATCATTTGCTTATCATGAAATCAATACGATGGCTCTCATCTTTCTTCTGACCCTACCACTTAACCCCTTCATGTGTCTGTTTCTCCTGGTGTTTTATTTTATTTCATGAGCCATCATTCTGCTCATTTTAAATCTGAACAGAGGTTTTGGATGCCTTGAGGGGAAAACATTTGTGTCTTTTCCTGAAAAAGCATGAGCATATCTGTTGCTTTTGATAGATTGCAACAGGATCAGGAAACTTCCACAGAGTCGCTTTTGGCTCTTGAAATAATCTCAAAGCTTGTCCTTGCCATAGATGCATTTGAAAACAAGAGAGCATCTGTAAAGTCAAACACGGATGAAATATAGAACATCCCCTTCAAACCAACTTGATCTAACCCACAGACTGCATAATCAATATAGAGGGCTAGTTCATTTATTCTGCTATTTGTGCACAGCTGTGTTAGCCATGAGTAGCTGGATAACAAGGGGACCATTTGCTGCTCCCTCTGTGTCAACAGTCATTTTCTTACTGATTTTGAAGTCTGCTGCCAGCATAATCTTTCAATGTATTAAAATATTAAGAGAGAGACAGTTGCTCTGTTCTCTCTCACTTCATCACTAGTTTGATGCAAAAATAGCCTACAGCTGAGTGGTCTCAAGGCAACCTGTCCTGGTCAGAATTCAACCAACTTTTTCTGACCTTTGTATCCCATTAAGCCTGTTGTGCAACTCTCCTTTCTGGGTGCTGTCACCCAAGCCCAGAGGTCAGTGTCAGATCATGGCACACTCCAAGAGTGATCCCATATTCCTCCACCAGATCCAGGAGGAAAATGGAAGCAGGATAGCTTGGCTGGGAAAGTCTGAATTACAGATCACTAATGCAGTAATAATGTCACAAGGAAAATTGTCTCAATCCTAAATAAATTTTCTGCAAAGGCTCTGAGTCAGAGCACCAGAGCAGGCAGCAGTGTGATGGAGTGACCACGAGGCTGAAGTAGAAAGCCAAAAGGAGGAGGTGGGTTGTACCTCCTGAAATACAGAATAAGGTGTTCTCAGAGCCTTCTACAGGTCTGACTTTTAACAGCAAAGACTGACAAGATTTGTGGAACTCCTCAAAACACATGGTAGATGAGCAGAAATCATCAGATCTATTTGCATTCCTGCTGCAAAGCAAGTTTTCTGCCTGTTTCTCTAAAGAGAAAATGTTGTGTCCACATGTCAGCTAGGGATCTGATGCTATTCCTTGCTCACTGTGCCAGCCATCCTTCCCCATCCACTTGGAGGAAGGCATTTGTCCTCATGCTTCCATGCAAAGGTTTTCAAGCACTGGGGTATTTCAGTCAGGGTAGCCCCAACTTTAGAAGTGTTTGGTCCACATTCTTAGCAAATGTATGGAAATGTGAGTTTTTTAGAAAGAAGTCAGGCCAGAGAAAACCTCACAAGATATGTCAGCTACAGCCATTCTTATGACTGCAGAATATGTTGTCCTTTGATATCCAAACATACAGAGATGTTTAAGAGCACATAGGTCTGTCAGTTATACTCCCAGATTTGCTACATCCTTTCAACATTTTTTCACTAAATGGTGGCTTTTAAACCCTGAACATGCTACCTTGCTGGATTGCTCGCCATTTTTTTGTGAATTTCTGTCGTTTGAGAATTAAACTTGATGCTTAGAGACTAATCTGATCTTTGCAGTGTGAGCTACGTTTCAGTTTCTTATTCACCTCTGGGGAAATCCAATAGCTAAAGATTTTGGTCACTTCTGTAAAAAGGGTGTAATGGTCAGTTGTGATATCTACATGAAGGCCCATGTTCAAATAGCGAAACATTTCTCCCACGAGGCTTCAGATCTGGTAGGGTTCATGATATGGAGTTGGGAAAAAGGACATACACCATCTAGTTCAAAGTTCCTTACAAAACACATACTGAATTAGCAAATCTGCCTCATGTGAACAGTTAGACAATTGTCCACGTATTATTCATACATAGGTCATTTCTGCTCATTTGCGTCTACAAACTCTGACTAACGCTTGATTCAATTTATCTTTACGAATCGCCCTTCACCAAAGAAATGTCTGCACTAAACCCATCACTCAGCTGGTTGCTTTATCTTCTTTGAATAACAATAAAAATGAGTTATAAATAGCATAAGTAACAGATATGGAAAGAGACAACTGATTTTCCATAACTCTCACAGAGTATTATATCAAACATTATCAAACAGTCCAATAGTTAGTACTAAAACAACTGTAATGTTTACAAAACTTTTTTTTTGCATGTGCCTTTGTAGGACAGACACTAAATAGAAACCAATAATTTTTGTTTCTTACTGCTCCCTACCATGCAAAGTTCAACTGTGAAGAGTTCAGATTGCTCCTCAGTGAGATATAAGCAAGAACACACAGATTACATTACCACTGCTCTCATAGTTTTATCCAGGTGAGGGGAAAGGCACCTTTGTATTTTTTCTTATCAATAAATTAATAAATGTCTTCAGAAACCTTCCATAATGTTTTCTCTTTATTATAAGTGGTCCAGAATATGTTTGACTTCCTGATAAATGTTAGGATGCTGAATTCATTGGGATTTCTCAGATCTTTCTCTGCATCAAGGCTTCTGAGATATCTCCACCATTATTGCTATGCTATGCAGAATAGTCAGTGGCAAAAAGTCAAATTGTCATGTAACTAAGTCTTCTACTCTGTTGGAGACTCTAAAATAATTTTAATCAATTCATATTTATGTGTTTTGTGGGGTATTTTTTTGTTTGCTTTTTATTTCTAGACCACCCACTTGCTCTTTAGTGCTGGGTTCCAGTTAATTTTACTACCAGTTCAAATTTACTATAGACTACCTAAAGAAAAGTCAACAATTAGTAAATGCCATATTTTTCTACTTATGAAAGGAAAGATTTCTTTCCATGTTTACACAATCATATCTCTCTTCAGCATATAAAATAATTTTAGGGACTTTGACTAATGAAAAGTCGAGAACAGGATGAAAGTTAACTTTGATGGGTTTTGCTGCAACTTGCTACTAAGTGGTTTGGGTTCTGTGTGTTTTTTTTCCTCCTGTCACATTGCAGTCTGCGGCAGGAATCTGAAACATATGAGCAAATACGCAAACTTTTACTGAAGCCTTTGATGTTTGCAACTCAGGAATGTGTTCAGCTTTTCAGCTCAGAATCATGAAGGTGGTCTCTTACCCAAGGTGAATGCAGGAAACACCTTCCACATACAAGGAGAAATGATGGATTAGCGTTATGTGGGAAAGCTTCTATTTCAGTTGTATTTCTTTTAAACAATATTTATACAGCATTTGGTTCACAGCAGTAGCTCTCAGATCTCAGCCATTCTGCCGTGGCATGAAGAATGAAAACATAAAGATTCCTTCCAACCCAAACCATTCTGTGAATTACACAGGGATAGGGAAAGAAAAGGAGACCTTTTCAGGAATTATTCCTTACAGAATCATCTCATCACTCATACTAAGTGAAGTTTATGAAGCCTCAGTAAAACTATGAGAAAGTGCCCAAAGAACAGGAATTGCACTTGTTCTCATTGATGAGGAACTTCCTCTCCTTAAACTAAGGCTTCAAATAATGCAATCATACATCATTGCCAAGAGGCCAAAGCTAGTTTTCTAGCATGCTAATAATTAGTCTGGACTGCAACAGGCTTTTGGGTTTCGCTTGTCCAAATTCATGGGGAAGTCTTTCAGATGATGAAACCCCCCCCTTAAGATTACAACTGTTTATACTGGGGGAATCACAGAGGATCAGAATCACCAAGGTTGGAAAAGACCTACAAGATCATCCAGTCCAGATTTGTCTTTTACTATATAATGAATCAGTCTTCCACTACAGCTGTCAGTTTCTTTTCCCTTCTTAATTAGAAGAAAATTATAAAAATAAAGATCCTATTTGAGAGTAGAAAAAAATGGAAATTTAAATTCTGAACCACAAACAGTATAGCAGTGCTCAGTAGATATGATACTTTGGTTATCTCCATTCTCAAATGCTCATTCCAGCCTGGATATCATTATCCCATCAGTTGGTGAGTTCTCCACATGGAGGCATTCAAGAAATGTGCAGATATGGCACAGAGGGACATAGGTCAGTGGGCATGGTGGTGAAGTGTTGACAATTGGACTAGGTGATATTAGTGGTCTTTTCCAAGCTTAATGATTTTATGATTCTATCTGAGGCTTCCCACCACAGACAAGATGCAGGGGCAATGGTCATGTTATGATGTGGGTATCTCTTTTAAGAGTGGGGGTAAAACCATAAGTTCCTTTTTCACTGACCAATTTATATTAAAGACAGAGCTTTAATCAAATGGTAAAAGTATTTAGTTACAAGCCACCTGGGATGACATTTGAACTAGAAACCTCATGATACAAATAATACCCAACATCTCATTTGTCTTCCTCATAGCTGGCCAGAAAGGCCAAAGGAACCTGTTTCCCACAGACATATAATCACGTTCAGGAAGCACACAGCCCAGAGCAAACAACGCTGTGTTATGCTACATTTGTCATCTGACACTGCTTCCACAGCCAGCAGTGGAGCTAGCACAGCCAGGCTTCCAGGGAAGCTCAGCAAACTTTCTCTTGCGATGCAACGATTGTCTGCTGCATTAGGCTTTCTTTCTCTTTTATTCCAGAAACTCTCCTCTGTTTCCCAGTGATTTCACTATCAGACACAATGGCAATGAATGGTGGGCTCTGCCATGGGTGAGGAAGAAGTTCCATGCTCTCTCAAAGACAACAGTTCTGCTTCTTCATATTTAGTCTCCCATAGCTCCAAAGTAATTTCTCAGTCTCTTAATGGCGAGTGCTGTTGCCTCACACGTGTCACAGGCTGACTGTTACGTAACAGTTCTTGAAGGTACCCTGCTAGCTCCAAGCCTGGCCTCAGGTCTCATAGACCAGGCAAGTCTTGCTTAGGCAGCAGAGCCATCTTTGGTTTGGATCACAACAAATCTGGTTCAGTGACACTACATCACAAAAAAATAGATATAGAATTTTGAAACCATATAGACTTGGTGTTATCAGAGTGACCATGCTGAGCTGTGCAGAGGGCATCATGTGTTGTAGGAGCTGTGCTCCTAGCTCCTTCAGAAAGTCTCCTACCACCACATGGAATAAATATAAATGATAATGAAACGATTAAAAAAAAAAAAAACAAAAAAACAAACACCTCGTTTTATATCTTCTGGGCTAAAATCTTCTGATCCATTTAGGATAAGGCATACTCTAATTACAAAGCTCCCGTTCAAAAGACACATAACATCATATTGCAGCCGCAGCTCTAAGAATTAGAGTCAACTGTCTCAATGGAATTTTAATTGACAATTGGGTAATAATCCAGACCACAGGTATCCAGGAAACAGCTTTATACAAGTGGAATTCTGCTCATTCACCTATACTGAGACCTGCTGTACACTTTATTAAAGTGCAGAAGAACTGAAGCACTGCAGCAATAGCCCAGATGTCTCCAAGCCAGCACCTTGGTAGGAAATAAGTTAGAAATAATCTACAAGAAATTAGGTACAATGAGCAATGACTAGTTTTACATAATCATCTAAATTTTCTCTGACTGTGGGGTCATCAGGGGAAAATGGAAAAAAATGTCAGACAGTCTTAAACAGAAACAGATTGACAATGTCTAAGAAACACTGGCCGGATATGTCACAGTCCTGTTTACAGCTCAGCCTTCTTTGATTTAAAACACAAATTAATTTGTAAATGAGTGACCTAGTTTCATCTACTGCCCTTCAAAAATGCATATCATGGCACGCAAAGATGATTTCAGCCTACTCAGAAACCCAGTTACTTCCAGTCATTCATCAAAGCGCTAATACTGGTCTTTAATCAGGATTAGAGCAAAGTTGTAAGAGCAAAGCATTAGTTTCATGCACCATTAGCTAGGAGTGCCTCAGGCTGTACATCACATGCTTAATCAAATAGCATTCATGCTGTTAGGTATACCAGAAAATCAAGGCTTTAAATATTACCTTTCTTAGAGGGAATCTCCGGGACAGTTGACAAGGTCATGCATATTAATATAGTCTATTTGGATTTCTGCAAAGTGTTTGATTTTGGAGCACATGACATTTTGTCTGCAAGTATTTTATGCAGAAATAACAGAGCATACAGTAAAATAACTAAGAACTGCCTCATCAGAGAATCTCATCGTGTCTTGATAAAGACGTATTTGTGACTGAGGACGTTCCAGCCTGCTTCATGGGAACCAGTCTCCGAGCCAACACTATTATTTTATGAAATAATATTTAGAAACATAAAATTTTATTTAGAAACATAAGATATTTACTCACAGTATCCACTGCAGCTAAGTTTAAGATAGTAGGATAGCAGAATCATGGAGACAGCAATCCAAATTGTAAGTTGAGATGGTCATCGTCCAGCCTGCACCTAGGACTTGGGGACAAAAATTATAGCCACTCTTGAAAGACTCAGAGCTGTGATACTCTCAAAGATAACTGCCCCATTGCAATATTACTACTAAAGTTTACCATAATCCTTGAATAAATGCAAAGGAAAAGAACAGAGGTAGCAAAAATAATCAATTTTGGTACACAGCACCAGTAAAACTACTATGGAGAAGTTCACTCCTTCCCTGTGCGTTGGGAATGATGTGGGAATAAAGGAGCACAAGGTCACAAAAATATTCTGAAATTGCTCAGCTCCTCAAATAGACAGGATATACTATATAACAGATTTATAATGAGCTGGGGGAAGAAAGAGAGTACAGATTTCCTCATGCTGGAAATAGCTTACGGTTTAGGACTTCTGCTTAGGTATGAAACTTTTTTTATACTTGAATTGCCTGGAAGGGGAACAGGGAAATCATTACAAAATGCACAAATGAGCTCCCCAAGTTGAGGAAGCCAGTGCCATTCTGTAGGCCTCCAGAAATTCAGCTTCATTCCAAGCTGCTGGTTCAGAGTGCTCTGGTGTCCTGCAGCCCCTGTGAACAGAGATCATCTGGCCCTGCTCTTGTTCCAGGTGCCCAAAGACATCTCTGGCAGCATCTCATCATATTAGAGTTTAATATGAAATCAGACTGATCCAATGGAGGTAGTTCATGGGCTCTGAGATGATGACTGGATGCCAGCATGGCCACCCAGAGGTTCTTCTCCATGTGACCAGGGTTCTCTGTATCAGACCCCTCCCTATGCTCAGGTTGGGCATTCTCAGCCCAGTCCAGACATTCCCAGGGATAAACCAGAACAATGGTCAAAATCCGATCTCAAGGTTTCAAGGCTTCTACCGACCTTCTGCACAGCCCAGGAAGGCATTTTTCTGGTGCTCAATGACTGATCCACTCATTGAAGTGGCCCAAATATGGACCTGGAACTAACCATACTGCCAGAAGTGTCAGCTCTTCCCCTTATGCACAGTTTGAATCATGCATGGAACAAGGGATATGATAAAGTAGCTATAGCAGATAAGAATAATGTTAGGCTTTACTTACTTGCACAGGCTGCAATTGTGTTAGATTTGGGATCAGAAAGGAATTTTCTTCAGCTTACACTGACAAGGATCAGAGATCTCATCTGCTCTCTCCTCAGGGCATGTAATTTAATCTCTGAGTTTCAGTCTAAGGTCTTTGGACTAACATAAAAACAAATGGGTGTAATGTCACTGACATGAGTCATAAACTCAGTTAGTTTTTCTTCTTGACTTTAATCCCTATGGGACCAGTATGTTTCTGGAGCATAACTGAGATGAGATAGAACAAAAGTAGGAGAGACAAAATAATCGATCCAGACTGTAAAAAGAATAAATGTCAGACATGGATACACCCAAGATGCAAAGCAAATATAAAAACATACACTCCTGAATCTTCAACAGGAAGGATGATGGAATGGAAAGCACAGTTCCAATACATCTGAGTCACCCTCAACCAAATACACGTTTTCACATGGTCCAGTGAAATGCATCTTCACACTCCCAGAAGAGGATTCACTCAAGCAGTGAGACTGTCAGCAGATGTAAATACAAGGCTTCATAAGCACAAGTGCCAAGTTCAGATCCAAAAGGAGAACTTCCCTTCCTACTTTCAAAAGTGCATAAACACAGAGGTTTGTAAGAGAAATCATCCCACAGCATAACCATTCAGCATTTAAAAATAATTATTTCTATCTTTCATTCTTATATCAACTACTATCTGCTTCATTCAAAACCACTGACATCAGAAAAACCACCACAATGCGTTCTTTGAGATTTTGTTTCACAGAGATTTTGTTTCTTGCATTCTGCCATTTTCCTTTGGCCCCACACCAGTTGTGGCACAAAAGGGAAGATCTGTCTATCATATTGCTGAAGACTGCTCCTCATCTTGCTAAAGAAGTCCAGTCATATGTTAGCATCTCACTGATCCAGGATCTGCATAAACATGCAGTGAAATATTGATACCTAAACCAGGGTTTGATTGGAAGTTCTTTGCAGTCTTGACTGTAAAAGGACTAGCTTCACCTGGGAAAGAACAGTGAACAAGGACAAAGAATAATGTGAGAGGGATACTTGTGCATTTGCCTCAATGTTACAGAATCAAGGACATCAGAGTAATTGAAAAAAAATCTATGAATACATGTCAATCTGGACATTACCCTGCCTTATAGCACAGATGGCATGGGGCAAACCCTGAAGCACACCCACAACACGTGGTTATTATTATTTTTACAGCCAAATCCTGTTTGCATAGTTTCCTACTTTCAATTCAGGATTAGAACTTCTGCTATCCAGAAAAATAGAAGGAGAGGTAGAAAATCCTAATTCTTTGGATGTGAAATACCTGGTACACTCTCCACAGCTCCTTTCTATGCTGGAATTCTATGCAGGATCCAAAAAGCTTCATCTAAATGCCTCATTAATAGTTCAGGGTCTTTATTTCCCAAAATGATGGTCTTGCACCTCAAAGAGCACACTGGGATCAGCCCCACCACTATGACTTGTTTTGGTAGTACAAAGCAGAGAGCAATAAGTATTCTGAAAGCAAAAAGGGGGAATTCCAATATTTTATCTTCAGATCTTTCAAAGAGTTCATCAAAAACTTATTTTATCTCAACATGCAGTACAAATGGTGTACATTTTATCACCAGAAAACCACATTTTATCCTAATAGCGTCTGATGTCCTTAAGACCCTGACAAACCAGCAGATGACAAATATTGTAGCCCCATTTTTTGTCCAAGGCATTTAGGACCCACTGCAATGATTAAAAAAAACCTAGCTTGGAGATATCCAGGAATTATAGCCTAAATTCTGATCTGTTCACTGGTGCCTATAAGATCCACAAAGCAATGTTTGTTGCCCTCAACACTTGATTCAAACTTGCTCATGCTTGAGTAGATGGAATTGGAATATAGGAAAAGAAGGGACTACTATTACAAAAACAGCAAGAAGGTCCAGGAGCCATGAAATTTCTCTTCAGAACCAAGCAGCTGAAACAATACGAGGTTGTTGAAAGCATACTTGCCAGCATTCCTCATAAAGAGGGATTCTGGCATTGAATAACTTAAGGAACTGTCATGACTCTTCTTTTGAGGAGTTTCAGTCGTCCATGAAGAGAGCTGGAAATACCTGAGAACTAAGGCAGCTAAGACACACCAGACACGAACAGATGTACCATGTTATTCTGCAAAAACATGGAGATTTTTAAGATTAAGGGCTAGCTGTGATTGATATCTGAAAGTCAATGTATTTCTACAGTCATATTTTTTTCTTATATGATGGTGACTGTGGAATAGCTTGAGACTTTTCTATAATACCCATGAAATGGCAAGAAGAATTACACAGTCTAGTACCAAGTCAGTTGTAGAGACTCAGAAATTCAAATAAATCCTTGTTCCCATGGATGAGAAAAAGAAGCAAGATAGAAAGGAAAAGAATGGTGTCCTGGTAAGATGGCACCACTCCAATTTACTCAGAGTTTTTACTGAAGCTGACTTTGCTGTGTAAAGGGGACAGCTTTAATCCAAAGATCTGCACATCATGTTTTGAGAGAAATGGGGCAGGATAAGCAGACAGCTTCTTGTTTTGTCTAAATCATTAGTATTTCAGGCTGTTTAAATAAAAACCTGCCTTGGAAATCATTTTTGTCACAAAAAGTGTAAATCAAAACCAAACATTCATTGAAGTGAGCGCGTAGGGATGATCAGTGAGAATGCTGGAAAGGCTGAAGATCTTAACAGTGTCTCCTCAGACCAAACAAAACAACAAAATATGGGGTAGGTTCACAGCATTGGCCTCAAATACAAGATCCCAGGTGAGCTTCCATCACCGGGTGAACAAAAAGAATTTTTTGGAAAGAGAATCATTTCCCATTTGGTCCATCCCATGCTCACTTTGTGGGTTCCGTCCGCACCAGAAAGTGGCTACCTTCTATAGGGTTCTCCCAACCCTAGAGAACATCACATGGGACTCCATTATCAGTTAAGTGCCCACCTGGGACAAAAAAAGCCATCAACTTTTATGGTATTGGGGTTCTGGGAGCACTTTAAGAATTGCATGTCCAACCAGATAGCCTGCCACACCCTTGCTGTTTGTGAGTTCTTAGGCCTGAAATTCCCTTTGCCTGCTAATAAAAACAAGTGTATTAAGTAAATGAACATGTCCCTTTGTAAAACTTCATTCAAGGATTTTTTTCTTTGATTTTAAACAAAACCAGACCAAAACACAGCATAAAGTTGTTAATCCACAAGCAAAATTCTTTGTACTTGACATAGAGACCATTCAGATGTGTTTGTGATGATAAAGTTGCAGAAATCAGCTTAATTCACTGGGAGACAGATCATAGCTTCAGAAAAAAAACAACTGACTGGGCCAGTGAAGATAGTATAAGGAAATAAGCTTTCAGCCTCACTTAGGGAGGATGGATTAACCATGAGTTATGATCTGGTTTCCAAGATGCTGCCTGACACTTATAAGTTACACCAACTTCTTCTGCTGAAAGTAGTCTTACACAGAGAGTGCTAAGAGGAAAGAAGTAAAGAGCAATGGCAGGCAAGGTCAAAATTAGGGAACGCCTGAAAACCTTGTCCCAGGTGATATGACCAAGCCTGTGTAGGGAGGGAGTGAGGACAGGATTAAAACTAAAGCTCATGGCTGCCATATGTGCCTCATAGAGACACTCCTGTTGCTGCTTTTACTGGCTGATCCATTAAGCTTCACACCAGAATCTGTCATAAAGACAACTGGGTTTGGGAGGAACCCCAAAGGTTGTGGTACTTACAAGTCCTTGCTTCCTGATGTGGAGAAGAGGCAAGTCCAGTCCCTAATCCACCTTCCAGTGAGGTGTATTGGTAGAAAAATCAATCACTGTGAAAATCCAGGTGGGGAAAAGGATTTTTTCATGATAACAGGTATTTTGATATCTGGGTGACACGTCCTGGAAATTTACCAAGAAGCAGACTCCTGCTCTAGGTGAGAAGGCAGATTTCAGCAAGTAATCTATAATATATGCCAAGAACAGTGAGAGAAAGAAACACTTTGTAAGCAGTTAATTGCACAAGATGAAGTTACAGTGTTATGCCTAAAGGCAAAGGTACGCTGCTTTTTCTTCCAGCTCACTAACAGGCACGTAGAAGCTTTCATTGTGCAACGACACTCCAGGGAGGAAACAGGGAGGGAAATAATTAAGGAAAATATCTTCAACAGAGAAAGAAGTCAGTTTGGCAAAAGACAGCCTGCAGTATATTTCATGGATTTCTACACAATATTAGAATGGATTTAATCCTGAAAATTCATTTAGGACTCGTTCCTCTGTTTGATAGCAGGACACAGTTAAAATTCCCTACATAGAATCCACTCATATTTTGTTTACCAGATGTGTAATTTAATCTACAAATTTATTACCAGATTTATGAGAAGCATTCACTGTTGTCTGAGATGAAGGAATAGAACTTGCAGTCCATTACCTATTTTTCATTAGAACTGTTTAATGGTAGAAATTCATATCTAATTTAAAATTATATTTCATTTCTTTATTTTAGATCCCAGAAGTCTCTTGAAAATCACAACTACAATGGATAACGTGAAATGGAGCATGCTTCCATGATGCAAGCCTTTGATCAATAAGCACTACAACAGAGCTTCAAGGGAAGACAGTGGGCTGCTTCACAGGGCCAGCTCCCTCCCAGCAGCAGCTCCATGGTTTAGGCTGGCTCTTGTCTGCTCCAGAACATCTGATGGCACTGAACCACACGGAGATATTTGGCATGAAATCTGTCCATATTTTTGAACACAGCTCATCACCAAGGAATAGAAGCAGCAACAGCCTCATTTAGCAGACTATTTATTATAGAATCACAGAATAATTAGGGTGGAAAAGACTTCTAAGATCATTTATTCCAGCTGCCAACCCATTCCCACCATGTCCATTAGCCATGCCCCTCAGCACCATATCTATGCATTCCCTGAACATCTCCAGGGACAGTGACTTCACCACCTCCCTAGGCAGTCCGTTCCAATGTGTAACCACTCTTCTGACAACAAATTTTTCCTAATGTCCAACAAAAAATAAAGGAGCATTTGGAGAGCATTATGGGAGAACATAAAATCATTTTACTAGATCAGACTGGAGGTGTCTCTTACCTGCTGCACTCACTCAAAATGTGCTCTACCATACTGAGTGCTATCGCACTGCATGGGTAAGTCTGTTAAATACCACAGACTCCTCTACTGGGTGTTTGTGTTTAAGAATTTAATTCAGTTTGGAGGGATCGTAGAAGCAAAGCTCATCTTGAGAGCCCCCAACCAGCATGGAACAGTGCCCAGCTGTTGAACCAAGATGTTGCACAAGGAGCTTGGGGCAGAACCAGAACAGGGCTGTGCTCCCACCAGTGCCCCCACCATCTGCCATCTGGTGCCAGGGCCTGGCCCAGGCTCAGAGCAGAGCAGGCTGCCTGGCGGCAGCCATAAAAATAAAATATATATCTCAGCACACCTGTGATCACTTAGAGGGAACAACATTTAGTAGCAGCTAATTTACAAGAATTCAAGCTAGGATGTACTTCTCATGTTTCAGTGAAACTAGATCAGTCAGATTCACTCTGTTACATGCATATACAACAGCACTCCACACCAGTTTATGAAATTAAAAAGGAATTAAAACCACAAACCAGCTTAAAGCACTCTCTTTATCTAAAATATTTTACTACAAGTTAAGGTACTTTTACATTGTTTTTCATGTTCTATCTCCTGCTTCACCACCCCCACGTGCTTCTCAGATCATGTAATCATAGAATGGCTTAGGTTGGAAGGAATCTTAGAGCACATCAAGCTCCCACACCCCAGCATGGGCTGGTTGCTGCCCACCAGCTCTGTCTGCCCATTGTCCCATCCAGCCTGGCCTTGGCCACTTCAAGAGATGGGGCATACACAACTTCTGTGGGCAGCCTGTGCCAGTGCCTTACCGCTATCTGAATAAAGAGTTTTTTCCTAATATATAAACTAAATTCCCCCTTTTTTGGCTTAAAGACATAAGCCCTTGTCCCATCACTATCAGGCAGTGTAAAAAGTCCTTCCCCCTCCTGCTTATCAGCTCCATTCAAGGACTGGAAAGTGCAGCATGCACACACAAAATGGAGGATCAAACTGTTGGAAGCCATGAATGTGGCTGCTCTCTCTCATACAGGAGTGAACCTCCTCAATTATTTTGTTGGCAAAATAAGTCTCTGTAACATGAACATTATACTGAGTTTTGCAAGCACTCGTTTAGAACATAAAAAATTCATCTGAACAAACAAGCATAATGACAGGAAAAATCATGTCAAGAACAACATAGCAGCAGCAACAGCCCCTTTTCTTTGTCCTTCAGTACAATACATTTTCCAAACACCCATTTCTTTTCAGAGAGAGCACAGGAGAGAAAGAATGCAATTCAGCAGCTCTCATGATTGTATTAAAAAAATCACTTATTCATAGTCCTAGCAAGCGGTACATTTTGCTGCCCAGTGAATGATAACCAGAGCTAATTTCAGACTCATTACTCTTTAACATGAGCGTGACAAAATATCATAATGGCACCCTTGTTAACTGGCCAGAGCAGCATGATTTCCCTTCAAATCCACTCAGCAACATACAGCAGGGTGAGGCCAGGTTGCATTTGCCCCAGTGCTGGCCTGTTCGCAACCACTGCATCAAAGACATACGAGTCAGAATTTAGGACACAGCCCAGCTTATGAAACTGTCTTTGCTTTCTCTTGCTGCCCTCTGCTGTCTCAAGCCCGAACAGTGCAGAGAAGACTGTGAAACCCTTGGGAAAAGAAGTAAAACCTATGTTTGAAGTTGAGCCACACATATGGGGGAAGCCAGCTATAGGCTCTGAAAAACCAAACGCTCTTGAGCAACTCTGAGGTTTCTCCCATGTGGAAATTTGCTCAAAACTTTTGGTGTGCAATGTCAGGCAATGGATGTGACACGTGAGCAGTATACAGGCTTGATGTTGTGCAGGGATGCAGGAAGAAGACCACACAGGAGCCAAGAGGCCTGCAGGCTCTTGGCATCTTGCATCAAATCCTGCATTGCAGCTGTAACTCACTCAAAGGTTTTCAGCACAGAAAATATGGATATATCCAAGAAATAAGTGAATCCAACAAGTTCGAGCCACATTACTTTCACCCTTAGTAATTGTACTAAATGGCAACCTGACAAGTACATTCTTTCAGCATGTAGAAGTTCCTGGGTCAGCCCCATCTCATTCTAGAAATGTGCTCTTTCTACATTAAGAAAGTTTCTACCCAGACCAGAGCCATACAACCATTCTTCAAGCACTTTCCAAATGCACTAGTGGACTCAGACACTGCTTGTTGAACACCTAAGGACCCTATGTGGGGCTCTCTCACTGTTCCACCCAGTGCACGATACCAACCAAAGTCATTCTTGTGGCACTCAGTGGGCACTTGAAATTCAAAGGAGGCCACCTTGGGGCAACTGCAACCAGAGTTCACTGCAGAAATTTCCCCCTCACCTTTGCTTCAGGCACCACTTGACATTCATTCTCCGCTAGGGAGGAAGTAGAGAGCTTGTGTGAAGAGACACCCACCTCTGCAGGCATTTAGTTTGGATGGAGCCCTGGGCAGCCTGATCTGATGAGTGGCAACCCTGTCCATAGCAGGAGTTTGGAACTGGATATTCTTTAAGGTCCCTTCCAACATAAGCCATTCTATGATTGTATAAGAGCTGGGGTGCTCCATATCAAGATTTGGTCTTGTTTGAAAGCTCATTTCAATACATGCTCTCTTACTGCATTACAAGGCACAGCTGAGCAAATATTGCAGGGAATATTCAAATAACACTAGAATTCTTAGTGTAAAAGCAGACCTAATGTAATTCTCACCTGTCCATTGACTGAGTCAAGATTTTTCTAAATCAAAAAAAACAACACATAACCTGTTATATCTGGAGTGTAACTCAAGTTACATCATGCCCAGGAAGCTTTAAGACTCTCCCTGAAACACTTCTCAATACAGTTTCTCTATCGTGTCTTCTCTCCCATTAGCATTCTTAGTATTGAAATGGCATTGGGAAATAAGCAAGTCCTAGAGCAGCACCCAGATCAACAAATACCTAGAATGCTCTCAAAAACAAGTGATGAATCACTAATTCTTATGCAATAATCTAAGATGGAGATATTATTCTTCCAGTGTGTCCATTTCACCCCCCTCCCCCCCAAAAAAAAGTCAGCGTAGACTCTGCAGATTATGAGGAGCAGTTCAGGGTAAGCAAGTACTTTTTATTTACAGCAGTGAAAATGTACAAGACCTCCTGGCAGTTTGTTCTCAGGCATCTCTCAAATGTGGGAATTTTACAAGAAGAAAAGAATATCTGTAAGAAAGCTATTCTTGCCCTGGAGTATTAGCTGGATGCCAGTGAAAATTACTTTCAGTTCTGGGCCTTAGTTTTAAAAAAAACTACAGGAAATCTGGTTTAGTCTTTGAGATCCTGAAACCCTACAGTCCAATTATCAGTCAAGTTTCCTCCTGCAGATGTCAAGGCATCCATGACAATGGATGAGGGAGAGACAGAAACAAGGAAAATTTGTCACTTGGCTTGTGAGCTCAGAGATGAAAGTACAAAAACTGTGAAGGAGATCAGACTGTGATAAAATGTCCAAGCAAAGACTGGGAAAGAAAGCAAAGGGGGGAAACTTAGGGTGGGCCAGTGGTGAGATTGAAGAAGGCCACTAGAAACAATGGGGAGAAGAGTGCTTGAGGACACTCTTGCCTCCATATCCTGAAATCTATCTCAGTTTCTCTGAAGCAAGTAAACACCCACCCAGTGAGACAAGCCTCCCATAGATTTTCAGCTGTAACTTAAAAGCAGAATCATCCCCAAGGATTTTCTGAAGAAAAAAAAAATTATAAATGTACCCAAAACCATAAATACAAAAAAAAACCAAACCCACCACATATCATTAAGAAATTAAATACTGATTTCACCCTGACCTTTGACTGATGAAGGAGCATGCAGCAAGGGAAGTATAGCCCATACTTTCAGCCAACTAAAATGGAATGTTGAAGCACTACTCATAGACTTCTCCAACAGCACTGAATGAGGCCAAGGTTGCCAGGGGAGAGAAAAAAAAAATTTGTCTTGTATCATAACATATGCAATACCTAAGAGAACCGAATTGATATTACATACTTAATCTGGCATTTCCTAGCTTTTGAAGGTAGATTTTTTGCAGCCTCTATTACAATCCTTTCTTGTACCTCATTCAGTAAGCTATACACGTATAGGAGAAGATCTGGACTGCTGGAGCTCCAGGGACTTCAGGTCTGACAGGAAAGGATGAGATTTCTTCCAAGGTTTTGGTGTTGCAGACCCAAGCGAGTGATACAGAAACACAAATGTGAGCATTTTGTCTGCCTTTACAGCTACCCTTGGAGATGAGATTTGTTGTTTTGTCTGCGTGGCAGTGAGCACAAAGTAGCCCTGGCCTTCAAGCACTGTTACAACACAAATAAATATTTGAAGAATAAATACTATCTTGACTTGTTACATACTGTTGGAGTTTATTTTGTGCGGTCTCATTCTTTGCTCTGAGTTTCCTGTTTGCAGTGGAGCTTGCTGTTGTGTTTGCCTATCTCAGACAAGAGGAAATCTATATGAAAATACACACAAGTAGAGGACTTGCAAAAGAATATCGCAAATAGAGCAAGAGTACTGGGCAGAGCCATTTACATTTGCACATTAATCATTCAGCTCAGTGGCTGACTAGGCCCTGAATGAGCATAAGTAGCTCTGCATTATTCTTGGCCAGCTCTTCTTGGCATATGCACATTAACAAAACAAGAATGAGGTGAGCCAAGGTATCTACGCATGGCACTGCTAAAAGGGTAATACAATATAGAAGATTCAGTAGGCCATTTATTTCAGTATGTAACTAACTTCAATTATTTCAGATGTAAGGGCACTACAGCTTACGTTCCTAACGCCATGGATGATACTCTAGGCTGCTTTATGATCAACATATCCATTCTGTTGCTTGAGGGAGTTTGGCCAGAAGTCACTTTGGTTTTGTTGTGACTATTTATATATATAAACCTGTGAAGTACATTTCACACTAAAACCAAGGACACAGTTCTTGAGGATTTAAGCCTCAAGGCTTCCATATCACATCAAAAAATTAAAATATAAGAAAATATTTTGGAGTGGAGAGGAATGAGGAAGAATTTGTTCCTTTTTTTATGTGACAGAACAAATCAGAATCTCCTCATTTTTTAACAAATAAAACAAATCATTAAGGTAGAACACCAAGCTGACTTGCAGCATGCTGGAACTTGTTTAAAAGAGTTGCTAAAATACAAATACTGTAGGCTTAAACAGTGCTATTTTTTGCCTTTTTTTTTTTCTTCACTAAAATAACAGAAAAAGGAAAAGTTGATGCAAAAGCACGTAAACCTTATCACACAGATTGTACTGATTAGAACCTCATCATAGTAGGA
Source organism: Lagopus leucura (assembly GCF_019238085.1). Taxonomy (NCBI): domain Eukaryota; kingdom Metazoa; phylum Chordata; class Aves; order Galliformes; family Phasianidae; genus Lagopus; species Lagopus leucura. Next base: position 45,530,513 of record NW_024962264.1, read on the forward strand.
AAATGGAGTGCTTATTCTTTAAGGAATACAGCAACTGTAACACAGTGGAACTCACAGCAATGACAGCATAGCAGCAAAGACCTAGGCTGCAGCAAGCGAGGACAAAACCAAATGCAGCAGCCATGAATACAGAAACAAAAGAATCTACTTACTCTCAGAGGGCTTCAGGTAGGCAGTAACCTCAAGCAAGATACCTGTCCCTCATTACCAACCCTTAAATAAGATCTGGGAAGGGGTGGATTCTGGCTCCACCCTTCTGATCACTCAGGTGCCTTGCATACACCTGATCTCTCTTGTGCTGGCCCTGCCTTCCTACCAGATGCTCAAACACTATTTCAGACTGTGACTTAGCATTTCTGCTACAAAATAAAAATATTTTTCCTTTTCTCTTCCCACACTGTTCTAAGCTGGGGAACATGTTAAGCACTTCTATTTTCTTGTCCTGGCACTGTTTTGTGCATGGGACTTACGCAATTTTTGCCCTACCTGGGAAAACAGGCAGTGAAGCTCCTGTCCTCTGTTACAAAAATTGATGGTCACTGAGGAGCATCACCCTCTCTATTCTATATGCAGTGCCTGAGCATGGCATGGGGTAGTGAAATTGGGCTGAGACTTTTGGCCAGTGAGATAATTTTGGTGGTGAATGCAAGCTGAAGTTGTATCACACTTTTTCTTGTGGCTCTGTATCTTGCCTCAAGTGTGTCTTCCCAGAGCAGCTCTAACAGCCAGCACATGCCTGCAAGTTAGAGCATAGCTCTGCCTGCAATCATGCCAAGACTACAGCTGTGGGGACATCAGGATGGGTGCTAACACAGAGGAAGATGGGGAGGTACAGGGTTACCTGAGTACTTCCCTTCCAATGCAATTGTGCACTGAAAAAAATTTTAAAAGGAGAGAAAATACTTCCTTAAAGCAGTGTTTCATTCAATGTAGGCTGCAGGTGTTCTCTTTATAGGCAGAATTCTATTATCACTCTCTGTTTTCACATATTCTTTACAACATACTCAAATTGTCCTTTACAGAATTTAACAGAGAAAGAAATGAAAGGTGTACTTATTTCCCCAGATTTTGTCTGTTTGTTTGATTACCAGTAACATTCTCCTTTAATCTTCAATAGATTTAGAGCGATAGGAAGAAGCTGTTTTGATGGAACCTTAAAATAAGCCCCTAGCACTCCTGTGAAAGCAGATCACTAGTCCAAAATCAGCCCCTTGATCTTGCATACACCAACTTAAAGCTGGAATTCCTCAAGATTCATAGCTGGAATTCCTCAAGATTCATACCAGAATTTCCGAGATCCACGTCTGGCCTTAAAGATTTAAACCATTATATTTTTGGATGCTTGATGCTGATACTGGCCACAGTTTGGTTTAATTTAAAGTAAAAAGATACTGTTTGAACTGCTGGAGAACAAACCCCAGAACAAGCTTACACGATGTTATAATTGCTCCCATTATGCAGTGGAAATAACTGTAATACTGCTCTGGAGGTGAAAATCCACTTTTCCTGGAGTTTTAACTCTGAGGTGCAGCCTTCCACTTTCTCTGTCTTAAAATCAAACAGGGCCAACAAAAATGCCTACATCCATCAGTATCACCAGTACAGGCAGTTAGGGGACATGCTGATCCCAAAGCCAGTGGGCAGGCACCGCAGGACAGAGAAAGCCAGGTGAAACTTCTGCACAAACCTTAGCCTTTGGGTGCTAGTGGGCAATGCAGACCCTAAAGGTACTGGCTTCCTAATTGCACCACAGGGATCTGATAGGATGAAGCAGCTGAAAAATTAATTACTGCCTAATAAGAGAGAAGCAGAGTCGATAACCATTTGTCTTCATTTCCTTTCTGTGGCTTTCATGCTCATTAGTTAGATTCTAAATCTTCTTCCCCTTTCAGATTTGTTTACAGCAGCAGAGAGCCAGTAAAACACTGCAGCAGTCATTCAAAAACACGCTTGCCAAAAGCACTCTCACACTAGTAACACACACATTTTCAGACACGTATTTGCTTTGCCAGGTCCTTAACTCTTGATCTTTGTCCAGAAAGACAGTGGAAAAGCTGAGGATATATCAGGTCTCATCATATGGTGAAAGACCTGGATTCTGTAAAACATTTTATCAAAGCAGAAACTTCACGGAGGTGTCTCTTTCTTTTCATAAACCCATTTGTTTGCAGTGTCATTGTTTAAAGTAAAAGAGAAAAATTTGCACTAGGTATGTCAGAATACACTCTTGTTTCTGAAAGATTCTGAAAGATTCTGTGGAGTTTTCTAAATAGCCATGGACAGCTGGAAAGAACAATAACCATGACTTCTTATTTGATCATCAGCCACAAATACCATTGCTATCTATCAAATCCACACGTGCTAATAAGATTTCCATTTACCTCTAACTTGGAATCAAGCAAGAATCTATTTTCTGTACATAGTTTGTACATAGAGTCAAACTACTGGTGGAAAAGAGGAACAGAAAATGCTGATGTTGCACAAATTCTGCCATTAGGGCTCAGATGGACAAGAAAGTGCTAGTTCTTTCTTTCTTGTAGAATCATTAAGGATAGAAAAGGCTACTAAGATTATCTAGTCCAACTATCAACCCATTACCACCATGTTCACTAACCATGTTGTGATCCCTGAACTGCTTGTTTTTACTGGCAAGTTGAGCCTGCCTGCTGGGGTATCTCACAGTGCTCAGTTTATGATCAAACTAGTAAAGGTTGCCAGCATTACTCAAGTAGTGGCTCTGCCCAGACTGTGGGAGATGAAGAAGCAAAGCCAGAGCAGAAGCTACGTTTGATGTAGGTGAGGAAGCAGCACAATGAGGTCAAGAAGCAGAATCTACAGCTGGTGGGGAAGGAGGATGTAGCAATACTGCCAAAGCAGGGGGAAGCAAGAGGAAAAGCAATGAAGGTAGCAGCAAGAAATTCAGCTTGCAAAAGTTATTGGGAGCCACCTCATTATTTTGATTTTATGCATGGTCAAGGCCAATGTCTTTATTTGTCATTCCTCTACCCACCTCTATTCACTACTGCTCATTTGCAAGGTTTGGAAGGACATTCATGGTTATCAGTAATGAGGATTTTCATTATGAAAACCTATACCTGCACTATACCTCACACTGTAATTTCTACCATGAGAGGCACGTACTGTATCTCCAGCAGAATTTTGTCTGGATTTGGATTCCAGAGATGAAGACTACTTGTGCTGTTATAAATCTCGAGTCATCTATTCTCAGAAAAAATAATTTCCTTACATAAGTATTTTGAGACCAAGATAGAAATCTGTTAACTTTTTCTTCAGTCTCATCATGAGGAAAATTTTCCAGACTGAATCATTCCTTCAGTTTTCTTCCAAAAAAAATCTTCCAATTTTCAAAAAGCATGGATTCTGGAAAAAGTCAAATGGGCTAAACATATGTATATATGTACAATATGTACATATATATACAAATTATGCATCAAAAAAGTCCTGATTTTGGCCTAAAAGCTCACTATCCAGCACAATCCTAAGCACTCAGCTTGTAAAACAGTACTGAAGCAAAGAGTTACCTCTGACTGTCACTCTGTTCATACATCAGAAATTGCCTCCTGGTGGGATTAAAGATCTTTTTTAAAAGAGATATTTTGACATCTTCATCATAATTGTGTTTTGGCTTTGTTGTTTCCAGCTGAAGATGAGATTTTAATACTGTCAAATGAAAGCCAAAATTGTTTTGGTCTCAAAGGAGGGACCTAAACTTTGCTCCTTGGCACACCACCTAGTTAAACTTAAATCAAAAGAAAGAATCAGCTATGTCTTTTTGGATGGAAGTCTTAGAAAGACTTAGAAAGAAAAAGCTGATTGCTAACAGACTGACTTTTCCAATTTGAGAAGCTGAAGATGACTTAATTTTGGTGATTGCCACATGATGTTCTATTATAGACCTTCAACAAAATAATTTTTGTTATCTTGTCTTTGAAAGTAACTCACATTTTCCTAATATTTTACTATAGAAAACATTATCAGATAAAGGGTGTTTCAGCAGAAGTTTGCACTGACCTTCAGACAAAGCTTTCCTTTGTTCTTTACTTGTCTTCTCTTGTGACCATGGAGAGAATGTATTCATTTCCATGGTGGGATACCATGAGATGACCAATTCCTCAGAGCTCACGAGTGATGAAAGTGGCAATATAAAAGTGAGCTTGATTACCCACATCCCAAAGCAGCCTTCCTTTGACATCTGCAAGCAAGCATTGAGTAACTGCTTAGGCAGCCCAAACCCAGCAAGAGGTGTGCAACACTTTCACCTTCAGACATCTGTAACATCTCTGCGAGGGTGACGTAGTGCTTGGCTGAGACCAGCTCAGGGCTAAGGGACAGCTGAAGTTGTGCTGGGAGGAAAGAAGCAGCTTTTAAAGCAAGCCAAACCAAACCTCCACCATCTGAAAATGCATACATATCACTTGGATTACAAGTGCTCCTGCTCTCCATAATCTTTCCCACTGCTTTCTTTTGAGATTCAGAACATTGCAATGGCTGAAAGCCTGAATTTGTTATCTTCTTCACTGCCATTCTCCACCACTGATGGAGAAACTGCCCTCAGTCTCCTCAGTGTCCCATGCCTTTACCTCAACTTCAACTGTCCAGGAACGTGAATGTTTCCAGTGCAATCCCAAAGTGCATGAAGCAATGGAAAAAACATACCTAGTAGTTGCCCCAGGAAAACTGTGACAAACCAGGCACAACCAGGCACTGTGAAGTCAGTTTGTAGCAAAGACAGCACTTTTTGCATGGATATCTGGGAACTGGGGATTTCTCAGAGGCTATCTCTTCTTCAGAAGAGTTACCCTTCTGCCCTCATGAATACATGCTCCTATCTGTATTTTTAAAGATAACAGAACAGTACCAGGCTACTCCACACTTGCCCCAACAAGGAACTGAGGAAAAATTACCTATGCATAGCAGTCACGCTGTTTATTACAAACTAGGAATGAATAGAGAAAACTCATGCTTAAGAAGTAAGCAACATTGCACACAAAGTGCAGTGACTGAAAAAGAAGTTTGGAAACACTCAAATGCACAAAGTACATTTCTTCAAACTTCTAAGTTACAACAGCCCTGAGGAAGAACATCTAGTTCATGGCTGAATGGAGCACAGAGAATGCATCTGAAAGAAGATAAAAGGTCCTTTGTTGTCTGGTTTTGTTGTCACAGCCACGAGTGCTATGACTTCGGTGTTTCTCAGTGCTACTGAGAAATTGAGAGTCCAATTTTTCATCAGTTTTGTTAGTATTTGGGGTAGAATTTCTGTAAATAAAAGTAAACTTGGCCCTTATAGCCTTGGAAGAAAAAGGAAAGTTTATCATCAGGCCAGGTAGCTGAACTAATGTGGCTTTCCTTTCCATCACCAACACTTGCCACTGTCCGAAACAAGGGCGTGTGAAAGACATGTGGGAGGAAAGGTTTCACTGGCCATTGTTTTGTGACGAGTTGGGTGTTTGAAAGAGGCACATAAAGATCAAAGGAAGAGACAGACAGTGTCGGAAAAATCTAGTAATGCGGACAATGACAAGGGCCAGGAACATGCCTCCAAAAGAAGATAAGAAAAATGGATAAAAGACTTTAATGCCATTTATTGGAAAATAGATTTGAGCTCTAAACAGAGGCCATGCCCCTTCTGTGATTCTTGCAGTGTTAAGAGGGCTTTGTACTGTCTATGCAATTAAATAGGATTGCATTAGGGAAATCTCATTTGAGATTTCTCATTTGAAAACACTAATTTCTCTTCCCAGCTGGAACCATCTTCCTGACCCATCCATCTTATAAAAGCTCATATCCAGACAGCTAGGAAAGAGATAGTATAGTTCTATTTAATCCCACAACAAAGCACCTAGCTCACAGCAGTTGGTGAGTTGTGCTTATAATATGCCCTATTTTGGGGATACTGGAAGAGCTGTAGTTCAGGAAGTTTTCAGAACAAGCTGCTGATACAGCCAGGTAATCATGCACCTACAAACTGCACAGCGAAGGGTGCTGGTGGGTATAGTTTTGAGTACCTCTTTCTCATATTGTTCATCTTGTTTTTTGAGGAAATTCTAGCAACTTCAGACCTACAAATCTACTTTGACTTCTGTGCCATTCTGTGTGGAGCCAGGAGCTGGATTCAGTGACCCTTGTGAGTCCTTTTCAGTATATTCCATTATTCTGTGATTCTGTGATTGTACAGTTCTATGAAAAGTGCAAAGCCCTCTGACTGACAGTCTGATGTCTTGTAATGAAAGAAGAGGAAGGACTCTCTTTCTACTTGGGACACTGAATAAATTCAGAAAATTGTCTATTTCCTCATTTACGCACACTACTGAATGTCCATGCACTAAAGCTACTGATATGAGAATTTGGGGGAATTTGGTATTGACAGGACACATTCACACTTGCCTTCAGCATGCATACACTGCACAAAAGGGACGCACTTTAATGAAACAAGCAGTTCACTCAGTACTTTCAGAAGCATTTACTTATGCCATGTTTCCTGCATGCTGTTCAGAACCTCCTCTGAAGGCAGTATCCTTCTTTTCCATATGGGGTTTTCTGTGAGTGCACAGCTTCCTTACAGCTGAGACCTTCACTTCTACCTTCCTGCACAGCACCGCTTTGAAGTGAGAGGCTGGCAGCATCCCTACATACAGGAAGCTGCTGGGTCTCAGGAAGATTAGGGCTGAACATAACCATGTTGGTCACAAATCTCAATTCTCCATATCAAATTTTTGAAAGATTATTTTGTGTTCTGAGCACAGCTCCCACTGACTTCAAGCTGCAGCTGTGAAAGTTCAACGCCTACAAGTTCTGCACCAAGAATAAAACTAATGTAAAACTATTGACAGCTTCTGAATAGATTGGCTCAAATGATTTAGCAGTCATCACACGGAGTTGTGTGACAGGAAAAGAGACTGTATCCAATTCTCCAGGGTAGAACATCATTCACTTGCCATGTGCTCTCTTCCCAAATTCTGCCTTATTCTCTATACTGCCTCATATTTCTTGAGCCAAAGAATTGGGAAGGGGTCCTGCAGTGTCTAACTGTACAGCCATGATCAGCTCCCAGAACTTTCCGTACAGCTCACAGAATAATCCCCACTACCTTGTCATGAAAGACAATCTGTGTTCACAATCTGCATGCACATAAGTACCGGGCCTTGCAGCTTTAATGATATTTTCCTCAGTTGTTAGGTATTGTTCTTTTATTTGCTAGAAAGCTGAAAGAAACTCCCTTGTGTGGAATTTTGGTGCTACTCATAATCACTACTAGAAAGTAAATCACCTGCATGGATTTTTTCTGTCTAGTTAGTGGTATGACAGAGAATAAAAATAGGTATCAGAGACCACCACTGAGAGCTGGGACATGAAATTTGCATGCCTGCCTCCCTCCTCCTCCGATCTCCTCTCAGTTCCCCCAGCCTTGTTGGGTCCTTATTCTCATCTTTTCCCTGAAACAATCTCATTTCTCCTCCTCTGAGTACAGTACCCTACATAGACCTCTCTCAAGTCTCAGATGTGGGCTTAGGTTTGAAATTCCTCAGTTACCTCTGGACATTGGCTCTTTCCCCTTGCAGAGACAGAATTGAATTTCCATATCACTTGAGAGGCACCAAAGGAGTGAGATTTTCCCTGTACCCATTTCTGTGGTCTGCATCATCACACTGGTAAGTGGCAACCTTGCCCATGGCAGTGGACAGGAGCTTGATGGGATCTAAGGTTCCTTTCAACCCAAACCATCCTATGATTCACCACATCTCCCTCAACCTTCACTCTTCGCTCAAGAGTTGGACTTGATGCTCCTTCTTGGTCCCTTCCAACTATGTATATTCTGTGATTCTATGACTCTTCTAGTGACAGCACTCCAGTCATTCAGCTGGCCCTCATATTTTCCAGTCCTCTGCTTTTTTCTGTTCCTCTTTTCAGGAGCAATCTCATCCAGCATGCCTGTAGTCTACATAACTATAAGATTTTAGAGGAACTCAAGTTTTTTCCTAGGAAGTCAAAGCCCCACCACCCAGACATTCAGATTGTAATCTGGTTCATTCATTTTCATGGCAAAAAGCAGAAGGTGCCTTCTGGTTGGAAAGACACCCTTATTTCCTTATTTTCAATTATTCCATTTCAAAACATGGAGCACTGAGGCTACTTTTAAAAAAGCCTAAGAAAATTTTTCTTCTGCAAAAGAATCTTTTGTCTCTTGCTTTGTTCTTAGCAGCACGTTGCAAGTTTACAGAAAACTTTCCAGGATAAAAAGAAATCAGTCTAGAACCTAGACCTTTATACTGGAATAGTAAATGTTTGACAAAATTATAAGTGACTGTAAAACAGGTAATATGTCAGGAGACAATAATAGGTCTTTCTGCACTTTGAATAAAAGCTGTCTGTTTGAAACCTTGATTGTATTTCTAACTTCTTGAGCACTCTCTATTTATGATAGTTATGCTGATAAGAGGCATTAGGGAAAAAAATATGGCCTAAATAAAGCATTAAAGATTATATTAAAATTCTCACCCAAATTTTTCTTAGTTTGGCCTTAACACTGGAGTAATTGTTGCCTGTAAATATCACATGCAGCTTTACCTCCTGCCCCACAATCCTGAAACATGAGCAGAAAAAATGTACCTCTATAGAGTACCCTTCTCTGCCTGAGACAGTTACTCCCAGACAGTGTATGAATAACACCCATAATAATCTCACTTCCTTGAGCTGCAAAGAGAGGAAGGAACAGCAGTGACAGCAATTTCAACTGCCTCATCAAAGATGGCAAATTGATCCCCAGCATTTGCAGAGGATTCTGGCCCTAGTCCTATGAAAAAGGAGAGGAGGCAAGAAAGCAGACAGTTTTGATATGCTGCCATCCATGCAGGTTAATGTACTTCTTGGACGGTGCTTGGCATAATGCGCTACAAGTGAGACACAGAGTTTGTGATTAATGTCTCAGAAAGTACCTGAGTAATACTGTCTCAGCTGTACCTTAAATGCTAAGTGCCTCAGTCAGTCTTTGGGAACATTTTATAAGACATTGATTTTAGGCATCCTTGCTGGTTGCTTGCTGGTAGGCTTTTGTTTGTTTTCAGTGATAAGCACTTGAGACCTGACATTGCATAGCCACACATCTTTCCAGAGACATTATTCCCCAACCTGCAACCCCAGTCTCTTGTTTCCTTATTGCTTTTCTTTCTCTTCATTCAATCTGAGGAAACGCTGAGTAAGAGATGTTTGTTTTGGGAAAAGAAGAGAGAGTATACTCTGGATGAGTTAAAAATGAAAAGATGACTACACAGGTTTCAATAAAGAGCAGCTTAAAAAAAGCTGAAGAGCTCATAGAGGTGTTTTGTTGAGGTTTTTTTCCCTTCAGAAAAGAAAGTTTTTGGAAACAGCTGGAGACTGTAACTGAGAAAACTGAGAAAGTCAGATGAATCAAACTTCCTGTTTTCCTCTCCTATCCCAACCTGCAGGGGACAGGAGCTGTGGATAACCTTCTCAGCTCCTTTTCAAAACAGATGGCGGATTCCCAAAGGGCTCAGATTTGGGCTCTCTTTCAAGCAAAAATGTCAACTGCTCTTTTGAACAGTGCTCTGGTATCTTCAGCTCATACACATAAGTATGTGTAGAAGATTCTGCCACTAAATTCTGATTTTCATACATATACACAGAAAGGAAAAAGATATTAATGAACCTTCATGATTAAGGCTAATGTAAATAGCAATACTTTCAGCTCTCTGCCACAGCAGAACTTTCCTACCTCAGCATCTTGCAATCAGCTCCTGTTATCCTACACACTAGTGCTACAGTTCACTGATGTGGAAACCTAGTTATAAAATTTGCCTCATGAAAGTTATTAACACAGGTAATAGGGCCTCATTCTGTGTCATTTCCTCATGTTTTTTCAATTAGCCCTTTGGGTGCAGTATCTGAGTCATCTCAAGGCTCAGAAAGATAACAAAAAAAAAAATAATATTGAAGTGTTTCAAATAAAGCACTCAAAATTTAAGATTATTTTTGCTTTTATGTTGGTTTAAACACAGGTGTGCCACAGTTACAAGGTGGTGTGGAATAAAGGTATCTTGGCTCTTCTCAGAATGTTCCACTGCCATAAAAGCTGTTAGAACATCACTCAGCCCCTCAAAGAAATGGCAACATAGAAATCCATAAAAGTGAGTAGAACCAGAAGATCTCAGTTCTACTCCTAACAGTGTTATTGAACTCTGAGAGCCTGGCTGAATGATTCAACACCCTCACATCCACAGCTGAGAATGGGGAAATACTGACTCTTCTGTTGGATGTTCTGAGGCTCCTTCTCAAAGGTTTTTGGTTTGTTATGAACACAGAACATGGGCCTGAAGTCAGCATGGAAACAATGAGAGGTCCTTCTCTCAAATCAAATGTTTCAAATATTCATCGCCTCCTGCAGAAAGCTATAACCATTTTATAAAGTAGACTCTCTGCATTATTAACGTTTATGTGGCCTAGGCACACTGTTTAGTCACTGAACTTAGATGGCTTATTTTTACTAATTTTTATTGTGAATGCCTCAGAGGTTTGAAAAAAAAAAAAAGAAAAGAAAAGAAAAGAAAAAGATGTTTGAAAATATCTAACATATTCTGTCACAAGAAGATTTTTGACAGGTTTTCCCCCATAATACTTATATCAGCTCTGCATCTCGTTTTGTAACTCTTATTGAATCATTTGACACTTGGACAATTAGCATGTTAATTATGTGTTATCCCAGCACATAAGGCCAAACATATGTTCAGAGTAAGAAGAAACTATAAAATTTAATATTTTAACGTGGAAAAAAAATACCCCTACCATCACGTAGAAATTGTATCCAGATACAATACTTTGGAGTCGGTGTATTCAACCTCACTTTCATAGGCTCTTTTCTTCACTATCTCTCCCAGGATAACGCTGTTTACATTTTTAGGATACAAGACTTTCATGTAGATTACATCTGAGGTTTTATATAAAGTTCTCCTCTAAACCCCGCATATGCACATAAGCTCCTCAATCTGCAAAACACCCAAAAGAGATGAAAAATTCCCAGTAAGTCAGTGACTGGGTTAGCAACCACTAACACCAAGCACATTTGAACACCATTTGTATATGATAGAGCAAGTGCATCACCTGTAGCCACTATCTATAACAGGGAAGACAGAAAATCAATGCAAGCTGAGGAATGATTCTTTGGGTTTTTCCCATTATCTACCAAGAAAACATTGCTTTTCTGTTTTGTTGCCAGGGATGTCTTCTTGTTTAACTCTGCAGACTGAATCCCCATGTATATCCATATCTAAAAATGTACGACTGTTATTTGGGCCCTTGGGTCCTAGAATATTTTACTTATGGCCTACAGCCATGCAAATTTTATCCTTATTTCATTCAACCATATATTCTGGCTCACTATTTTTTCCCCATGCTCACAGAGCTCAGCTGGCCTCAGCTTTGGAGCTGGCAGAACATTTCTGCTGATCAGTTGCCAGACACTGTTGATCATGTGCCAATTTCATTTTTCATATGAAAGAGTATGTTAAGAATAAACTTCTCATTCACATTGTTTGTTGTTACATGCACTCAGAGGAGTGAAGGAAATAGCAAAACAGTATCTCTAAACTTCATGCAGTTAAAACCTCTTTTGTACCTGCAGCAAACCACAGAAACTGCTCTTTGCCTGCTTCTAGTTGTAGGATAGAGTGTGAGATATCACTGACTGACTCAAAGAAGCCTGAGGCTGAAGCCAATTCCTGCAGGACCCATGGTCCTCACCAAAGCAGCAGCCTGTGATCAAGACTGCAGTATAGCTAGACATGCTCTCTTTGGGCCAGGAACCCCTAGTGACAGTGGCCACTGTTCCTCTTCTCTGCAGGTTCATGGAACTTACCTCCTTTCCCTGGGAGAGCACCTGGCTCCGAGTTGTTCTCTTCAGGGAAAAAGGAAGTGATTTCATTTAAAATGTTCAAGGACCCCTGCCTGCTGCTGCTCTGCTGAGTGCAGATGAAAGGCCAGCACAAACAGACAACATTTGGACTGGCGCTACGTGCACTTCCCCACCCACACCAGGGCTGCCATTGCACTGAGGATGCTCACAGCTCTACTGTGCATCTTTGTATTATTACTGCTTCCCTCAGGACCTGCAGGTTACTTTAAGTTGCTCAATGGTAGAGCATGGACTTGCATTTTCTCTCCACATTCAATTTTTTTGTGAATTTTGGAATGGGACCAAGCCTATAATTGAAACCAGCTCAAGATTTCACATAAAAATTAAATTAGAGTATTATTAGAGTATTATACAGACTAAGCACACTTGTTCAGTGGTGTTTTTCCACTTTCCTTGAAAGAAAAGAAGTTTGTACTCCGATAGAGAAGGTAGCCAGTATTTGTAGTACTGCAGCAAAGGTTGCTTGTAACAGCAGCAAGGTGTATTATCTCTGTGTGGCTCAGGAACATTGCTTCCTTGATTACCTTATCAGTTGTGCTGAGCACAGTATAACAGGATTCATGACATCTCCCAGAAAGTGCACCAGTTTCACCCTGCACCTCATCAGTGTGAAATCCTTCCTGTGACAGAGTTCCTACGGAACTTGCAGGCTCACCTCCAATCACAGTCAGAGCTAATGAGGTATCAGCCTGGGGCAGTGCTGAAAGTTTGCAGTGGGACTCATCTACTTACTGGGCTCTTCACACCTACAAGTAAGGTGGATTTTGCCCTAATTTATGGCCATTATCTGGTTCTGAGCAAAGAAGTTAAACAGCTTCTCATCCTGTTCCACTCTAAGAATATCACAGATGTCCAAAGAAGTAAATTGGGAAGGCTGTTTCTGACTCATTAAAAACTTGCATTCTTTGGTAAACCAAGTTTGAGGAAATCTCCTTGTGTTACTATGTGTTTACTTCTCCAAAGTCATCACTGGGGGCATTTGTTTGAAGGAAGTTCCCTCCAGAAGACACAGGAGGGAGTCAGTCCAGGAGGAAGAGCTGTAAACTAGTCAAAGGTTTCCATTTATTTTACACAAACAAAAAATACACCAGACAGGGCCATATTTCTCAAAGGAAAAGTAAAAGCTTATAAAGCTAAGGTTAAAATCCAAATACTTGGGGAAAATGACTTAAGATTTCTATATGACAGCCTGACGAAAAATGCACTGAGCTGAATGCAAATATACTCATCAAATTCAGTAGGCTTTGATAAAACCTTGCATATAATTTTAGATATGGATACAATTTTTTTCTAATTGAACAAATATTTTTTTCCATTTCAGGACAGAACTTAGCACTGAACTTGAGCAGAGAGAATCACATTATAGAATGGTTTGGGTTGGACGGGACCTTTAAGATCATCTAATTCCAAACCCCCTGCTGTAGGCAGGGACACCTCTCTCTAGACCAGGCTGCTCAAAGCTCCATCCATCCTGGCCTTGAAGGCTTCTAGGGTGAGAGCACCCACAACTTCTCTGAGCATCCTGTTACAGTGTCTTATCACCTTCACGATAAAGAATTTATTTCTAATATCCAATCTAAAATCAAACCCTCTTCTAGTTTAAAACCACTTCCCCTCATCCTGTCACTACTGATGCCTTTATAAGATGTTCCTCCTCAGCCTTTCTGCAGCCCCCTTCAGGTATTGAGAGGTCACTATAAAGTCACCCTGGAGTCCTCTCTTCTCCAGGCTGAACAAGCCCAGCTCTCTCAGCCTTTCCTTGTAGGGAAGGTGCTCCAGCCCTCTGATCATCTTTATGGCCCTCCTCTAGACCTGCTCCAACAGCTTGATTCCTTCTTGAGTTGGGGGCCTCGGAACTGGATGCAGTACTCCAGGTGGGATCTCACGAGAACAGAGGGACAGAATCACCTCCTCAACATGTTGGTCATGCTTCCCTTGATGTGACTGAGGATAGAATTGAACTTCTGGGCTGCAAACACACATTGCCAATTCATGTTGAGTCTTTCATCAACTGACACCCCTGAATCCTTCTCCTCAGGGTTGTCCTCAAGCCATTCTCTGCTCAACCTGTATCTATGCATGGGACTGCCCAAACCCAGGTGCAGGACCTTGCACTTGGCCTTGTTGTACGTCATGAAGTTGGCATGGGTTTGCCTCTCAAGCCTGTGCAGGTCCCTCTGGATGGCATCCCTTCTCTCCAGCATGTCAACTGCACCACTCAGAGAGCCTGAGAAAAGATAGGTACATTCTCATCTCTAGAATTATTGCTTTCAACATGTTCATCAAACTAAGGAGAACTTTTTAGCTCAAACCTCAGAATCAGATACAGGATAAGAAGGCTGCAAAACAGGTACAGACAGATAGATTTGTGAATCTTGGCTCATGTTAGGAGGTTCAAGTATAATCACCACAGGAAACCCCATTTTGTTTTTGTTTTGATTCGCAGATTTGGAATCACCAGTCTTACACAATTCAGAAGAATCCATGCAGTCATTGATACCTGGTGGTCTCTGTAATTTGCTCTGGATCTTTCTGCTAAGTCAAGTCAGACCTAATTCAGTAGAAAACTTTCTCTTTTGTCCTCAAACAGAACATCTGCACACACCTGTATCTGCCACTAAATTTGTATTAAGCAGACACTTTGCCTAAGGGAGATGTCTAATCTCTATTACAAAAGATTTAAAAATAAAAAAGGAAGACTAAAACAACATACAAAAGAAAAATAATACATAGCAAGTTCTGAGTGAGAAAGTGCTTTCCTTTTTTTAAACTGATCTGACATTTTCTGATTTTCCTGCTATGCATCATTCAGCTAAATGCATTTGGAAGTCTCTCATGGCAAAGTTCTGCTTACATCATTAGTCACCTCCATCTGGCAGCAAACAAAGCCCACTCAGCTGTCTGTTGAGTCAGCAGAAGTGTGGCCAGGCTCACTGTTCTGTTTGTGAAAGAGCCCTGGTGGTGTCCCCCCATTCAGGCTCAGTTTTGTGTTACTACTGATAATTTACTGGCAAGTATCTGGGAGAGAACTACCTATTTCATGTCTGCAGGTCAGAATGCAAAGAGAAGATTTGACAAGCAGAGAAGCAACAGGCAAAGAAAGGTAACGATAAAAATACGAAACACCTAATTTAGTAACAATTTCATTTGCATACTTGTCTGACCAGCCACACATCTTGCCCCTTGGGTTGCCATGAACAGGAGCCTTCTTTGGTTCTGCAATGGTGGGTTATGGTGCTATATTTATATGCAGGGTAGTTCTTTATTGGTAGGTTTAGTTAGGTTTGAAGCAGCATGTTAGTACCAATCAGACTCAGTTGTTGAAGGTTCACAGTTTTCTAAGCCAAAATTCATATGTAATGTCTTTTGCTTACATCACTAGTTTTGGTGAGGTAAAGCATACAAAAAAATGGGGCCATTTCCATATCTAAATATTACAGGATTCAATCTGACATCATTACTTTACAAGGCATATTAATTTGCAAATGTGTAAACAAATGCAATGTTTTATCAATGGGTTTTCTCTACGTTAAAATGCACATAAACAGGTGAAGTAACCAAATGCTTAAACTCAGATGAATAAATGTAGAAAAACTGTAATTAGCACAGTAGTATTTTAAACATGAAAGAATGATCCCAAACCAGAGGTTGAGACAAGTCTTAGTGTCACATGCAAGGATGTATTACTAAATTGATTCAAAAAGACAAGTTTATTCCTAATAACCAAACAGAAGGATATGATGCTGCGTGAGCCTGAAATAAGTGCAGTTACTCCCAGTTTGTATCAGAATTAGGAGGCAGAAACACAGAGAAATTTTTTTTTTGTGGTCTTTCTGTTTGCTGAAAGAACTCCTTCATTTTCTTAAGAGAAAGAAAAAAGTTTTGTCTTTTTCTCTCAAAGGCAAAATTCCAAAATGCAATTCTAAGATATGAATTATGGTACATCACAATTTCTCCTCATTCCACTCTTAGATTCTATTCCAACAATATAAACTGCAAAGCGAGTAGGCTTTAACTAATCTTCTGACAATCATGCACAACAACTTCTAGAATACTGGTATATATATGACACATTTTTCTGGGCTTTTCTTTTCAGTGGATTCCTTAAAAGAGCACTAGTTCTGGTGAATAATTTGCAGTCTCATTCCAGCAGGAGCCATGCTATTCACAGGTTTTGCTTGGCTTAAAATAGACATTAGGAAACTGTTTTCCCTCTTTCCCAATGCTACTCAATAAGAAATAAATCTCAAAGGAAACCCTATCACCAGCTTTATTGTACATTTTAAACCCACAAGCACCAAGCTATAACAAGGAGAATCAACCTTTTCCGTGAGGGTGCAATCCTGACACCCTGTTGAGTTTGTCCTGGTCTAACAACTGCTTCTTAATTCTGCACCAACACACACACAAAAAAAAAATAAATAAAAATAAAAACAAATATCCTTCAGAGAAGCTGTACTTTTCCCATGATTTATTGCACTATTGTTCAAGGCTTTTCCCAGCTGGGAGGTGACTGCTTGTAAAGTTTTGAACTCGGTGAGAGTGAGACATGATACACTTTCTAAGACAAGCACCATCAGTCATCTCAATTAGGCAGATATTTTTAGAACATTAAAGCCTCTGTAAGGTACATTTTCTGAACTGCAATATTATACCATTATCTAGTAAATGGCCACATGCTTTTGATACTATACCATGCAATTTGAATATTTTCAATTTGAAGATATCAAGCGTTTATCAAATGCAAAGGTTTGCTAAAATTGACAGAAGATGAAAGCAGAAAGAATGTGTTTCAAAATAACATAGGAAATAATTCATGTAAGTTGCCCAGAACCCCAAAATCTTCAGCACAAAGAATATCCACAACAACTGGCATCCAAATCCAATGTAATACTAAATTATGAGTAGTGGTTTTAAGGAGACAGTTTTAAGTACTGTAGAAAACTGGATTTCATATTGGTTCAGGCCTTAAAATATTTGGTGTCTCTCTCATTTAAAATAGAAGATTTCATACTTGAAAACATTCAGCAATTAGTTGTGCTATATCTGTTTATTTTACAAATGCTATCTGCTATGCTCTGTAGAATTATAAGTGGTCATTACAAGATGTTTATCATGTAAACTGTAGAAAATATTGTATACAAATGGAAGTAGTGGAGCTAGCTCACCTCATTGCCCTT
This sequence comes from Lagopus leucura, assembly GCF_019238085.1. Lineage (NCBI taxonomy): Eukaryota > Metazoa > Chordata > Aves > Galliformes > Phasianidae > Lagopus > Lagopus leucura. The sequence goes on from NW_024962264.1 coordinate 45,547,640, forward strand.
CTAAGTCATTCTTATTATTTCAGCCTGGTTTCCTGAGGAATTCTATTTTGTTTACTGGCATGTATATTTACAGCATGTAACCCTTCCATCTCCCCTCATCCCAACAGCTTTGACCCTGCTATCCAATACAAGAATGAAGTTGCTGGTAGCTGCTGGCAGAAGGCAACCATTCAGAGGACAGCATTCCTCTCTGACCTTACACAGACAGGAAAATGCTGTTAGGACAACCGTCAGCATAATGTGGAACACTCTCTCAGAAGAGGACTGTTAAGACAGACCTAATTCCAGTAAGAACTTCTGTTGGGATATACATTTTATAAATCATGAGAGAATCACAGTAGTTGGATTATCAGCGGATAATGGATTTCCTGGTGTCCAAAGAGCCAGACTGAAGCTTTTCTAACTTATTGCAATATTCATCAGGTCTTGACTGACAGGAACACACTAATGCACGTTCCTACTACAGTCTTCATTCACAATCTTCATAATAATTCATTGTTCTTGCACTAGAACAGGAAGAGTGAAGTCTTGGAAGAATAGTTACTGCCAGAAAGGGAGTAGACTGAATATCTAATTTTTAAGGAGTTTGGTGAGACAGATCTTATTATGCAAAAGAGCATGGAAGGAAACACATGCACCTCAAAGGAAGAATGAACAAGCATCAAAAATAGCCTCCATATGGGAAGTGAGGAAAGGACTAGGGATGACATGGGAAGTTGCGCAATGTGTGGAGCAGAGAGGGGAATTTTGCCAGAAGTTAAAACAGCAAAGAAAATTCAGGGTTATTTTTGATCCTGCCAATAATCTGTACAAGTCCTCATGGAGAAAGATGCCCAAGAGATTACTGAAAATGCAAGACCTAAGAGTGGTGCAGGGAGCAAAATAGCTGTACTTTCCTAGCAGATTCCTTCACCTTTTTTATCTAAGTCAGTCCACCTTGAAAAATTACTTCTCAGGAGAAATCAGGAAGCTCTGAAGCATCAAAATCTATAAATGGCAGAAATCACAAGCCATCCTCATGTTTCCTTTATGTAGTCATTCTTGCAATTCCACACCAAAGTGGCAAGAAAGATTAACTGGATTAAATGTTGGTGTCACCTAAAATTAAAATGTGTCTCAGCAGTTTTTCTATGCTTTGTTATGCAATTGCTATGGTCTAGAGAAAAAAACCTTTGCCCAGAGTTGGCATCCTGCAAGGTCAGAAAAATGATGTGTTGAATAGATTTAGGACTTGATGAGGTGCATGAAGGCTGACATACTGAGTCATCTTTTCAATAATTACATATATGGGAATACATTACTTTTTGTTTGTCTGAATCTCCAGATCAAAAGAATAAAGTTGGAATTTTGCACTCACCATTGCTATTTAGCCACATGGATTTTTCCAAATTCTAACAGGAGCTTTGAACATTTTGGATTATCTGCTGAAGTGAGGACATTCTTGCTTTGTCATGCTGTAAAACAAGGAAGGAAACCCCACTCTCCTATGCCCAGGAGCTATCCTTCATGCTAGGAGGGCTGTATGTGGAAGAAACTTGCACCAGAAGCAGCACTGCAAGCAGCAGATTTTCATGGAAAGAAATTAAACAGGTGTCAAAACCAGAATCCCAGAAAGGATAGTAAAACAAGTAGAAGAAATATGGAACATGAGATCTGAACATCACATATCTGATTTACAGTAATCTATCACCTTCTCTTGCCCAAGCCAAGAGTATAGTCTTCCATTATTACCTCCAATGATTTGTAACGTATTCACCTTCCCACCACATTAATTTTAAAATGGTCAGCCAACATAAACACATATAGGAAAAAAAAAGACAAGAAAGCCCTGTGGTTTTTTTTTTTAGAGGGTCTTCTGCCTTTTTCATCAGCTTTGCCATTCAAGTGCGCGTGTTAAATGAAATTCCAAGCAATAGACTCCAAGTGTAGAAACTATGAATCAAGCCATTTCCAGGGAAAGGAGCTGCAGTCCAGATGAACATCCCACCTTCTCGCCAAAATCCATCCCACAGCAGAGGCACTTGCTGTAGTCTCACATTGGAGCACTTCCCAGCTCTTTGTAGCAGGAGAGAGAAGCTCTGCAGTGCACCATGCTAATCCTCATAAAATAAAGTAATAGCTACATGAAATTTTTCAAGGAAAAGACAAATCTGTTGCAGCCTTTGGAAGACGGGCCAATACAACAAGTGAAGTTTTGTTTAACTTTGCCAGTACAGCCTAGCACAGACAGTTTTGGAGGTATTTAAGGAATAACAGAAATTCGAGATTCTTTTCATCAGCTCAAGCCCTTGTCTTAATTAAGTGTCATATCCCTTCCCTTCCTTCTCACACCTACAGATATTTCCCACGAAAATCCTTGCTTATGGCTAATAGGAAAAGAACTCTCAGACCTGCTCCTGAGCAAAGTACCACTGCAATGCTGCTGGATCTCAGTAGCAGCAGTGTGTGGATTTCACTGAGACCCCTGCAGTGGTGGGAAGAAAACAACAGTGACTACCATCTTGTATGTGGCATATTGATAAGGCTGCGGGCACCCAACATGGAAACGAAGCAGGGACTTAAGGAAGATTTACAGCCAGTGGTTTGGCAGTGGTAATAGAGAAACAATGAGCAACTCAGCAGGGGAAAAGTCTGTGGTGGTCCTCGGTCTGTTTATAATATAGAAGGCTTGTTGGGTCTTTTTTACAGTAAAAGGCTTGTGCACAACTGAGGTTTTATTGGCTTGTATAATTACGCTGACCAAGTTTTTCAGCATAGACTTTATCACAGTACTAATGTTCAGATGAGCATGGCATCCCACCAAAAACTGTGAGGAGATGTAAGAGCTTTTAGAGCTGCACCTGAATAAGCATATTTTATCTACATGCCACTGAGATAAAGCAGCATAAAGTGATCCAAAAGCCTTGGTTTCAGACAAGGAGAACCGAGGATGGAGGTACAAGGAGACAAATAGGATGGAAGTTCCACATGTATGTGGAAAAAAGGTTGAAGCTCTTGTGTGCACATTTCTGTACTATCTCTGTCTTGAAGTGATACAAATGTTCACAAGTTAATTCAGATAAGGAAAGGAAAAAGTTCAGATGTAAATGCACTATTTTTGATCAGCCCTTTTCCAGTAGTTCCTGACAGTGTTTCAGTAGCTGAAGGAGACTATTAAAAAAATATCTGGAAAAAATTTCTCATCCCTCATCTTCTGAACCTACTTTATTTTCTTTACAGATTATTTGTATCACAACTTTTTCTCTGTAATCTCTTTGGACCTCTCTGCTACTGAGTTAGGGTCCTCTGAACTGAAACTGAACAGTGGATTGGATGCTACATGAACGATGAATTTAATGTGCACAAGGAACTACCAATTAGCAGTTGCTTTTACCATTATCATCTTTGCACAACCCTGCTCTCATTTCAGGGGAACAGTACATTTTATAAATGTTTTCAACTTAAGACTGAAAAAAAATGTCTAAGTTGTGGCTATCCTTATTTCAGTTATGATGAAAGAAGAATCTTTGAATTGAAGCCTAGCTCTCATGAGAAGGACCTGGAACTGTGGAATGTTTCTTTGTACTGTAACATCATCTTTCAAATCAATTCCTAATGTGTATCATTCTAATCACTATGCTAAAGTGTTTCACAAAAATCCTAGAAACAAGTGCACAGTTGTGAATATTTGTTTATTTGATTTTAGAAGTAGTTTCCTTTTCTCAGTTTCCATTTGCTACCATATTGGATCTAAGTTTTCCATCTGCACATAGCACTGAAAATTGATCTGATTCAGAGTTTTTATCCTCCTAAACCATAAGCCTGCAGATGACAAGTCTGAAAAATAGAACATTTTTCTCTCATAGATCAGAGTAGTAGCTACTTCTAAAAAACAAGAACATTTGCACAGGCACCATCTACCTGGAAAATGAGGTTTTGGGTAGAGAAAACATTCTTTCCATTTTCTTACCATGAAGACAATGTCTTCTGCTAATATGTCTGAAGAGGAAGTGTCTGTATTAGTTCTCCTTTTCTATTCCTCCCTTAGCTGTTGCTCAGTGTCATATCTGATGCATCCTCTTCAGTAACATAAAACACTAAGTCAAATTCAGAAGGAGGTCTGAGTCGGGAGGAGTTTGGATCCTTATCCCATCAAACTCAGATCACAGAAGCTGGATGGTCACTGACCTGGTGCCTTCTCCTCACTGCTCTCTCAATGTTTATGGAGGCATTCAAAGCAAGGTTGGATGTGCCTCTGGGCAGCCTGGTCTAGTGATTGGCAACCCTGCCCACAAAAGGGGGGTTGAAATTAATGATCTTTAAGATCCTTTTCAGCCCAGGTTGTTCTATGATTCTATGTTTAATCCAAAGAAAGAAGACCACAAGGTGTGCCAAGATTTGCTCTCAGTTGCAATTGCTGCCTGGAAGGCACATTGGCTCCAACAGAACCAGAGGAGAAGGAAAGAGCATACACATGGAGCACAAAACAGCATGTTACTCAAAACTCATCTGCTTCCATTGCTTCAAGGAAAGACATCTATATTGTTCTCACCTCACTCACATCCCTGGAAGCTACTCATAGCCACAAAAATTTGGGAATGAAAGGGTGCTACATCAATATTCCAGATGAATCATCCTTTACTAAAAAAGAGATTCAAAAATTCTAAAATAGAGATCTCATATAAAGCTAGTGATTTAAACCAGAACACCCTTTCCATTCTGTTTCCTGATGAAATTCTCTCTCTTTATCAAGCACAGGTTGGCTTTGGATATCTGAGTTAATTCATGTCAAGGCTAGAGCATAGCCAAGTGCTGTATCCTGGCTGCAGTTCTACTTGGACAACAGTAAGGCATTTTATTGCACTCTGACATTGTTGTACATATCAGCACCTGTTGCATGCTCATATTTTAATGTTTATAGTTTTATTGCTTCACTGTAAATTTCCTGCTCTTTCTTTATTGAAAGCAGATAGCTGTGATTTTTCACGCCCATTTTTAAAATGCATGCCATGGTTGTCACATTTTCGCACTTCATATGCAAGAAGTTTCAGCTTCCTCTCTAAAAATCGTCCAGAGATTTTATCACCCTGCAATCCCATTTATATATTTAAAACATAAGTCTACACTGAGACTAGTGTGGTTGTTCGTTTCTTATTAGAATTTTTAGAAGAGCTGTTCTTTGAAAATATTCACTATAAGACATCATGGTATATTTTTCCTATTGTTTTTCCTTACATAACTCAATGTTTTTGGCAAGAAGAAACTTAAAGGACACAGTTTTGATACCACTGAACAGAAATATTTCTCTAGAACTAATCAGAATCTGTCATTTAGTAAAAAGATCTGTTGTGATTCATCTCTATTTTAAGATAAGCTGAAATATTAGATTCATGTAATATTTTAATACATTAAACTGCTAGCTATTTTCTTCACCAATTTCAACACTGATTTTTAGATATTTCAGACAAATGACTGCTTCTATTTAATAGAAGGAGTTGAGCAGATCTAAGTTATTGTTAAAAATAAAGGCAAAAAATCTATTTCTCTGGGATGCATCATAGGGCTGTTGATGCATTCTTTGTGCCAGTGACAAGGATCCCTATACCAACATGTAGACATGGTAAAGATAAAATACGTGAACTTTTGGTGGTGGATGGAAAACAGTCCCAAAAGCTTAATACTGAATTACCAATACCAAAACATCAAATAGGCTTATGATAATATTTCTAAAACTGCCTTCAACTAAAAGTGAACAACATTCAGTTAATCTGAAAGGAGTGTTTTAGAAGGAATAAAGCTCAGAGCTGGATTACAACAAAAAAATTGACTTGCTTTCTCATTGCCGCTCTTTAAGTAAAAATTATCTTTACTGCAACCAAAAACTTTGCATCAAGACTTTTACAGAGGTTAGCGGGCACCACCTCTTGAGCAAAGTGTGCAGCTCTGAGCAGAAGGTAGTATTCCAACAGTACCAGACAGCATTTGCAAGTTCTTCCTGCTGGATGCATCGGTCTCTAAATTGCCATTTAATCTGAAATCATCTTTCCACTGCTATTCTGTTCTAAACTAGGGCTGCTTTCAGCCTTTTCATCAGGAGCAGGTGTACTGTAGGCATAGTATTGCTACAGCTTGGATAGTAACTTGCCAAGCTGAGAATATTCTGGAGAGAGTGGGACCAAAATTCAAGCACATTAACTCCCAAATGTAGGAGTTGTGGCACTCTTCTGTCTGTGCCTTTAGTTGGGTACTCATCTATACAATGTGCATGTGAATATTAATGACCACAATAAACTCTACAAGAAAACCAAGAGCCTTATACTTGGACAGGAACAGTGCTGACTGTCCCAAGCAGCCACTTTGAAATACAATTGGGACAGGAAAGACACAGCGTGAGAGCAGCCTGCCAAAAACAACTCTTTTTAATTCAGAGGAAGAACCAAAAATAGAGATTTCTAAAATAGCCTGGTCAGACATCATCTTGCAAAAGAGATCCCACAGTGTGCTCCTGAGATGCCCTACGCAGCACTCACTGCCAGGGCTGGGGGACATTGCAGCAGGGCAGGGTCTCTGTCTATAGAATAGCAACAGAGCAGGTCTCTGATTATAGAAGCTGGATCGACTTACCCAAATCCTGTTCCTGTTCTCAAGAAGAAACAGTTATTTTATTCTGACTTTACAACCTGACCATTCTTCCACATTCATTCATAAAACAGAGGAGGACTTGTGGGTGAATGGATGCGGTTTTGTTTCTTAAGCTGGTCTTTGTCTCCTTAATTCCCTTGTTCCCTTTTCAGAAAGAACATTTTCCCCACCTTATTTAAGGCTGAGAAGCGTAGGAAAACCCTGTATTCAAACAATACTTTTGGCTACCATACATATATCCTTGGGCTATTTTCCCCAGTTTTAGCTCCAAAACAAATGATGATTTATTTTCAGGTTGTTACACAAATGCGTATAGATGTGATGTTCGAAGGAGCCTCATTTGTCATTACTCAGGACATTCTGCAATCAGGCATAAGAAACTAATCAGAGTGGCTCGATGATGTCAGCTGACTATGGTACTTTTTTCCAGATCTTTAAAGCAGTGCTCTGCAGCTGTATGTAAGTAACCCTTCCACTGAGAATTGATGTCTTTTCGGGTTTTGCATTTTGGAGAAACATGCGTTCAGGGACCTCACCAGCTGCCTATGGAAAAGCATTTTGCTCCTAAAGCAAAACCATATGTCAGGCCAAGGTAAGGGAAGCATTTGAAAAAAAAAGAAAAATATCTTACAAAGCGATGCTGAAAACTGTCAGCCAGCCAGCCATGCTCTGAGGGAGGTGGTAGCAGATTAGAGTTCTCCCAGAGCTGCAGGGAACCAGGGAGCTATCTGCAAAGGGTTGAATTTTGATTCTTAACGTGTGAAAGCAGGACATGGGGAAATAGCCGCAATTAGCTGCTTGGCAGCAGCTCTGTTTTGACTGAACAAGGCCCTGCAGACTCTGCAGACTCTGTTTGCCCACAGCTTCCCTTGGTGCTGCTGGCATCAGCACTTCACACTTGAAAACCTGAGATGTGGGCAGCTGGTGGCCAGGAGAAGGCTGAAGAAAACAGAAAGAAATAAACGTTCATGGTGAAAAAGGAGCAAAGATCAGAGTGGAAGCATCTGTTCAAAGAGCCAAGTCTGGCATGTTGTTAGCAAAGCCCTGTGACATGGTACTGAGGAGAGTCTGAGTTTGTGACACCCACACAAAACAAACATACCAGCATACAGGTTTCTTCAGCAAATTTTAAGGGGGACAATTCATGCTGATATCAATCTACAAAAGAATTTGCAAGAACATGTGCAATGTCTTCTCTATTCCCGAGCCTGCTTTCCTATGAATTATTCCAATGTGTGCTTACGAGAACACACAAGATCCAAACAATCCTGTTTATTTGTCATGTGCTTTGGTGACGCTATTGCAACACTGAATGCAACAATTATCAGTGGTTAATCGTAGTTCAGATAAGCTATGTACTTGTAGTCTTCCACTATGCAAAATGAGCCAAAAGAAGAGACAGACTTCCAAGTTCATCACATAGGTCATATAGACACATCAATGGCAGACACAGCAATAAAAATAACACGGCTCCTATTTCTTTCTGAATACTTAGAGAACAACAGCCATATTAGAATAATACAAATAGTAATGATATGTTGATATTGCTTTTCATCCTGGTGTCAAACAGCAACAGGAAGGTATTTCTTTCCAGAACAACTTGCTCTGCTGAAGCAATATGTCTTTGTTGTAGCAAAAAATGTAAAAAAAAAAGACATCTCCCACCAAGACACACTCCAGCACCTGACTTGAAGACCTGGTTCCTCCTCAGCATCCTCACTTCCCAGCATTACATCCTAATCTCCATGCCCAGCCAATCCCTTTCTCACCCTGCACCCTAGCAGGTTGATTCCCATAACCTGGTTTCACAGTCTCTCTAAACGGTGGTTTCTGTCTGACTGAAAGAGAAGACTCAGAAAAGATAGGTGTCCAACACCAGCCATGTCTGACCACACTACAGGCCAAACGGTGGGAAATAGTCATTGCAAACCCTTCTGGCCCCATCCCTGCAGAATGCCATTTGAGGTCAGTCCAGCACAGGAAACTGTGGGAGCTCCAGCACACCACAGAGATTTTAGTTGCTAAATTCTAACAAGTTTCTTCTGAGAATGAATAATTTGCAATATTTTCAACTGTTTGTAACTTGGCAAAGCAGTAGTGAATTTTCCCTGAAGGACCAAAAAGCACATCCCTGACAAAAAGGCAGCTCTTGTGCCAAGCCAAGAGCCCCTACTGCAAAGCTTCAAGGAACTCAAATTTCCCAAAGTAAAGGTCACCTAACCTCTTTTAGCATTGGACAGCAATGAATTGTTTACCCTCAGCTTTGTTCTCATAAACGGCAGAACCTCTATCATTTATATTTTGAGAAAGGAAAAGCCAGCCCAAGGCATGGAAAATGTGCCTAAATTAAGTTTTGGAAAAGTTGTAGCAAACAAAAGCCACAATTTTACTGTGGGAAACAACAAGTAGCTTTGTAAGTGGGAATGCCAGTCTATCTCCTGCCTCTACAACCATAAGTAATACCAAGTAATTACCGCCATTTGTGCTATGGTGATGGCGTAACACTGCTTCCCCTTCCATGGGCTCCCACAGTCCCTACGCCCAAAGCCACAGCCTGCCCTGCAAGGACACACACAGATGGGTTCCCTGACCCCATCCCAGTCTATCATCAGCTGTGGCAGTCAGTGTATGTGGATCTGGGAGACAATGGCTACAAGGTGATCATCATCTGCAGCAGAACATGGTGCCTTCCTCATTAGACACTCAGTGCCACAAGCAACTACGTCCCAACACAGCTCATAGACTAAATAGCTAAATCTCTTTCTTCCTCCAGATCTCCACAGGCTCTCAGGGCCGTAATACACTCCATAATGTATTCCCACAAAGTCTGCAATAATTCACTTGTCATAACACACCAAGCACACAGGCCAAGAAAAGCAGATTTGTGTTTCATCTTACATTCTGATCTCTGAAGTTATGCTAAAAAAAAAAAAAAATAAAAAAAATAAAAAAAATAAAAATAAAAAAAAATTGAAATGCAGAGGCCCTTTTTTTGGAACCTGTTCGTGGTTTATTATTACAATGAGCTAAGCAGGCAGAAACCTATGATCTACATTGAGCAGGCTTTCACATTAGCCAAAAGATCACTTCTGCTATTTGAAAGGATGAACAAAGATTGGGTTTGTTCCAAAGGGTGGCAGGAGTAAGGTGTGAAGCCCAAAGAGTAAGAGCCTTTTAGCAAAACCTTTTACAGAAGTAACAGAAGAACCCTTCAATGTGTCCTTTGTGTTTCCACAAAGCACGAAGATCAGTAGATTCCTTTTTCCTTTCTCAGAAATCGTCAGGTCTGAGATTAAAGTCACATACATTAACATAAAAATCAGATCATATCATGAAAAAACATTCCTTCCATTTAAAAAGCACACTCATAAAAACATATGGAGAGAGCAGACTAGCATATCTGTTCATATTTAACTTACTCTGGCATGAGTGGAAGTAAAATATTTATATTAATTTGTTCTTTATTACAACATTATTTAAACTGGCATCTTTTAACTAGCCATGCATACAGATTCTATTCTGGCAACTTAAGGACTGCAAACACATTTTTACTGTTCTTCATCTGTGCCACTCTTCAGACAAAAAGTCATGGTAAGAATCCGATCTGTAGCTCAGAAAGTGCGGTATGTCTTTCCTAGATATCTTCAGTAGCCCTCATCAGGTAAAAATATCAACCATCCTCTAACTCCTAAGACCTTCTGTTGGATAGTAATACATGAAGAAGTTCATTTCTAGTCTAGTACAATCAATTTTGCCCAGTTAGGAGCCAGCAAGGGAAAAAGGATTTTATGTATATTTTTTTTCTTTTTTGTTTTTTTTTGGTTTTTTTTTTGTTTTTTTGAATGTGCATGTGTATGTACACACCTCCTCCATACATTGCTGCTGGTTATGGGCATTGATTTATATATATATATATATATATTTTTTTTTTGTGCCTCAATCTTCACATCCCACACAATAATAAAATAGTAAAAACATTCAGAAGAAAATTAGGACTCGTAGAGATAAACACAATTCTGACTTGTCACTGAAGTGACAGTTATTTAAGTTACACTTGGATGTTTACTTGGACGAGTAACAGAAATAACAACCAGCCCACTAATAAGCCTGGAAAGAATGAAAGTTAAATGTACTAAACTAAAAGTCATCATAGTTCATACATAAGTATCTTATTTAGACTAGTTGTAAAGAAAATTCCATGATTACTGCACCTACTGAATCTTCAAAGTTTTTGAAATGTATTAGGTAGCCCACCACGTGAACGGCCCTGCTCTGGTTTGGTCATCTGCTGTCCATGTGGAAATGGGTCACCAAATTACAGTCCTGCACAAGTGCAATAACATTTTTGTACTCCATGTGGTTGAGGATACTGATAATGTTATCCTAGAGTGCTGTGGAATTACATAAAATCTTTACAATAACTCCAAAGCTATTAATTTAGTGATGTTCTCAATCTAAAAGCCTACATGAAAAGGATTTTACAAAAAAAAAAAAAAAAAAAAAAAAAAACCAACCAAATAAACAATAGAAGTGACAAAAACATTTGTTTCCATTAGAAGTCATCCCCATATACTTATGCCTCATGTCAGAATGTTCACTGTTGTTACTTGAGATGGAGAACTTCATCTTTTTTTTTTCCTCTCTCCTTTTGTTTAGCCTTTCACAACTCCTGACCATTTTTAGTTAGAACAGCACAATCTTTTATACATATAAATACACAAATGGACCTTCCAGAAATGTTGTTACAGGCCCAGCATCTCCCATCCTTTGGGAAAACACAAGCAGAAAACAGGATGCTACTCCACCCTCACCAGAGCCACCGTTCCTCCCTGCAGGATCCATTTTTCATGAATCCATATTTAAAGCCAACAAAGCCCAGTCTTTCCTACTGCTCTTCATTTGCTTCAGCTGATTCCTTTCCAGCCTGAACTCAGTCACACTGTGGCTAAATTAAAATCACTTGCTTGTGTTGCACACAGTGACTGCAGGAAAAGTTCAACTGAATCTCTCTCTCTCTCACCACTACGGCCGGGCCCCATCATTCTTTTGTACACGTGTGCAAGGAGCTTTCTCTAAAATTCATACAAAGCAATGCCAGGTTTCTCATATAAATCGCCTGGAACATCTCTCTGTATACCTTATATTGTATATTGTATTTGTGATTCCAGGAAGGAAGATTCACATTGTAAGTTTTTTGGTAGAAGAATCAGGCAAAATTCAAAATGCATGAAGCCTGGAAGTGCAAATGGAAAGCAAGAGGCATTGCCAGAGGCATTTCTGAGAACCTCTATTAGATGCTTAAGGTTTGATTGCAAGTTCCCTCCTCAGAAGCTCCTGTGGTAAAATTGTGTTTCTTAATATATTGCTGCAAAGCCAGAATGGGGCTTCTCATAACAAAATCCATAGAACAGTGGGAAGAAATCTTCCTAGCAAAATGTTGTAAGAGGGGTCACAAAGACATTTTTATTTAAATTACATTAAGAAAGTTATTACGTAGGCAAGATGCAAGAAAGAAGCACTGATTGGACGAAGCCATCACTGTAAATTACCCGTGAGATTTCTTTTTATACAACAGCTTTGTGTAGGAAAGACTGAGACTATCTGGAAATCACAGGAGGTTTCACAGGACTGCAGTTTTTGCCCTGCATTATTATTGCTTACAGTTTCTGTTCAGAAAGAAAACGTTCTCTATTGAAAATCTTACTCCACCCAAAACATGCTCACAACTTGAGAACGTTCTCCAGCAGCTCCTGAGATTATCACTATGCGGCTAAGTAAGAAACGTATGGGTATGGCACTGAGAGACATGAATCAATGTGTTTGTGGTGATGGTTGGACTAGATGACCTTAGAGGACTTCCCACGACTTTAAATAAAATGACTTCTGTCACCAGACCAGGACCAGATTTTCTCTTTAAAGGAGTTGCACTGACAACATGTCACAGATTGACTCACACACAAGGTTTCAGGGAGGGATTAAAGGCGACACCATCCTGCCCTTACTGCAGATCTTCACTGAAGAAAAGGAATCCCAAGGAGGAGCCACCAGGGGATAAACCTCAAGGAAACCTCAGAGCAGTTCAGATTTAGCTGGTGATAATCTAAAAGTCGGGCCTAGGGAGAATCATCACCCCTAGAATACAGTCTAAGAAGCTATTTATTCTCCAGCACTCAGCTATAGCAAGTCATGGGCTGTCTCCAGGTCCCTGGGGATAAGACAGTACTGCAGAGGTGTTGGAACTGCACACGTCTCTTGCCTTGCTGTTGTTTCTGATTCCTGAGTATAGAATCACAGAATTATTACAGTTTGGAAAAGACCTCCAGGATTATTTGATTCAACCATCAGTCCAGTCCATCACCACGATACTAACCACATCCCTCAGGGCCACATCCATGCAGTTCTTAAACACCTCCAGGGATGGTGACTCCACCACCTCCCTGGGCAGCCTGTTCCAATGTCTCACCACGCTTTCTGAGGATAAGTTTTTCCCAATATCCAACCTGAAACTTGAGGCCATTACTTCCTGTCCTATTGCTAGTTTGTTGCAATTATGCCAGATTTATACTTTTTATCTTAAATGCCTGTCCCCAAAACCATGCAACATCCAAGAATCTAAGCAGTCATTATAAAATATAAATCAGTAATCCTCACTAATCCATTTTCAAAAGTTCAAAAATAGAAAGGAAATTATGAAAAACTTTAAAGTCAATTTCAAATACCTGATGTTGACAAAAAGTCTGAATCCTGAAGTCTGAAGAATATTTCCACTCAAATTTCATCTGTGAAACACTACTATATGCAGTTATCAATACTGAGTAGAAATACATAATTGCATTTTAAAAATATCCTGTATTCAAATCCAGTTCCACTTTTTAGTACTGCTGTTGGGACATACACGCAGCAATTTATACATAGCAAGGAAGTACAATCATGTAGATAGGAATTCGAGACACTGAGTAAATTAGAAGTGTCTGTATCCATATTCCTCAGACTCATTCTCTCTGGCTTAATATCCCTCTAATTTTCCTGGAAGAGTTCCTGCCAAAGGTCACAGCCTGATTCTTAAACACTGAACGTTACACAAGTCCCTAGCAAGAATCAAATGTTTAGAAACATGGGATTGCTTCAGAAATCTGTTTGATAAGCCATACATTTTTTTTCTTTTGGAATGTGTTTTTTTCCCCAAGGAAGATGAATGCATTAGCATATGAAATCGATGCATTGACTGTGAACTTTTGTGCTGTTTCCAAAAGGGATTTTAATGGCTGCAAATTATTCAGATACATATACATCAATGCATAAAACAGTAGTATGCCTACTTGCATTACATGCATCAAAAACCTTATTTTGACAACTCATTTAAGAGTTGAATTGTAGCCATCTACACAAACCAAGTTCTGCAGCTGCACCAGCAAAGCAGCAGAACCTCAGCCACGAAGGACAAATCCTACTCCTAAGACTGAAGCATCCTGTGGAGACTGGGATTCAGCTTTAGGTGAACCTGGAGACATTTCATTGTAAATCTGTAGGATCTTTTAGGCATTACTATGACAGCCTGTATTGCTTAAAATGAAAATCAACAATTTGCATTGATTTTAACCTACCGAACCAAGAATTAAGGATGTTCCTGCTTACAGAAACCCCCTAGCTGATGTTCAGCACATATATACAGGCATGTCCCATCCACAGTGGCTTTCATTTTTGCTGAAGTGGAAGCAGCCCACTCAACTTCTGCAAAATTCCTGCCTAAAACTCAGAGCCCATCTTCATCCAAAGGATACCAAACCACGAAGAGAAGGATTTGCTGATGAGATTAAAGGAGGTTGCTCTTTTCCAGGGTGGCATAACTCCCGACAAAAAGTTTATTTTCATTTTCCTCTGAGGGAAACGAGAGGCAAAGTCTGACCCAACAGCATATTTACTACTTCATGCAAACAAAAATAAACTCCAATCTCCAATTGTTTTCCTTGGGCCCTGTCCAAAGCATTATGCAAGAGCACAAACAGTGAATAAAACCCAACAGCTAAATCTCCCTCTGCAGATGAACGATGGAGTTTCTCTGACATCTAGTGGCATGAAACTGTGAGCTTTTTTCTTCAGGAATGCACTTTTGGAACTGAACTAATTCTTCCTAGAATTTTTGGCAGTGTGAGGCCTTCAGAAAGTGAACTGGACAACAGGTCAGCAGGTCAGTCTCCAAGTTCCCTGCTGAAGAGTGCATTTGCTGCACTGGGTACTGAAGGCCCACAGGGCACAGCACCAAACGCAGAGGATGCAGGGGAGCCTGCAGGTTTGGTGAATGCTTTGTTTCCAAATGCATCTCTGAGGTGATCCGCAGGCTTCCTCCTTCTTAAGAGCAACTGCAGCTGGCCCTTTCAAGCTCCCCACTTGGAGAACTGCACTATTGCTCTAGAAAACACTTTCCCACTCATTCATCAGCAGTGGTTGAAAGAGGCAAACCCTCCCCAGAACTGGCTCCATGTGAATTCTGGGCATTCCAAATAAAGAGTGAGTGTTACAGAGAATTTGAGTGGATTTTCCTCTCTCCTGAAAGTACACCTTAAGGCAGCATCTACTCAATTTGAAATAGTGCACTTAATTATTCTTTGATCTCCTAAAGCTCGGTAAACATCTGGACTTTTTAAAAAAATGAAGGACTAAAATGCATCCCACTTGAAGTTCAGGGATTAACACACTGTATCAACAGAAGTTGTATATGGAATGTGAAAGTGACTGCAAAGAAATTCTTCTTCTTTAACATTTTAGCATCCTGTATTCCACATTTCTCATGGTTTGGATCCAACCACCTCCCTGGGACTATGCATACATGAGTAGATAATGTTGCACTACACAAGCAAATCTGCAAAGCAGAACAGCTGGTGATGAGGATATGACATCTATACAGCTCCCAGCTCCAGGGGATCAGCAAAGAGCAGCTCAATTCAGGTGCATGGACACAGGAGCCACGAGAGGCTGCAGCACCAGCAGAGCTCCTCTACAGTATATCTTCCAGCTTATCCCCATCCTGGAGGAATGGTCTTTGCATACTCTGCATTTAAAACACTAACATGAATGTATTTCAATATAGTTACCTCATGAATGAGCCATGCCCATCACTCATCTGCCTGCAGCATGCCAGGAGGTTGGGCCAGCTGTGCACGTGCCCACCCCTTGTCACACTAGGTACTCACAGCTGCACTGCATTCCCATGCTTCTGCCTTGGTATTGTCCTCCTCTATAAAGTGCTTTGAATTCTACAGGTTAAAAAAAAAGTCAGCTGGATCTGTTGTTGTCCAGCATAAACACTCAGCCAAGAATTATCCCTTCCATTAGAAAAAAAAATAGTGCAGATAATGAGTAACTAAAAGAAAAAAGTCAGAGAGATACTGATTGCTCCCAGAAAGATGGCCTTCAGTGCATGCACTACTGCCAAGCAATAAGATAAATGGCAACTTTGAATTCCCTTCACTAACCAAAGGAAAAGCATAACCCAGCTTTACATGAAGCTGTGTCTCCACATGCTCCTGCATGACCGCAGCAGAAGTGGTTCCCTGCCCCCTGGCCATCATCCCTTTCTCCTTGCTCTTTCCTACCAGCTTCACACTGCTGAGATCTTCTTATACGAAACCAAATGGAGAAGCAGTTTCCTCTTCCTTATTCTTCTGTCACTGCATATTACTAAGTCTTTTGGGCAGAATTAAAGATAGATTCTGGTTTCCTTACTCATAAGTATCATCCCTCTAATCACCAGAATTGGTAATGCAAAATATTTCAAAGACACAGAGATAGAAATAAAGGCTTATCCTTTACACAACCTTTGTAATTGACATAGTTTTCCTTTTTCTTTGCTTAAACATACAAATACACAGCAAATGAATATTGCATTTGTTGTGCTTTTTTTTTTTTTTTTCTCCCATAAGACAGTGTTCTGTTCACATTATTACTTTATTTTAATCTGTAACTCATACACAAGTGTGGAATGCCTGGCAGACTCCCAACAGTATTTAGAAAGATTTTTCAGGGAAGAAATGCTGATGCAAGGCTTGCAGCAGGATAGAGCATCAAGAATCACCATCCTTGTAAAGAGGTGATGATTTAAAGGCTCTATTCTGGCATATGCAAAGCACAAGAGAGTTTTCATCAGTATCCCAGGCTCCAACAAGATGTACAGATGGTGCAGAGGGAATTACTAAGTTTAGGAATTCAGACAGTGCTGCACACATGAAATACAGAACCTACAGTACTTCATGATGTGCAGGAGAAGAAATCTTACTCCTCAAAGAGACCTATCACCTTGACAAAGATCTATTGATGCATCACATAATGTCTGCAACACCACTTAAACGCAGAAGATACAATGAGCCCTGCAGTAGTTCTGAAGGGAACATCCTGCTCTGCCTAGTATCATTGCAAGGCAGGAGTCATTCCTCTGAAGCCTTTGGTGTTAAAGAGATATGTCTCTTTAGAGCCACTATGATTTTCTTCAGAACAAAATCTGCTAACTGCCCAACCTGCAGACCTTGCAGTTCAGCATCCTTTCCATGAGAACTGCAGTTATTACTTGGGCTTAAATATTCTTATAGACAATTACAGAGCTCCTCTTCAGTCACTGCTGCTATTTCAATCACCCACAACTGATTTATGCTTGAAGCTGTGATCAAAGTACATTACAGGCAAATGGGAAAATGAGACCTCCCCACTGTAGAAGTACTGACTATTTCTGTGGCCTTCTAGAAGTGCACTAGCATTACATCCAGCTAAATCATTTGTAACAGGATTTGGAAAAAAATTTAAAGAAAGGAGGCATGAATGAAAAAGGACACCATTTCTTCCAAACAATGTGTTCCAGAACATGGGACATGGTTCTTCCAAGTTTGTAGTACTCCTAGTGCTGGTTTGGCTGAATGGGTTCAGGTTTTCATGTATGGGTTTTCCCTAATGCAAAAACCATCTCTATCAGATTAATCTCTACAAAAAAAAGAAAATTAAGTGCACAGTTGATTGCTAAACCACAGTGCCAAGAAATATGCCTCCCATTAAGAGGGACCTTGATAAACTCAAAGGTAGGACTATGTGAGCCTAATGAGGTTCAACGAAGCAAAAAGCAAGGTTCTGAACTTGGTTCAGACTTCTCCCAGATACGTATACAAGCTGGGAGAAAGACTCCTTGAGAGTAGCCCTGCTGAGAAAGACTTAGGGGTCCTGATAGATGAAAAACTTAATATGATCCAGCAATGCGTGTGATTGCAACCCAGAAAGCCAATCGTATCCTGGGTTCCAACAGAAGAGGGATGGCCAGAAGTGTGAGGGAGGCAATTGTCCCTTCCTGCTCTGTCCTCATGAGACCTCATGTGGAGTATTTTGTCCAGGTCTGGGGTCCCAAACACGGAAAGATACAGAGCTTTTGGAGAGGGTCCAGAGGCCTTCCTCCAAGAAGATGATCCAAGGGCCTCTCCTATGAAAACAGTCTGAAGGAGCTAGGCTTGTTCAGTCTGGAAAAGAGAAAGCTGCAGGAATATCTCATTATGGCCTTTCAGTATTTAAAAGGGAGAATTTAAAAAGTTGATTCCCCTCCTGTTTACGCATGAAAACAGCGATAGGACAACGCTGAACTGTTGTAAGCAAAAGGAGGGGAGAAGTAAATTAGATGTCAGGGGGAAGTTTTTCCAGCAATAGAGTGGTGAGGTGCTGAAACAGATTGCCCAGAGAGACTGTGGATGCCCTGTCCCTGAATGTTCAAGATCAATTTGAATGGGGCCCTGGGTTACCTGATCTAGTACTTGATCCAGCAGTTGGCAATCCTGCCTGTGGCAGAGGGATTGGAACTTGACAATCCTTGAGGTCCTTTCCAACCCAAACCATTCAATGATTCTATGATTAACTTTGGGACTCTGAAATGACACCTATTTGAAACGAACAGGAAATTTAGACTTTTTCCAAGCACTTTTCCTTTTTTTTTTTTTTTTTTTTTTTTTTTTTTTTAAAGTTTAGTTTAGTATCCTACTGAGAACAATTTACCCTCAGATGCTGGAAAACCCATGCTTTATTACAAACTGGGAATTTTCTTTGCATGATGAGTGGCTTTTGCACATATTAACTGAAATTTCATGATTCCCAGAGTAGCAATTGAGCTAAGCAAGCACCTGCAATGCAAGATCTCCAAACTTGACCAGATCAAAGTATGCTTATTAGTTGGGTATTGACAGCTGAAGTATAAATTGTGGAACAGTCAGTTTCACTTAGTCCTGATGCCACTTTTTAAGGGTCCACGGAGTATTTAAAAGGTGATACTTATGCCACAGAGTTGACTTCTAACCTCCAGATGACAGCTCAAAGTCTTACCACCAGATACAAAATCAACCAGCTGTGCTTCTTAGTAAATTTCTGTAAATACTAGCAAAATAATTTGGAAAAAAAATCACACACTGCTAAATGTTGACAGTGATGCATGAGAGAGAAAAAATACCTGCTTTGGAAGGAAAGCTCTTCTGTGTGTATTACCTATAGCAGTGGAATCAGGTCACAGTTCTCACTGAATGGAAACAAAAACCTCTGCATTTCAATCATTTTTCTGCACTACATATACATTGTCAGCATAAGCAAGAGCTGAGAGTAACCCAAAATACTCGATGTCCATTTAAAATATATGACCTGCTGAAGCAAAATACATTCTAACTGAGCAGTTCATTGCTCTTCCACAGTTAGATATCAAGCATATAAAATTCACATTTGCTCTTCTTTGCTTATCTGTAGCAGGAATAAAACCCTGCTAACACCCCAGCTGAGGAAATAATGTTGCTAAAGAGATCTCTGTAGTCAATTGCCAACAGACCGGTGACAACATAACAGTGACTTATGTATCCAGTGTGGTTGGTTAACAACAGGGGCAAGAGCCGTTTTCTGGCTAGTCAACTCAACCAAGACACTTTTGTTCTTGTGTTCTTTGACACTTTTAATCCAAAAGACATCTCAGACAATAGCACAAAGATTGTTTTCTATCCTCAGTCTTGTTTTCAGTCTGCTGTATCCCCTGGTAAATAATCCCTCTTTCACCTTCCAAGAAACACAGCTGAATGTTAGACTGAGCTCTGGGTAACAGATTACCTAATGTTGTTCAAGGCTAGGAGAATTACCTGCTGGAAATTATCTGAAAGGTTCTTAATGAATACCACAGGGTTTCTGCTAAACAGACGTTCTTAGACAGTCTAGAGAGAATCTACCTTGGAACACGATTAATTACTTGGATTTCATAAGGTGCACCAGATGTCAGGGTCAGCAAGTCCTCTTGCTGCTCCAGGAATATTGCCAAAAATATCAGCTGGCTGTGTTCCAGGGGGCTGATTTCATGCAGCAGCAGGATAGCAGTCACCAGTTGTCCCATAAAGACTGTAATTTCAAGTCCTGATTTTTGAAGGTGAGAACTGTAGATAAACAGGAAGCTGAAGGGTATTTTGTGCCTGGAGGAACACACACCTACCAAAATTAATTCATGCATTGCAAAGGATATTTAGGATCCTTCAGCCAAGATATGGCATAAACACTGCTGGTGAAGAAAAACAGACTGGAAAGACAGGAAGATGTTTTAATTATTCCCAATCACATATGAATTAGTGCCTTTGACTGTCTTTTCCCCTTCCTGGAGAGTTCATTTTGGGAGCCTCACTATAAATTAGTGCAGCCCTCTAGCTGTAAAAACTCTCCTGCTGCCTAGGTTCAAGTCTTGTCAAGCTGATAAGTTTTCTCACACTTTTCTTTCTATTGGAAGTGACTGCAGGACTCCCCCACTCAAATCTAAAATCTAGGAGCATTCAAAGGCCATGAGGCCAAGGCAGATGGCCTTTGTGTTTTTCTCAAGTAAAAGCTGTCCAAGCTGAAGGAAAGGGAAATCTGTTGGTCCAGGGATCTCAAAGGCTCCCACAGGCAACAGCTGGCCTCAGTAATCCTTCTGTGGGACTGAGCAGAAAATAGCTCCTAGGGAGGGCTGGAGAAGCTGCCCACCATTTTCATCTCAGCAAATGGTGGTGACAGCTCAAAGCAGCATGAGGCAGAAAGGCAAGTAGGAACAACCAATTTATTATGACAACAGAAATTCGGAAAGTTTTGTTGTGTTTGTGTTATTCACTCAGGAATAAGGACTTCATTTTTATAGCTCAAAATCTGATAGTCTAAGGCTAAATCTGAACCCATGTTTGTGTTTTTTTTTTTTTTTTTAATTGAAGTTTCTGAAGGAGAGTACAGATGTCATCAGATCAGCCCTTTCTTGCATCAAAGTAAAGTTTCCTGTTACTTTATGTCATTTTTGGAGGGGGAAAAGAGCTTGGAGGAGGTAAAAAGATTGGCAGGATTAGGTTAGGAAAAAACATAGGTTGCATAAGCATCATCCACAACAGTTGTAGTGAACTAAAGCAGCCAAACAATGAAATTTTTACCACTGCACTGTCACAGCTACAAGCAACAGTATGAGAACCTACAAGAGAGAAAAGGTCCCTTCTAGAAGGATGAGATACAGAGGGCTATTTCTATTGCTGCTAAGGCACTTTTTCAGTGATTTAAAACATTCATTGGATTAAAACCAGTGCAAAGAACAACAAGAGACCATGTCCACTGCTACCACATGCACAGCTCTAACAGTAGAATCGCCGCCAGACGGCCAACTGAGACAAAGTATTCATCATATGTTTTAGCCATCTATTCCCAGAGAGCATGCCTTAAATGCTCTGGGCTGTTTTGCCCCTGGAGAGTTTCAACTGTCTTTAAGTAAGTTTGTGATTGGATAATTTGCTGTAGGTAAAATAAAGAGAGTAAGATGCTTTAGAAAAAATAGAACTGCCCCCACTGGAGAGTTTACTTTCACCATGGAAAAGTCATTCATTTCCTCCAACATTCATGACTCATTTACGAGACTAAATTATTTTTAGTTTAGGTGGTTGTTAAATATGGAATTATAGGAGGTAAATGTATGCCTGAGTGCTATTCCAACCACATTTCCTTGACACTGTGAATTGATATTACAGGCATCATTAGATGGTTTGTACTTTAATAGGTAGAAAGCTCTTTTAATAAACATATGCTTAATACTCTACTTAAGCCTACTGATAGACTTTTTCTGGCTCGTGAATGATTGACTTTAAGCTCCTTGATTCTCTGAAAAGCATTCAAAAACATCCATTGCTTTTTCAAATGAAACAGGAACCTACAATAAATTAAGTCTCTGGGAAGGAAGGAAAGTGCCACGGGAATTGAGTATTTCATTCTATAGCTACCCTGACACATCAAGCCTGTCTGTAAATTTCAGTAGACATCAGCTTATGGGTTAGTACCAAGGGGATATAAGGAATTAAAGCCCATAATCTACTCCATAGAAAGAAAAGGGAAGCAACACTTATAGTTCTAAAGGATTTCTGTAAGACAGACTCCAAATTTTTAGCCATTTCACAATGGGCTTACTGTAGGTTTTCAATATGTTATTTTAGACTGACAGTCAGAAAAACACAAGAGAGTGTAGTCTATATACAGCAGAAGTCATGGCAATAAAATTTCACAATCAAATTTGTAGAAACATTCATGTGTATGGCATTAATTTGAAATCTTAACAGCTCGGCTTTCCACTACACCTTACTGTTAATTTCACACTTGTTTGCTACACAAACTGTTGTCATAATGGCATTTAAAAATAAGTTGGAAGACTGTGATTATCCATCTGATCTTTCTGGGAAAATATATAAAAATCAATTAATCAAATTGATTTAATCAACTGATAAATTGATTGGAGGGTGTTTTTGGCTACCTGTCAGGAGAGATAATTATGTGCTAATAAGCTATTTTACTGAGTCAAAGTTACAAATATATAAATAAAATTACAGTTGCAGCTAAAAACATTTCAACACAACTCTCAAGTCTGTTTGTAATGACTGACAGGGTGAAAAAAAAAAAATCAACTCATTGTCCACCTTTGATACTTCATTAATCACAAGACCATGAGTGACAGTCAATAATTCTCATCAAGCCCATGTTCCCACCCCAAGAAGAAACCAATGGTATCTGCTTATTTCTAAAATTGGTATAAATAATTGTATTTGCCGGTTGATGATTTCAGGTAAAAATTGTGGAGTAAAAATATTTTTTTAATACCATTTGGAAAACTGGGATCTCTCCTTCCACAGAGCAGAGTCATGTGCAAGGCATTTAGGTTTGTACATCCTGTTGGATTTCTCAGCAACATCAAGAAGCCTCTAGAGGCATCATTACTTCTTCCTACACAAATCATCTGCTAGACAACCTGCTGTTAAGACCGATACCAATAGTATCTGTTGTGCTATAATTACTTGGGCAGTTAAGCTAAATTTCTGACTGGAACAGAAACATGAAATCATGCATATTTAAGCAATACAGATTATAGAATCATTATGGTTGGAAAAGAGCTCAGGTTCAGAAATATAGCATTAAGACTTCAGCTCTGAGGAATATTTTGTAGAGTGCGTTCAAATTACCACTGCATCTTAGCATGCAAAACCTGAGCTAGTTTTCATCTGGGAAAAAAAAAAAAAGTATTCTTCACATACACAGAGACTCACAGCAATAAGTTACGTTCAAACTTGCTTTCAAAACATTTCAGTTTTATTTTATTTTTTTAAATAAACTGAGGTGTGATAGAAGATATTGTAGCTAAAATCTGATAAAGCCTTGATTTAAGATGCCTGCTAACAAATGACTGGTAGCATAATTAGGTGTTCAGTGCAGCAATACCCTCTTTCAGTGGCAGCAGAAGTTGAAGATACAGTTTTAAAATGTAATGGAACACTGTCATCTGGTGGCAATTTGAAGAGTACAGACTCTAATCTGTTTTTTGCTTTACAGGCTTCTTCCGTTTGAAAAGCCATGTTTTAATAATCAGTTAATTTACTTCTAATGATGTCGATCTCAGCCCTAGGTCTGGATTGTTCACATCATTAAGAAGGCAGCTTGGCACCACAGATCCTGCTAGTCAAGCCAGAAATAACTCATCACAAATTACAACTCATACTGGAAGCAATGCCTTAATATTTTGGTTCTCAGACCATCACAGGTTCTTGCAGCAAGCCAGCCAAGTTTTTCTACTGGGCACAGAATGAATTTGTGCACAAAGTTCAGAGAAAGATGTGGAAATTATTACAAATCCAAAAAAAAAAAAAAAAGAAGAATTTGCATGCTACATGCAGGTTACATCTTACTTAACTAACTGCTGAGCAGGCATCTGTCTTAGCAATTCTTTAAGCTGCATATACTCTTTGAACTCATGTTTTAACCATGAGAAATCTTGGATCCTTAGGCTTCCCAATGGCAGGGAAACAACATCATTGGAAATATTTCTTGATTTTAATTTCAGAAGTAAATCAGTAAGTATCAGTTAAGAATTCAAATATTAGCAGATAACTTCGTGATCAAGTATGTGCCTGAATATCTGCTGCTGGGAAAACCTGAGGGCTCTACAGTACCCCAATCTACAGCCCAAAATAATAAAATACATGAGTCAGCCAGTTCTAGGCCCATGACATGGACAGAAATGCACAGGGGAATTTTGCTACATTTAGCCACTCAATTTTAGAAGAGAACAAAGCATCATCAGCATGATAGGAGCTAGTAAGACTCGATATTATCAAATGTTGCAACTATGCAATGCTCTGGAAGCAAGGATGAATTTTAGAATTAGAGAATCATAAGGGTTAGAGGAGGTCACCACAAAGATCTAGTCCAGCCATCAACCAATCACCACCATGACTACTAACCACATTCTCCAGTGTCACATCTACACTTTTTGAACACCTTCATGGACATCGACTTCACCATATCCTGTTGTAATAAAGAAATAAAAGTGCAACAGAAGGAGATACACCAAGAGCTCCTTTGGAAATATAGATTTAGACTATGTATTTGGGTGCCCTGAATATGGTCACAGAAACAAAGCCCTCCTGAAATTGGACTGAAAAACTCAGTAGCACATCTCTAGGATAGTGCACATCTCTATGCATGCAGTGGGGACATCTGAACAGGTTGTGACATCTCAAACTGGCTTTCTTCAAGCTGATAAGCAGAAAACTGAACAGCATGGATGATTTCATCAGCAACAACTTGCTGCCAGGATCTTCTGGTCCTGAGTTCCCACCCAAAAAGGGAAGCAGATGTTCTTAGATGCCCCTCTTAACTTGTTACAGTCCCTGGAGCACACTACTTGGAGACCTGTCCACTAGTTTACTGCCCTCAGGATCACAGTCAAAGCTACAATGCGTGCACCCCCCAGAAAGCTGTGGTACTGAATTCTATCCTTTATTACATTTACTAAAGGATGTCTGCAAGCAATACAGGGCAAGAGGTAGTGGGTGTCACTGGAGGATGCAAGGTGATGCAAGTGCTCAATGCATTATGACAAAGCATGTTTGCAACATTGACACAAATTCAACCACAAATGAGGGGAGGAGAAATATATATATATATATTTTTTTTTTTAATGAGTTCCTCAGCACACTCAGAAAAGCATGGAAACCAGGAGGAACAATAAATAGGTCCATACAATGAGCAGGGAGATGGAAGAGGACAGGTAGCCATAATGCAGCCAATTCTGTAACGCAAAACCACTTGAGGACTTATAAGAATGATGCACTATTACCAGCAGACTTACTTAAAAAAGGATTCATTTCTAAGTGTTTGCAGTTCTCCCTTGCCACATTGAGATGAACAAGAAAAACAATTCTGGCAGACTAGAAAAGCATCAGATTGTTAGTCTTCAGGTTACAGTTGATGTAGAACTATTGCTGACACTCTTATTTGGCTTCCAGTCCAGCAAACTTTTGCTGCTAGAGTTTTGCAGGCAGAGAAAAAGAACTAGATAAATTAATCATAAATTTGTACTTAACATTTCAGGCCTTAGCCATATGTACAGGCTTGTTTGCCGACAACTAAATCCCCTTTGGAGAACTGGGTAGTTATCATTAGTGGTCTGGTCACAGCAGGAACATGGGTTGAGGGAGAGTTATGCAGTTCATCATACAGTGCTGTTCTCTGGCAGGATGACCACACTATTCACTGGCAAGAATAGCTTTAGAAATTTATTTTTAACTTTTCTTACTAGCATTAAAATTGGTAGTTCAAATCAAGGTTTATAGCTCAGTTCTCAGTTCTTATGTACTGCGTTCAGCCAGGATTCAAAGCAGGTCAAAGTCTGTTTCTGATCCTGTTTGCTCTCTAAGAACTGGATTCATTCTTTGTCTTCACAGTCAGACTGTCAAGATTGCCTATAAACTAACTTGAGTTACTGCAAAAGAAAGGGAAAAAAAACGTAGTAGCCACCACATTAAGCATACAGGAAAGAATTCAGAATGTCTGAATATCAGTCGTGACAGAATGGAATTTAGTTGCCTGTGTTGATGTTATACACAAGATGCTATTTGGTCTATCTGAAAATACCTCTGTAGATAGCACCAGGAGACTCAGTCTCTCTCTAAAAGCTTCCCCACTAAGAAGAGGGCTGTCTAGTTCCTGTCTCCCCCTCTATTCCATCCTCCTCAGCCCTAATCTCCAAAGCTGATGAGTCAGTGCAAATATTAAGGACCAAAGCCAAGCAGATCAGATTCCTTCTATTTCATAGTTTATTACTCTAAGTAAGGTTTGAAATAAACAGTATTCTTTTCATTGTTGTTTCAGCCTCACTGGTACTGAGTAATCAGCAGGCAGAAGAGAGGAAGAAAGGAGAAGGGGGTTAAGCAAAGTCCTCAGCTGTAATACACTGGTCCTTTCTTTTCAGAGTTATGGTATTATTCAGTCCTCGTTATTGGTCAGTAATTTGCTCCCAGCTCCTAGGCTTTTTCACCACTGTTATGAATAATGAATTTGTAGTCTCTACTGTAAATCAACTAAGGCCAAGGGTCATTTGTGATTCCTCAGGGAAAGAATATCTTTGAACTACAAAGGTATTACTTGTCTCTTGTTCTTGACCTGAATCATCCCTTCAAGATCAGCTCTTCTACCCACAGAGGAGACAAGAGAGCTGACTGACCCTCAAAAGGAGCAGTTCCCTATGCATGTTTATGGAAGGAACAGCAAGCCAGCTCTACTACTCAAGTATTTCCCTTTTCCAAGTGCCTGACAAGCTGGGGGTTAGGAACTGTGCATGTGTGTTTGTAGAAACACCTTGAGAGGAAGGAATGAAATCCCAGTGCCTCACAGTCTCTTTCTTTTTAGTTTTTGAATTGAAGAGCAGCTTCCTGCAGATAAGTGAAGTTAGAGACTGGGAGTAGAGGAAAAGAACTAAGCCAAAGAAAGGAGCAGAAAATTCAAACCTCCAATAGATAGAGAGAAATATTTAATAGCTAGTTGTCATTTAGTAGTTGACATGGACATTTCTAAAATACATCAGGTGAAAGAGCGCAGTAACAGCTGCCATGAACAATGATGACCACAGCAGCCAGCCTGTAAACAGTGGGGACAAAACATTTGGGAATGCTCCAAAAGCTATCACAATCTCACTGATGCATCAATAATTGTAAGCAAGGTCACACTGACAGGTCCTGTGATTTGTCTAAACTGCAAGGTAAACTGTGCAAGGCTGCTACACATGCAGTAGCATTATCTGAAGGCAAAGCTAGTCAGTAATAGAGTGGCATTTGAAAGAAAATACACAGGAGATTAACAAAAACAAAACGGTACTAGAATAACAGATTGGTAAAAGTCCAGAATTTGTTCATGGCCGTACCCCAAACATAGGTGATGATCAGGTAACTTAAGGAAATTATGTTAGTTGAATAAAGATGTCTAAAGATTGAATAAAATACGTGAGTCATACATAAATTGGCTGAAGGCTGGGAGTTTTATTTTAAACAAACTTAGGATAAGCAGAATAAAGGTGAAGGATGCTTTATAAATGAGACATGGGAATTTGTTTAGTAAGCAAGTTTTTCTTGCTGCTAGCAAGACTGTGAGTGGCATTTTATACATCCATAACATTGATGTAGTACACTCAAACAACAAAAGGTATTTATAAAACTTGGAAAAGTATCCTCTATATTTGACAACAGCCTTCAGTCTCATCTGAACATCAAGCTTGCAACAGCTTGGTGGACGTTCTGGGTTACAAAGATTCCATTGGCTTACATTATCAATAAGAAAAAAATTATATAGACTGAAATTCAAGCCAGTATAGACAGTGCACAAGTTCCACTTGTTGATTTAAGACTTAGGTCAAACAAGACCCATGACAGCAGTGAAAAAATATATATATATATTTTGGAAATTTGCTAAAGCCTATTGAGCCAAGTTATCTTCTAAGGAAACAAAGCCAGGTGAGTTAAGCAAGTTACTACCAAGACATTAGCTGCTTTTATACAGTTCATTTCTTAGCATTTTGCTACACAAACTTCTATTGAGGACAGAGACAGCATTTGGACTCCAGGTACCTTTAAATTAACATACCTGCTGCTAGAATCAGTGATTTCTTATTTCTATTTTATGAAGCAAGGTCAAAGTAAGTATGATGCACCAGAGTCCACAATACTAAATAGTAGTTTAACACATATCCCATGAAGGCATCGTTATCTTTTCTTGTCAGGACTATTAACATTATAGCCCAAACAGCCAAATTCTTGGCCATCTCTTCCAGAAAACCACAGGGTAGTTGAATAAAAGTCATACATTAGATGCAAAAACCACTTTAAGCCATGCTAATGAACTTGCACTAAAATTAGATTTTTCTCCTTTCTTGGCTGTGTTATAAGTAATAACAAGAAATATGATAATTGTCATTGCAACTTTTGCCTTCTGGAAAAAAAAAAAGCTTTGAGTCAAACCTTTTTTCCCCTGGACATTTAAAGTATTTAATCAGCATGACTTTCTTTGATCACACTGTGCTTTTCACATCAAAGGGAAAAAAAGCACGATTCTTTCTACAAAAACTATACTCTAGCTTCTCCCCATTCACTATAGATTACTTGCCTGCAATCAATAGCATTATGTATACACTCACACTGGAAACTACATATACAAATGGCCTGCAAGAAGATTCTCCCAGCTGTTGAACTGTAAGACTATCAATTTCCTCTGGCTAGCTAGATTGCACATCTGTCATCCAGCATAGCAAACTGCCATCAACCCAACTGTGGGTGTATATCACATCTGAAAGACTGAAGATCCATCATTTTAATATCTGTCAAAATAACTAAGTGCAGCTCACACAGAGGTGTTGCTGATGTCAGTACACAGTACAGTTTGATCACAGGATTCTGTGGTAGCTCTTGTTGGAAGGGACTACAGGAGGTCTCTAGGCCAGCTGTAGGGTCAGATCTGGCTGCTTCAGGCTTGGTCCAGCTCCATTTTCAAAATCTCCAAGGACAAAGCCTGCAGAAACTCTGGGCTGCCAACTACAATACTGAACTCTCCTCAAGGGGTCCCTTATCTCAAGTTAAATAATAATCCCATGGATATGGATGGCTGCTTTTGGATCCCCTCAAAAGCATCTATTCAAAAATCAAGCAAGCTCTCTGTTAACTTCTCCTCACAGCAGTGCTCCTCCTTGAACAGGTTGGTAGACATCCTCAGACTTGATCCTAGTTCTTAAAGTGTTCCTTTTAATGTCCATGGATACACAAGGTGAAGCAAAACTAGATGCACTGTTCAGATTTGATCAAACACTGAATGTGGGAATAAATCACTGTCCTACATTCCACTGCTGTTAACAGAGCAAAGAATGCTGCTGCTTTCCTGCTGCCCAGGGCACACTATTGCTCGTGCTCACCTTGTTCCTCATCTAGTCAATACCTAGCTTGTGTCATTACAAGGGCTTATTCCTTCCCAAGGTCATTCCCTGGTTTTGTTGTTCTTGTCATACAATTGAGAAAAGTTTTGAGAAAATGATTATTATTGTGCAGCCCTCTATCTCACAATGGATTGGTCTCTCCCCAGAATCCTTTAGAGACAACAAAATGTCTTAGAAAACCATACACAGCTAAACTCCGTGTTGCAAACCTGACTTAACCTGCCGCTCCAGCAGCCCCTCATATTACAGATGCTGGGCCCTGCTGTGAGAGTGTGCCTCAGCCAGAGGGGACAAGCAGAAGCTCTGCTCTTGCACCTTCATGGCAGCAGGTAATCTGCTGGAAAGCAGCCTGCTCATTCCAGGGACATTTTCCTCACACAGGAATGCAGTCCTTGACTGATGGTGTGATCTCCCCCCCAGCCCCAAAAAAAAGTGTTAGTGTTTGCCCAGGCAGGGTGACCATATGTTAAATGTTAACAGACTGCATCTGCAACAAGGTAACTTTATGGGCTGGCTAGATACACAGGCAGCTGTAGTCAGGCTTTCAAAACAATCCAGAAATTAATTATTAGTGGCATTACATAATAATCCACAAAACACTGCATAGAACGAGTGGACAGGAGTACCCTAACACACAGCAGGTCCTCTGCCTCCACACACTGATCCAGCAAAAGGGAGCCTGTCTGGCTCACTATATTTAGGTCTCAAACATATCATGCTTAACCTGCCATATGCTGTGCCTAGCATTGGGAACTTCCAGAAATCACTTCTAAGTACAAAGAATTTGTGCATGTAATCAGTTCTTCAGTGTCTCCTTCATAACATTGCATAACTCAGTTTAGTTTCAACTTTGTGCAGCAATTGATCAAACAAGTCATTGACAAGTTAATAACTTTTTAACTTTCTACTTCTTACCAGACCCTGTTTTGAGTGCTTTTTTTTTTTTTTTTTTAAATTCTTGTGACTAAGCAAATGAGTAGGATGATTCTGTTTTGTCCCAAGGAAGTGAACAGCAGCCCCATGATTCTAGCTTTAGACGAGACCCATATGAGATGCTTGCAGGATCTTCCGAGAGCTCTGTATCAGAATTAGCTTTCCTATTAGGAAACATTCCTATTAGCACACTGCAAACAACACTTTTCCCTCACTATAAAACAGAAATGGCCTTCTCCAGGAGCTCTTTACAAGCACCACACCACATCCTGACCAGAAGCCGCAGGGAGGGTAGGAATAGAAAGGGTCTGAGCAACACTTCCTTTTTCCAAGGGAGAGAAACCCAAGCAGATAGCATGAGGAACCAATCCCTAGGGAACAAGATCTCACTTACAGATGTTTGCAGTGTAAGTAATATCACCCTGTCTGTTGTAAAGCCAAGTACAATCCCAAAATCTAGTGTGGGAAGATGCAACAATAAGCATTCTGTCAGAAGATCATATGTTTAGTCACTGTAGTATTTCTAAGCAGTAATGAGTAGTTGAGAATGTTGCTCCACATCAGACTTACAGGGAATGTTTATTAATGCCATTAGTCATAAAATCTCCATGGGACCTGCATGTCATTTGACTTTCATCTGAATGTCAGTTGTTGTAAACAGTCGACAGTCTTGTTAAAGCTCCATTAGATTATAGCCACCCTTCTCTCTGCCACTATCTGCTAAGATTAAAGGCAACATCAGATTTAGCTTGCCTACAGAGCCTCGTGAGATACTTCCTGCCCTTTCAAATGATAACTGACCTCAGAAAGCAGAATCAGCACAGCAGCTGCAAGTCAGCAACAGGCCTCATCCAGGGATGAGGCAGTGAGCAATATAAACTTCTGGTATCATTTGCTCAGGCCTCAAGAACATTCATGATTATAACTTTGCAGATGGGAAAATTGAAGGTATAAAAGTGAAAGCTTCATGCAAACAAGGAAAAAGACACAGGACAAAGGAGTATGCCTTCAAAATTCAACTTACAGCACTTCTTGAAAATAACTGAAAAGAGCAGTGCTGTGATGAACTTTCCTACAGAAAGCAACAGAATCTACTTCCAACTTGGTCAGATGTCAAAACTCCACAGGTCTTCTTAAACATGAACATATTTTGGTGTGCTTTGCTAAAATAGATAACGTTTATTACCCCTGAGCACTTTGCTTGCTTTTTCCTTCACGTTATTCTTTAAAACAAACTGAAGAACAGACCCAGTTTAAGTGTTCCATGCCATAATACAACATTTCTGCCTATCTTGTCCTTCCAGTAATGCAACGTTAAGGAAATAGACTTTCAAAACTTACTGTAAACACAGAGAATATTATGTGAATTTTTTCCTACTTACCATGGGATAAGCAGCAGCAAAATATTCGGCACCCCAAGAGACAAACACTTTGGCCTGTTCAATTGACCACACACCCATTTGCTTGGATAACCCTACCCCAACCACCTCACCTCAAGTATTTGATTCTTGTCTCACCAATTAAATGATCTCAGACCTCAATTCAGCTGATCAATCTGCACTGCTACTGAATTACAGCTGTGATAAGAAGCAGCAAGCACATTTGCTTTTCAGGAACAAATGGTGCCCAGTTGTGGTTAGAAGCAATTGTGGAACCACTGCTAACAAAACTGCTGTTACGGAGGTTTATTTTTCCAGAGAGTTAGGCGGACTTTATCCTCTAGAATTACAGTTCTCACAAGCTCTCAGGCTTGTGAGAAATTATGAACATACTTCAAAAAAAGATGCTAAATGCTATGCATAAATCATAACATCTTGCCTAGTAGCACCCAGAGAGCTCTCTGCTGACAATAACCTGCAAGAAGAATGAAAACTGAAAGGAGAAATACATCCTAAAGTACATGATGATCAGAACACTGTATTGCTATTGGCAATAGTAAGATGAACTCATAATGCACAACTCTTAAAAAGGAATACGAAAATGAATGAAGCTCTGCAGTGCTTTGAAGACAGCTTCAAAAATGGATAACATCTGACAAACTGCAATTTAGCTTATGGCTTGTTCAGCAGGTGTAAACCATATTTCTTCCCACACATTTTATTGTTTCCATGGAGCTACAGCTGGTTTCTGAAGTCTTCAGACTGATCCAGACAATGAGGATTGAAGTCATTCAAAGAGAAGGTGTATGAACTCAAAGCTTTGATTTCATCTGGCTCAGATCAGTTGTAGTAAGAGCAGGTTTAATTAGCATGCAAGTTCCTAAGGGAAATAAGGTGCTCTAGATCTTATTTCACTGAAAACTGCATGCCAGATGCCATGGAAATCCATATGATCCATGCCAAAAATTGGGAAAGAAAGCAGAATAATAATAATTATTACAGAAGATTCAGTGGGATCCTGGAATTTCCTGCTTTTCTGCAATTTCAAATAAGTTTGGTATGGAAACTCCCTTTCATAAAAACAACTAGATCAGCTACTTTTCACTGGTCTGAAGTTTCCTTTTTTCCTTAGGGGCTAAGGCTTTGAGATATGTCCCTTACCATACAACCAAGCACAGAGCCAGACAGCTGTGTGCAGCATGAGCTTTTGGGACACTCTCTCAAGGATCAAAGGTCCCATGTCAGGTTTTGTCATCTGGCTCCATATTCCCACCGTGACTTGCCACAGACACTGACCATAGCACATCTCCAGATCCCAGGTGCAAGTCAGATCATTCTGTTCGTGATCACAGGGTTCACAAACAGCACATAAGGTGTTGCTGTTTGCCTTATTTGAGGGCATGAGCAGTCACAGAATGATGAAGTCAGAGTAAAGTAAATCTCATCAACAGGATGATTTCTCTCTTCCTTCACTGCCTGCAATAGCAAATGTGTCTGTAGACTTTTAGAGATGCTGACACTCTTAAACTTCCCCTGTGATCCAGCTGTTCACAGCACCCTGTTACAAACCTCAGTGCCCTCAGCACTTACATGGGATTGGACCCTTGCTGAGAGGCCACAGTATACAAGATTGAAAAAAAAAAAAAGAAGAATGCTTCTTCAAGAACTAAGGATCTTGATTTGTACAACAGTTTCTCACATTGGAGACTCATTTTCAGTCTCGGATGACTAACATAAAAGAAGTTACTGTACTATTACTTTTAAGGTCATTTTCAGGCCATTTATGCAAATACTAGTATGATTTCAACAGGAACGCAGTATGAAAGAAGAAATAAAGAGACAACGCAATAAATAGTGGTAGTCCAAGGGTACAATAGGAAGAGACAACAGAATTCTTAGCAAGCTTAAAAAATATTACTAAGCTCTCGTCTAGACCACTGCCCTGGAAATGCTGCCACAGCTTAGCAAGAGGCCTCATTGCCATTATTAGGTAGACACAGTGAAAGCACTGCAAATCTAACTTCTTACCAGTTGCTGTACAGGTGTTGCAAGATTTCAGATGCTCACTGCATTCATACCTTTCAGCACATGTTCTTATTTTTATTGCTGTTCCTAACTTTGTGATCAATTGCAGTTCCTAGATACAGGCAACCCTCTTTATTACACAGTATTTCTGAGCCTCTCTTCATACTCATAGCCAAATATAAATTTCATTCCCTCTGATCTCACATTTAACAGCAAGCTCAGCTGCCAGCAGAAGTATATACTGATGTTAAAACAAGTACAGCACTGGAACAGATACAGTGTTCTTTTAGACTTGTGCTGATATTCACTTTTCCCTACTTTAATTAATAATTGAAATGATTCTTAAAGATTGAAATATCATCCATAGACTCCACCCTCACTAAAGATTCAGCACAAGGGAGAAAGTCAATATCTATTCTTTATTAGCTCTGATCCAGACAGCACACAGTAAAAATCCTCTTCGCCTCCTTATCAGTACTACCACCATGAACTCTGGAGAAACAAGGAGGCTAAAGATTCACAACCTGATGCTGATAACACTTCTTCACTTTGTAGTGATCATTAATACCCTAAGTACTTCCTCTCTCTCATCCTTCTCCAATTATTTCCCACAGCCCAGGAGAAGTACTTCTGGAGCTCATAAAACTCTCTACATATCTATATCCACAAGCAGACCTAGAACCATTCTCCTGCCCACAGCAAGATACCCCCAACTCATCATTTTCCTGGGCCCTCAGCTGCTTTCCATCTCAGACCCATTGCTCCTATTCTCTCTCAGAAATGAGTTTAAACAGCACACTTACCTCTAACAAGGCAGACACTACTCTCATGGTCTCTAAACTCACCTCCATGCTTTTTCTAGTAGCCTCTCACTCCAGATTCTCCCCCGCTTATAAGCAACTAGGAAGACAAATATATAATTCCATCCTTCAAACTACTTTTCTTTTGGGCTCCCAGCTGGCAGCTGCCTCTTATAGCCCTATCATTATGTTAATTAGATCTCTCAGGTGCATGACTGTGGGCTGAGTGATTTTCCAAGGTGCTACAGCTGCTTGCTGGATCAAGGCTCTCTTTCTTGCAGTACTGCTCAGAGTCATGGGGATCCAAGCAAAAGGGAATGGCTGGTGATGGTAATGTTTGCAGGTGGGATGTCTCCTTCAGTAATCAGTAATCTCAGGTGTTGAAAACTGGCTGTAGAGACTTGGTCCCAGAACTGCTGCAGCTGTCACTCACAAGTACATTCCTTGTCCATTGTTTAAAAAATAATAATTAAATTATTAAACTAAAACAATTCCATTAAATGCAAGTGAGCTTATACCTGTAGAGGAATTACAGTTCACGAGGTTCAGTAGAGACAGGTGAATAAAGGAAAACCGGCTGCTCACCCCTGTAGATCAATGACTGCCACAGTAATGCCAGCATACCATGTTAAATGGTCTATGTCTTGGAACACTAAACAGGAAAAATCTCAGTTCTGTTGCAGCCATTAATTTCAAAGAGTAAATGAACAGTGTGGTTAAGTACTCTCAGAGCAGTCTGGTAGCACAAGGAATAATGCTTCTGTTTTGTCTGAAAGACTAGTAATCTTTTAAGTTGTCCTCCCTAACTGTAATGAAGACTCAGAATTTGATTGTTTCCTGCCAAAATGAGCTGTTGTTTTTGAAAGAGCAAAAAAGTTCATGCTGGTTTTCTGAAATCAAACTGAGCCAGCAGTCACCTTGAGTCCTTGAGACTTCTGTCTGCCAATCACTCAAATAAGCTGTGCTAAGGATGCAAACATGGCTGTGTAATCTGCTCAGCATCCTTGCGTGCATGACCAAGCAAGGGAGGAGGGACAGGGATCTGAAGATAAAGAGTCAGAGGCCAGCTCCCAGCTCTTCTGAATCCCAAACCAGATTCCCTGTCTTCCATGCTTTGAAGGACAGAGAAAGGTCTTTCCCCAGTCTCTCCAAGGTTCCCTGCTTCCTACACAAGCTACCTTATGGCCTCTGGACCCAAAGATCCCCTGCCCACACAGCAGCTGAGAGCAGATAAGTCAAACTGCTACAGTCTGTAGGTGGTAAGGGTATAGCACATCTCAGCACAGGACATTCACCCAAGGGAACAGAGCTGTGATTTAAAACACAGAAATGCCTTGCTGCTGACTGTTATAAAACTTATTATTCTGTCAAAGGAAAGCATCTCTGGGGGCCAGAGGCTGCTGGCAAGATGAGAGCCCAGATCACCAGCTCCACCAGGAGCTTGGAAGTATGGGACGAAGGCCAGCCCCATGATGGAACTCAGCAAACAGTTGGCCCAGCACACTGAAGCTGGGACACAATGCTCAGAGAGCTCTGAACTAGAACATATTTTCACACAAGCCACACTTGTTCATCACTGCCAGCTTAGATTTGATACAAATTTAAACACTGAGGTTATGTCTACCTAGTTGAACAGATAAGTTCAAGAAGGCTGCACCTTCTCTGCTGGCCAAGAGAAACAAGGGCACAGGGTGATCTAGGGCCCCATTCTTGGAGTACACTCCTATAGACAGACCTCTGCCTCAATGGGGCCACCTGGAACTCCCCTGAGTCTATTGGTCTTTGAGAACCTCCAGGTGAAAAGAGTTTGATCCAGATAGTTCAGTGAAGGACAGTCTATGTTGTGATGTGGCCTTTAAAGGTCATGAGGACTAGAAAGTGACCTCATCACACTTGAGACACTCTGCAGAATTTACAGCACACAGAGAGGAGTCCCACTTCCTTGAGGCATGCCACGCAGCTCTTTGAAAGTCTGCCACAACATGCAGTGTCACCCATGGGACAGTCCTCAGCTGTGGGTGGCAGCCAGGGGCACAGTTGCAGAAAGGGCTCACAATGCAAATACCAAACCTTCCCAGGTGCTCTTAGGATGAAGTTTGAAATGACACCTTGTGGATGTACGGTTGCAACTGAGGGATGAGTTAAACGAACATTTGAGTGAAACTCAGTTTTGTAGAAATCAGGTCTCCACAGGCACTAACACAGTACAATAAGCATCTTTCTATGGTCTTAAGGCAAGATATAAGTTTTAAAAAAAGTGAAAGTCTTGAAATAAGCTTTACTGTCTTCCTTTTGGCCAGAAGTTCAGTTGGCATAAGTGATTCAAAAGAAATATATTTTAGGAAAGGGAACATATGTGCCTAGAAGATTAAAAAAAAAAAAAAAAAAAAAGAGAAAGCATAGATTAAAAATTTCATGAACTCATTTGGATCATCTTATCTCAGTTACTGTTATGGAAAGCTATAGAAAGTCTACGCTACTGAACGCAGAAGAAAAATATCTATGCATTCAGATATAATTAAAAAAAAAAAAAATCCAATTGAAAGAAAAAATAGAATTCCTTAAGCTAAAAGTAGTCAGATGCTAAAAACATGTATCCATTGCCTATTTTGTCAATAATTATATAACCAAATACAGAAAACAGAATATTCCTTTACATACTCTATTCCATTAAAAAGGGGAAGGATTTGTTCTTGCTTGGATCCCCCAAAAAACATTTGCCATTGTTTACCAAACATCTTTTCAACTGCTTTTGAACAATTAGGCATATCCAAGGCATTTATGCCAAGTTATTCTTGTCAGATCTTGTCTCTAAAATATCTTCCCTCTCCATATGTCTTGTTATGAGAACGATAGTTTTCTTAGACGTCCTCCACACTATTTCACAGGACTGAATTCTCCATAGAGGACAGTTTGGTTTTATGCTCCCTAGATTGATTCCCTGTACTGAGATGCTGGAGATTGCTCCTGCATATGCAGGAAGTATCACCGTAAACTCCAGACCTAGGGAACAGGAAACCAATAAGTCCATTGCCAGACCAGCCAAACAAGGGAACCAGCACACATCATAGCAGAAAAGAAAAAGATATAATCAGGTTGGGAAAGCAGTGATTTCATTCCAGGTTGTAAGATTTGTGAGGGAATGTCTAATTTGTTTTTGGACTGTAATGATTATTTACAGTAATCAATTAAAAACAGTCAAACAATGAAGAGTCATCAAAATATCATCTGGGATGGAATCTCCCTTGCTTTGGGAGCAACTGTGATTTTCCAATTATTTCATTATCCCATTTTCTATATCCCATGTGGCAAAATATCCCACATATACCTGTCAAATATCCCAAAATATCTGTCAAATATCAGCCTCATCATAATTTCAAACACTAAAGACCCTCAACAGGACAGCATTTCTGCTATCAAACTATGTAGTCAAAATGAAACCTGAGCTACCACTTGCTGAAGCTTTCTCTTTTACAGATGAAGATTTCCCTTTTTCAATTCTTATCTCAAAGATCATTAATATCTTACCAGCTTCTATTGCATAAGACTGGAAGATATTTAGCACCTACTCCAATGCATTTTCTTCATCCTCTAAAAGGAGGTCACAGAGCTTCCGTAAGTCAGTCTGCCTCTATCAAAAGCAGGGGGGCATTTCTTGCCATGCTCACACCCTCTCCAATCCTTTCTGCATGGCATATTTCTAAGACAATCTCCTAACTCCCTTCAGATGTAGGCTTGTTTTTAATTTACATCCACCCAGTGCAAGACTCTCTGTGGATTCCATGGGCAGAATACAACACACATTCCTAAACTTGCTCTGCTGCCCATGTCTGGTAGAGTTGGCCTCAGTTGCTAGCCTCCAGCTTGGGGATATCATCAAAGCAGAACACCCCGGCAAGCATGTTCTGTGCTCCTAGCCTTTCATGACAGGGAGCTGGACACAGCCTATGGGCCAACTAGATATTTCTGAGCTTCAGCTTTGCAGCGATTTGCAGTGGTGATGAACTGTTGCGTTTTGCTCCCTCTTTTTGCTTGCTATACTGGTCTTTGGGCTACCCAAAGAATCAATAATCTTATTTTTCATGTACCATAATCCGTTCATGGCACTCACATTGCTTAGCACCGCAGAAAATGCAGTTGTTAAAATCTGTGGCGAGTTTTATTCACAATGCTTTTTTCAATATGAAAGTACAAATAACAGCAATTTCTTAAACCCTCTGGTATCCATATGGCTAGAAGCAGCTTAGTCCATCTCGTTCCAAAAGGAGTTATTACTTGTATACACCGTAGGTTTCTGGTAATGGATTGGCCAAATAATTGCTTCCAGTTCACACTTCAGCTAAAAATAAAGGATGTCTGGAACACAGTTCTTGTTCCACTTGCTGGAGATTATTGAGCAGATCAGCCGAGGAATAATCCTTTTCTCCGCAGCATCCACCAGAACCCCTGTGGATTATATCTTTCAGCCTTGAGAATGATATCACAGGTTTAAATAGCCTGTTATTCTTAAATGAGTGATGTAAGACTTCCAAACGCCCAGAGCCACCTAACTCCCTGTCTTCTCTTCAGGCACACCTCTTCCTGGGTGGGACAGATTCAAAGTCCTTGGGTGCTAAGCAGAGATAATGCATGTAGAACTAGAGAAAGAGACAGTAAGCTTCTGAGTGTGAGGTTTACTTCTCCTTATCAAAAATTCTGTACACAAACCAGATCTATGTCCAGAGCTGCGTCTCAGTTCACAGTAAGCCCTTAAGAAAGGGTATGTGCAGCTAATGGAAAACAAATGTCTATTTTGGCAGGGCTTGCAGCTAATGTCAGTTTTTTTCTCCCCTTTGCTAAAGAAATAAAGAAATTGTCAAAGTAAAAGAGGCTGACTGAAATGGTCTGGTTTTCTCTTAACTGTTTGAGTTCTTTTCTAATATACAACTTATGCGATGGACCTTATCTTAGTGGTTCATGAAGAGAAAAAAAAATGCTGAAGAAATCATGTTATTTTTCATTAAAACATATAATGTTCTCAGGAAGGAAGTTCAGAGTTGAAAACATAGATATGTCTCACAGCCTGGCAGTTCTCAGTAAGGACTGGTTTAATTATTGTAGCTTCTAGACTTGGTTTAGCTGGAGTCTGGCCAAAAAAACAAACAAGAGTACCAAGC
Source organism: Lagopus leucura (assembly GCF_019238085.1). Lineage (NCBI taxonomy): Eukaryota > Metazoa > Chordata > Aves > Galliformes > Phasianidae > Lagopus > Lagopus leucura. The sequence continues at coordinate 45,587,334 of NW_024962264.1, forward strand.
AATCTTGAAACAGTTTTCTAAAGAAAACAAAGCCTAGGGAGAGCAGAATTATTAGCTGTGGCCTCATATCTCCAAGCTAATTAATACAAAGTATAGTCATTGTTTATTATTCGGGAAAGAACAGTACTGTTAATATGAGTTTAGAAAGCTCCAGAAATTAATTCATCATCGTAATTATGGTCGCTATCTGATATAAACCATATAATCACTGGAAAGGGACACCAGGGTGACCATGATTGCATCAGATACGACTGTTGTCTGCTTAGACTGCTCTCCAAGTACCAAACTGAAGACTTTCATAATAATAAAAGCCCTCAGTGATGCAGAGGGATAGACATCACTGAGTAACTCCACGTGCACTTATTTCCTTATCATGACAGTGTCCCATTGTGAAGCTGAAGACAGCTGTAGCCTCTTGGTGTTAAGTCAGAAAGCACTGTTTCATTTTCTGGAAATATGTTGACAATAGAGGTCAGCTGTAGCCTCAGCAAGTGTCCTCAGGCCAATGTAAGGATATAGGAGAAGCTGCTCCCAAATGTAAAGCATATGGACTAAGGGGTTGAGCATTAACGAGGTGTTACATCATCAAGAGAAGAACAACAAGAGAGAAAACAGGCAACAGGCAATGAACTACATTTCAAAGCCAGTTTGGAAGACAGAGGAAAGCCTACAGCACAGGAGCTGAGTCAGTAGAAAAGTCTGTGGTCACAGCAGGTCATAGGACACAGATCACTTTCGAATATCAACCAGCTGTTACATGATAGGCCTCTCTAATTATCTTGTATTACATTTAAATTCTCATTCCTAAATAAATAAATAAATAAATAAGAGAAATATAATCAACAAGGAGGGAATTTCCAGCAATAAAAGCAAAATGAAACTACACAGAACTGGCCAAATATCCAGTCATATGAATGTGCACAGTTTTGTAGTGTCATACCATGATAGAAAGCTCATCTGGGATTTTAACAGGATCCTGGAAAAGCTGCATACACATAGTGAAAATGGGAGAGCATTTGTCTGGTCACCAGACTGAGAAAAACATTTCTGTAATTTGGAAAATCCTACATGACCTCTCCTGTCTTGATTTTTTTGTGCCTCAAAGCTTCTAATATTGCACCCAAATGCCATCACACGTGGCCTGCAGGCAGTACTATGACACAGCACTATGAGAACAAAAAAACCTTGAGAGAATGGTGGACCATTCTCTCAATATCACCTAGGGCCCCACATTTAAATAACGAAGCCACCCATGAAAGGCAACTCAGTGTATTCTGCTATTGGAACAGCTTGTTTGGGGCAGTCTGATGTTCAGGATAGAGCCTCTTTTTTTCTGAGGGCTCTCAGTCTTCAGAGGTACAAAGGGACAATTTGCAAGCTGCCCAGAAAGCTGAAGCACTGTGATTTTAGAGACACATAAAGCTTAGGCGTGAGCAGAATCAGCCAGACTGCCTTGGCATGAATTGAAGGGGATCTTGCAAGAGGAAAAGACTCGATAGGTTTCTCAAAAGAACGGGTGGGCTTGTGAAGAAATGGTCCTTCCATGCCTTGTCATTATTTGTAGAACAAGAAATTTCTCCTAGGTCCTCTGGTATTTTCTGGCAAGATACAGCAGAAAATAACCTCAGAGAAAACAAGAAGCAAAGACCGAGAGCAGCAGAAGTCCTCATGAATCGATCCTGCACCTCCATAAGGATTTTCTATGCATTGGCATAGTTTGGCATTTTAACAGGCTCCAGTGACTTACAAAACTGAGGGTAGAGGAGGAACAGATCTCCCACCCAGAGAAGAAAAGTGCTGTGAAGGAATATGTCTACCAGTGCTCTAACTTAGCAAATTTAATTCTTGTGAAAAATAAGAGATGGGAACACTTTTATGGAAGAAGACACATGAATGAAAAATAGCATACGCCTTCATTCTTATAATCTGGAAAGCTTATGGAAAAGATAAAATTTTTTTATTCATGTTGCTGAAACCAAAAAGTCTTTGTTCCTTCACTCCCCTAGCTAAAGATAGGACAAAATATATCAAAAGATCTCTGCGTGGCCTTCTGTCTCCTACTCCTCCTTTGCCTCTGTCTGCAGCTGCAGGGAATCGTGCTCATCCAGCCTTGTACGTAAAGGTGAAGAGAGCATTTGTAACAGTGCACTTAGAGCAGCTCTCTATGAGTTTTCCCAGCAAACCATTCTCAGCAGTCCTCTGAAAAAAAGGTATGAAACAATCTCTCCATCTTAGCATTATATTATTTACGCTTCATTCCAGCTATCTCCTTCTTTCCTGTGGACAAGACATTGGTTTATGCATGCTGTCAGGCAGTTTTCTCTGACCACGTTTCCAGTACAATACTAAAAAGGAGATTGAGCCTCCTTTGCCCCATATGTGCAGTTGTTCCAGCTCTGTGGCATCTGTGTCAGTAACAGCAATAAACTTCTGACTTCCAGATTAAATACAGGGAGGTTTTCTTTCTTACCACATGCTCAAGTGCATTACATCAAAATGCACTGAAGGCATCTTTGTATTTTTTTTGTTAAGAATGTGTTTTGCATGCTGTTCATCAAGGAACTGAGTCTCTGCAAATCCAGCCACCGTCAGAGACATGGAACCTTACAGACCCCCTCAGCAGAGGTTGAGGTTGTCATGTTCCCACCAGGGAATATGCCAAAGAAGGGCACAGGTCTGGGCTGCTCAGGTGTTAAGTGAGACTGCAGCTACACCTGGCTCTGCTGTGAGCATGTCGCTATTATCTCTTCCTTATTCTTCTTTGTTCCTTATGAGATAAAGAAGGGTGCTGTAAGAGAGATATACTTACGTATTAGAATATTGGCAAGTTTAATATGCTGTTTAACTAATAGGAACTATTGAAGCGTAAGGTAAAAACAAGAAAAGAAAAAGGGAGAAGCAAAAAAAGGAAAAAGAAAGCAAAAAGAATGAAGAGAAGGAAAAACGAAACAGGAATAAAAAAGAAGATACTGCTAACTTGATGCCTAGTGATTAATTCCCTGAAGTCAATGATCCTCATTAATATTATATAGGAGTCAAAACAATGCTTCTGTTTAACTCCATACTCCAGAAATGGCCTGGAGGAAGGGCACCAGTGGAGCTCAGCTGCCTTCAGTAAGCAGTGCACCATCTGGAAAACTCTTTTCCACACAAGACATGTTCTGTTCATTACTCTAATGAAATTTTTTGCTCTACTCCCTCATCTTGCACAAAACACACTGCTGTACTTGCACTCACAACTTGCTGAGAGGTACAGAAAGGGCTGCAAGAGTAAAACCAAATATGGCTGTGCAGGGCATCTGACTTGGCTGGGTGAGGACAAGCAGTCCAGTTCATGCACTTCTGGCTGGGTTTATAAGCTGCCTGAAGAAGGGTTCCTGCCTGGGACATGCTCTGGTTCTCCTGATGCTTCAATGCTAGATTTCTCAAACACAGCATTGTTTTAATATATGTATGTATAAGTGATGGAGTAGTTCTTCATTAAACCCACAGAGATCACTCCTTTTCAGCTCTGTGTTTAACCCTTGAATTATCAGGACTCACCAGTGAGAGCCAGGAGACTGGTATTACTGCCCTGAATTGGTAACACTGCTGGAAGGAGAAAGCACTGAGCTTACAGACAGCAGAGACCCGCAGGCTTAGTTTGTGCGGCTGTTTCTTGGTTCAGTAACAGCTGATTTCAATCAGTTCTAAACAAACTTCTGAAGTATTTTGCACACTCGGCTAATGTCTCTATAAATATCTTCTGTTTAACTATGGACAAATTTTCTCCCAGCTTGAAAACCAAACAGAGTTTGTTTGGGAGGGGATTGTTTCCTTCATCTGTCTACGACAAATAATTATCCATCAGAGATGAAATGTTGCTTTGGAGCCCACGCACAGCTGAATCCTACCATGTATATATCTGTGTAGATATACAGTACAAAACTGCACAGACTTACACGGCTTTGCAATCCTGGAAAAGCCCAGCAGCTGTACAATCCAACCATCCTTTGGCAGGACTTGCTGTTTGAACTAAACCATACAAGCCAATAGTGTCATAAACTCATGATAAAGAGAAGGTAGACTTTCTGGCCCTGCTTCACTATAGAGAAGAACCCATGGTGTCCTTGGGCCAGAGCAGACCCTTTGCCAGCAGACTGCCTGCAGAAGGAACTGCCAATCTGCATCCCATCACAGCCTGGGATGTGCTTCTCTCCAGCAATGTGGTGGGTGAGCCAAGGCGATGTAATACAGGCAGCACCTTCTTGTGACCACTGTGCATCTTGTCTTGTCCCCTTCAATCCCCTCCTGTGGTGTAAGACCAAACAACGTATGTTGGACATGCAAGAATTTCCTGACAAGTTTTACTGTAAAAAGGACCTTTAAAGTGATTGTCATAAAAGCTGGTTTGGCTGTTTGTTGCATATTTTATTTGAGCAAAAATTGGATCTTCAACTTCATAACTTCTGATAAAGAAAAATCTCCCTATAAATACTGATGGGAACTACTGTAAGGACACTGGTATGTTACACGTACCAGCCAAGGCAGAGAGAGCCTGCATAACCGCAGCCCTGAACAAATGACCCAAATCACAACCCCCTGTCCCAGTGGGAACTGTGGCCGTACCAAAGAATGTAATCCCTGACAAAGGATTTCACCACTTTTTAAAAAGAAAGCTTCCGGGGCTAAAATCTGAGATAAAATGAAAGTGGTTATTCCTCTTTCTTAAATTCAAAATACATGCTGTTTCAAATGTGCCATATCTAAGTATCAAGGAATTGTTGAAATCTCAATTTATGCCACAGTTAAACCCAGCTTTAGAACATCTGCCTACTGCCATCTCACTATGAGCAGATGCTGCCTTCAAAGAACTAAACTAAGTAGTGTGTGTGTACACACATACAGCAGTCAAGGCCAGTCGCATTTGAAGGAAAATATGGAGCTATGCCACAGTACTCTGGCATAATAAACATATATATGAATATAAATATCCAGCACACAAGGGTGCTGTAGCATAGATTCATAACTTAACCACAGTGCAACTCCCCTTAAGATCCTGACGGTCTTAATACGCTTCAGAGAGTTTGGCCTTCACCGTATCCTGCAGCTGAAAGAGCTTGGCAAGAAATAACTCAGCAGAAAACTTCAATTTTCTCCTCCATATACTTTATTTAAAGAGGGAGAGAGAATTTTGGCATACTACCCAGGTTTAAATAATAAAAAATGTAGCAGTAATGAAACCAGCATCTTGCTTTTATCTGCTGGCAATCAGTAGCAAATATGTATTCTGTGTGTCTATTGCTTTCTGTTTTCTTCCTTTTAAGGAGGTGTAGGTAAGGCAATCCTCCTTGTGAGAGAGAAAGCAAAAATGTACCTGGATCCCCTTCCTTTCAAGCTGTATATTGTTGTGTGGAAAGCTGCTGTGCACCACAAGTAGCTGGAATTTTGCTATTATTATTATCACAAAATTATCTGTTGCCAAGCAGCAAGGAACACATCCGGGATATGTCCAGACAGAGTCCAAAAATAATTTACCTGGATGGTCAAAGTCCAGAAGACTTATTGTCACCATTCCATAACAACACCTTTATGAAAGGTGCAGTTAGAAATTTAGCTATTAGGTCTTCGCAAGGTTGTGGTTTGCAGAGACCCAAGAAGTGTTTGCATTACCACAAACAGGCAGAGGAACTGATAAGGACTGCCAGCATCATCATCAAGAAGAATAAGTTCGGATTTTGATGTTCTAATTCAGCTTTGGCATGATAGGAGAGTACTATTGACATAATAATGGAAAAGCTGACTCTGAATATCAACTTTTCTTTCAAGTGATACAAATAATTTGTCTTTATTGCTGAGAAGGGGCAAACTCTTTCACATTTGACTCAAGTGGCTGCATCCTCTTCTTGCAGGACCAGGGTTTCTCATGACAATTACCTGGGTAAAAGAATGGTTAAATCCAGACCTTGAGACTGCTGGTTTTATCAAGCTGATCTTGTGAATTACATCTCCTCTTTCACTAATGAGCCTGCCCTCTCCAAGTGATGTATAATTGCTTTTTGTCAGCATGTTTGGTTTTAAGACGTGTATTCATATCTTGCGCCATGCCATCAATTGCCAAGGAGTTTGTTCTCCAAAAGAAACACTTCCTCAAGTGTCCACAGAACTTGAATACTCATCATTAACACCACTGCACAGGGGAAAGTATTTGTGCATTTGTTTTGATTGTAAGGATACTTTAAGATTGATTTGATAATTTTCCATACGAAAATATCTAATATGGCCCTTTTTTTGTCTCTCTCTCTCAGAAAAAAGGATGAACAGAAATTGGGGGGTCCTCCATGTAGCCATGTGCTCAAGCAAGTGGAATATATTCATAAAATATCTGTGCTTTCAGGGTTGTTCTACCCAGCCAAACTTTCGAAAATGAAACCATTGATATGCTGAGTGCCACTCTTTAAACATTGTTAGAAAATGGTTTTCCTCTTATTAAACAAGAATTCTTGCAGCCCATGAAACTGAACGATAAAAGCTGGGCGTGCAGCTGTAGAAACACTCACTGCCCTCTGCACAGCCCTGGGCTCTCCCAGTGGCAAGAAGGCTCCAGCAGCCAGGCAGCAAATCAGCTCTAAGAGAATCTTTTATAATGGGGTGCTGAAAATTAATTGTCACATCTTAGAAAAGAGTTGCATTTTATTCCAGTAACTGCCACTAAAATGCTTAAAAGTTAATGCAATCAAGTAAGAAGATCCCTTTTGTCTGCCTCTTGTAAAAAATCCTACTGAAATCTGATGTTTTTCAGTTAGCTATTACCATCACCTTGTCTGTTTATAAAAGTGACAGAAAGAAGCAGAAATTCCTGTTTCTGCATCTCCATGACAGCTATAAAACTGGATAGACTGAAAGGTTACAGTGAAAGCCAGAACACATTGCAGAATAAATGGTCCATCCGAAAAGACTTTAAAGGTGGTTTCAGAAAATGTCAACACATCTACATCTTTTAAAATGATAAAAAGCCTAAGTATCTAAAAGCATCTGATTTATGCTGCTTGGGTGTTCTCAAGCCAAAAGGGGATATTACTCATAAAAACAGGAATAAAAGACATTTCTATACTCTTAAAGCAAGATAATCATACACTCTTCTAAAAGCGAGTCATTATGCTGTAATGGATTTTGCTGAGAGATACCAAATCTGGAAAACACATCACATAGCTGAAAAAAAAAAAAAAAGAAAAAAAAAGAAAAAGATTTAAATGATAATCCTCTACAGAGAATGGTGAAAAATGACTTCAAATAACATGCCTGGTCCATGCACCTGGTGGCATGTGTCTGCGTGCTGGCTTTGTACGAGGTGAAAAGAAACCCAAAAGAAAAAGAATAACATCGTAGAATAAATCCCACCAAAATTTCAGTTGAAGAGACTCTGAATCAAAACTCCTGATCTGAACACCCCCAAAAAGTGTCCCAGGAAAAAGAAATCCCAATCTTATCTACACAGATGAAGTTGATTTTCAATTTCCACTCAGCACAAGTCACTACGAAGAACAAACCCAAACCAATTTGTTATCAGTTTCACATCCACCCAAAACACCCTATGAAGAAGAGAGGGATCACATAGTCCAACACAATAGGTATCCTCTGCACAAGCACAGCGTTTGGAAGAATCTCAGCCCATGAACTGTCAGAAGACAAGCCACTGTACCATTCCTCAGAAAGAAAATTATGCTGAAATCTCCCTTGTAGAGAAATTGCAGCAGGTAATTGCAAATAATGTAGTTTTTCAGGCAAGAGCAAACTTAAAGTCACTAAGGAAATGAAAGAATTGCTAAACTTGGTTTCAGCATGGAATATCTGAGCTTTATGTGTTTAAGGAAACCAGGTGGACCATACTACTGAAGTGATGATCAGTGCTGGCTGACTTTTAACTGGTAAAAACTTCGGTCATGCTGTGCTTTAAGAGGAACTGGAAACACTGATATCTAAATTAGACAGGCAAAAAATACAGTCCAAAGCTTCTTGAAATCTATCCAAATTCAAGCCAACTTTATGCATTTGTTAAAAGCTGGAGGATGGCTCAGCAGCCCAGCATCTCCCTGATATGCACAGGGCTTCTTCATCTCTCCAGGCTGGCCTGACCCTGCAGAGTGCCTTCTGTTCCTTCTTGTTTCATGCAGAATGCCTTCTCCTTTACAGCACCTCACCATCTGATCCAGCCCAGACGTACATCCCTGCTTTATCAGCTCAGCATCTTTTTTCACATTTTACTTGAAAATGCACATAAGAGATAAGGAGAAATTTATTCCAGGTGTCAAGAATGGAAAATGAACAAATCCTTGTATGGAGAGAGGTGATATTATGCAATGGGAACACTCCAGGATAATCAGAAAGAGAAAAAGGTCTCCTCTCAGAGATCGGTGGTTAAGTTTCCTTGAAAATATTTTAACTATTTCACGTCTCAGCAGGATTCCCAGCACTATCTTACCCAGAATGCATCTAACCAAAGCACTAACAACACTTCAGAAATATGGTCTATGTTTTGAAGAATGCCAAAATACAGACACAAGAATGACAACTCAGCCCTAAATCTGGAGTTCCAGAGTGGTCCTGGGGTCTGTGCTGTCCATTCTGTCCTGTCCTAGGCTGTGCCCATTGCAGCTTCTCTAGAGTAACCAGGCATATCACACCTCAACAGGCATCAAATCAGCCTTCACATTACAGGCCAAGGAATGGACATGTTGTAGCTACAAGCTCTCTATTATATGCAGGCCATTTTCCAGACACACGTCCTGTTTACTCGGCTCCTCACCAGCACAACTTTCAGTTTAAAATGGGAACAAAACAAACGCACCGCTTGTTCCAAAATCCTAGCACAGTAAATGCACACAATTGAATAATTGCTACCATGGTAATGGTTTATGACTTACTCTATTTAGCCTGGTTCTTTGTAGCTGCCTGAATATATATTAGTCTGCTTTCTGTGGGTGTAAGTCTGGTTTTGATTAGCCCTGTAGAGAGCTGTCAGAAAGTCAGACTTTAGCAAATAAGCCCCTGTAGGTTCACTTGGAAAAGCCTATAAAATGTCTGCTGTTCATTTAAATTAGGTTCAAAAACACAAGCCTGAAAGCTGCCAGTGTTTATATGTTCGATTATGGGTGTTTTTTCTTGAAGGGCAGAGGAGGCTGGGAGAAGAGTTTTTCAGGGAACAAGCCTCATTAGGGTGGTGTAGACCGAGCCTCTCACTCCGCATATGGAACAGGGGACGTAGGTCCAGCTACTCACTCCTATCCATGAAGTGAGGGACACATGAAGTGATGGTTGCATTTGGCTGAGCACACATGCTAATTGGAGGAAACAGTTCACAGGCACCAAGAATCATCTGCAGCTTATCTAATGCTGGCATTTTATTAATTGCTCCCAAAGACTGAGGCTTTTCAGACTTCATTTTAATTAGAAGGAACAGTTGCCAAAAGCAATTTCTCCCAGGCAACTTTCATCATTTGTCAAAGTCTTCATTTATCTCATATTATTACAAGGCCGAACTGAAAAAATAATCCTAAGAAGAGCCCATCTATTCTGATTCTGAGGAGTCTCTTTGTCAGCAGTTGGAGTGAAAGCTTGTCTTGCGAAGACCTTCTGTCCTCGGTTCAAGAACATCTCCCAAGTGGCTTTGTTTACTAAACTCATGTTGCCTGCTTGGCTATTACTTGTTTCATAGTTTGTACATGAACTGATGGCATCAAACCATCCCTTGATGAGGGAAATACCATCTGACCAAGGGAACACAGCCCCTGAAATTATAGCTAGCCTTGGACTTGCAGGAAACAGCACAAACCTGGGAGAGTTGCAGAAAATTTCACAGAGGTTTTTGTTTATAACAGCATACATATACTGCACAGATGGCCACCACATCCCTTGGAGAATTTAAAAGACAGGTAGATATGACTGAGAAAAAAGCATTTCTCAAGAAATTAGAGCCATATTAGAGTCATTCCAGAGTTAAGAAGTTAGATATCTTATAGGACATATTGATTTGACTTTTAGCTCTTGTTGCAAAATAATTCAGCATGCATTACATACTTTTCATGTGGAATCTCTAGTATTTCATTCTGCTAATGCTAACAGGTACCTTCTCTAAACTGAGAAGTACCCTATATTTCAACGTGGTTGTAGCAACACAAACACCACTGCCACGTTATATATGCAATCATAGAATCATAGAATAGTAGAATGGCCTGGGTTGAAAAGGACCACAATGATCATCGAGTTTCAACCCCTCTGCTATGTGCAGGATCACCAACCACCAGACCAGGCTGCCCAAAGCCACATCCAGCCTGGCCTTGAATGCCTCCAGGGATGGGGCATCCACAACCTCCTTGGGCAACCTGTTCCAGTGCATCACCACTCTCTGAGGGAAAAACTTCCTCCTAATATCTAACCTAAACCTCCCCGTCTCAGTTTAAAATCATTCCCCCTTGTCCTATCACTATCCACCCTCATAAACAGCCATTCCCCCTCCTGTTTATACGCTCCCTTCAAGTTCTGGAAGGTCACAATGAGGTCTCCCCGGAGCCTTTTCTTCTCCAAGCTAAACAAGCCCAGTTCCCTCAACCTTTCCTCACAGGAGAAATGGGTGTCCCAAGTTCTGATTTTCTAAAATAACTGCGCCAACATACGGAAGGCATTTAGAGATAGAAAATCAAGAGCCCGCAAAAAAAGTGTACTGATGGATTGATTTTCTAGAAAAGAAATGAATCATGAGTTTGAAACAACTGAGGATAATGAAGCTTCATAACTGATCACACATATTGAGACATTAATGTGTGCTGGAAAAGATTAATGTCGTCCTTTGTGGGATTACCTGTGGATGCAACAATGCTATAATTAAAAATGATAAACATCATGATCCAAAGCTCTTGTTATGCCTTGTGCACCATTCCTAGTCAGCTGTACTCAGGAGAGATGGATTTAAAGAAGAATATACGCAGGGGCTGTCAAACAGGGTGATCAAGGCAGCAGAGCCTCTTTCTTCCAAGATGAAAAGATTTGGTTTTTTTTAAGCTGAGAGAAACAAACACCAAGCTGAGAGGTGAGCTTGGTCTACAGGAGCACATCTGTAGGGTAAATACCTAAGGCGGGAACAAGGACATCTGTACACAAAGAGCAGTGCTGACAGAAGAACAAAGAGGTACAGCCTGGAAGTGAGCAAATTTGGGCTGGGACTCAGAAGAAAACTTCTAAGCTTCAGAGTAGTGAAATTCTGGAGCAACACTGCAGTGAGATAGGGCATGGCACAAAGCAAACTTATTTTTTGAACAGCAGCTAATCAGTTTGAGAACATAATCATCCAAAGCAGCTACTGTGGTGGCAACCAGGTTCCATACAGTGCTGCTTCTTCCAGCACCACACTGGTGGCTCAGGAGGCACAGCTGATCCTGATTAGAAAATCAACAAGAGATACAACTCTAAAGCAGGGAGTGCGCTGCTGATTTAAAGACTTTGCAAAATTTATTAGAGAAACACCTCTTTCGGTCATAGGGAAGAACAGAAAAGCTTGCCAGACAGCCATCACTGCTCAACAGTCTCTCAAAATATAACAGTTTGGATACTTCTTTTTTTTTTCTTGAAATAGTTAAGAAATAGAAATAATCAAAAATGAACAAACATTAAAAGCAGTTCAAACAGATTTTCAATGTGATTTTCAGTTGGGGAAGAAGGTACACTAAAGCACAAATTATTTGAAAAGAGCAGTTTGAATATTATCAGATAAACACTATTTCCTTTGGAGAGCCCATTATTTCCTTTTTAAAACGACCCAAAACAGTATAGACCTAAACCAGCTTCTTCAAATAACAGATTGGTAGTGATGTTCATCAGCCATGTGTCAGGATTTTCCCATTCTTACCCGGCAGCAACCTGCATCAAATCACTCAGCAAGCTAACTCTCTGCTTCACATCTGCTCATACTGCTCCGAGCTGCAACACTCATACACGTACCTGAGAACCTCTTTTGGCAGCCGTCTCTTCCGAGGGCCGGGAGATGCTGTGCCGGTGCATGAGGCAATAGTGCCATCTCGTGGGAAATGCTCCGCTCCATCAGCTCCTCAGCTGGGAGCCTTTCTGCAATCTCCAAGACTTTCTCCAATAAACCTATATGCAGGTTTTAATTTTTTTTTTTCAAGTTGACCCCTTAGGGTTAGCACATAAAGTTTCATCTAACGTGCCTTCTGTCACATTCTGAGTGCTGTGATAAAGTTTCCTATGGTTTTTATTCTGCTCCATGCTAGTCTACAAACCCAGCTACACCTGAATGCTTTGCAGGGCACAAGGATGCTTCTGCATCTTTCGTTGCTCCCTGTGGAAGGAGAAGCAAGAGATGTGTGCAGGAGTAAGGGCTTTTCTTCTAGCTAGCTCCCAGTGGCTGGCTACTTAGTGAAGGCAGAACTGCCCTGCTGTGTGCTTCAGCCTTTACATCAAGGTTTCTCTTCCTGCTGCCACGCTTGCCAGCTGTCAAATGCTCTAAGGCCACCCCAGCTAAAATTCCAGCAAGCACTTGAGACCTGGACAGCCTATTCCTTTGCAAAGAGGGTCGATTTAGATTGAAGATATGGAAAAATTCTTTTACAGTGAAGCTGATGAAGCATGGGCAGAGGCTGCCCAAAGAGGTGGTGGAAGACCAGTTCCTGGAGACACCCAAAGTCAGGCTGGATGGGGTTCTGAGCACCTGATCTATCCATAGGTGTTCCTGTTTGCTGCAGGGGAATTGGACTAGGTGTCCCTTCCAACTCTAAGGATTCTATGATTCTATGGTGGGGGGTTACGGGGCTATCTGATAGACATTGACAAAAAATAGGAATTAAACAGGAGCATGCGTTCATAGCAAGTTTCTTCCTGCAAGCTGTGCTCAGTGGATCTGAACACAGCCATGAATGAATCTCAGTCACAGACTGGTGGCTCCACAACACTATTAATTCAGCATTATCAATGAAGCCAAATGTCAGAAAAAAACTGGAAGAGATGACCTTCACTTACTGCTTGTACACTCTTGCCAGTGTGACAAAATTTGTACTTATATCTCACAATACAATACAATTATATTACAAGTATTATAAAGTACGAAGAAACTGTTCCAATTATCTCTCTTGTCTTCCTGTTTAAGGCTCTGGGGTTTTCTTGCACTGTTGCACATGCACTGTAAGTTAAACACACACTGCCTAACTGAAAACTCCTGTGGACAATCAGTCACAACCCTAGATAAACTATGCCACCCTGGTTCCAGTGATACCAAGAAAACAGAACACATGCTTATGCTGAACAGATGTCACCATGAGGTCTAGCATCAGACATCCATTTGCAGCAACACCAATTGAGATCTTCCTTATTTTTATTTTCTTATTCTTATTTTAAAATAAATTCAGAGCTGGTCAGGTGGTCTTAGCATTAAAAAAAAAAAAAAAATAGACATTTTAGGCTTGATATTTTATTAGTTCTTCATACTAACTAATTAACAATACAGTTTCGAGCTACCAGTTTAAAACACACTGTTTATTCAGAATAACTGAAGTCGAAACGTTATTTTGATTGCAGTTAGTCATCCTTGAAATTTTGAAATTTCAGTCTGAGTGAGAAAAACATATGGTACTAACTGCTATTAATCAACTCAAAATGCTGACATTTAAAGTTTCATACACAATTCATTGCTTTAATGGCTGATGAACTTTAGAAAGTACTTCATTTAAACCACACGCTTTTTAGGTCAAGAAATACACCATACACAGATAGACTGGAAATGAAAATATGCATTGCATTTTTATATAAAAGGCTGGTCCAGCTCTATCTGCACCTGATTATAGTTAGGTAGATTCCTGCCCAAATTATAGTTACCTGTAGAAATCATCACGCTAATCTTTTGTCAACTGAGTCAGCCATAAAGGATACAAACAGTATGAGAGGTCATAGGGCAAAAAGGTTTCTGTGAACAGAGGGTGATTCTTCCAAATAATAAGTGTTAGTCTTGTCCATGCTGTTGTGTGCGTGCATGTACCATCAACACAGAGGCAGACTTTCACTGAAGGTCCTGAAAGCAGTTTACAAAGGTAAGAGTTACATCTGCTATATGTGATTGAGTATATTCCCCTAATCAGAAAGACTGAACTTTCAAATTTTCATTTTCAAACACTTAACATTTCTTTGAGAATTGTCTTTCTGCAGTGTATACATGTATTAGAGAATACAACTGTATTCTCAAAGCCATTGAAAATTAAGTACATCACTCACTTCACTTGTGTCATGCTTTCATCTTCTAAAAGTAAGGAAGCATGGTGGGCTCTGTTTGTGCTCAGCCTATTGAGTGAAACAGCTTCCATGTAGACAACACACCTGCAGATCAGCACAAGCCTGATAGCATTGCTTACTTGAAGCAATCAGAAAACTGTTTCCAACCTTTCAACCATAAAGCAAACTTTTTTTAGTATAAGTGATCAGTACGCTTCATGACTGAAAGAAATACAGTATAGTCCTAAAACTAAAAATGTTCAGTCTGGCACACACCATTAGAGCTCCAGGCCATAACAAACCAATTTTCAATGCTTTAATATAATGCTAGACTACTTAATGCTGCAGTAAGAAAATCACTGTATAGTTCACTCATCAAAAGTGACTGATAAAGGTTACATAAAGATGAAGAACAGTATTTCCAATGGCACTGTTACAGGATGACAATTTTTTCTCATATACACAACTTTTTTAATTGGCCACCTATTAAAATCCATCCTAGTAGTATTTTTCCTACTTCGCTCTATTTATGAGTGTAGCATTACTCAGGCTTGCAGATGAGAGAAAAGAAAAAAAAATTCTTATGATTTTTAAAGCTCTTATTAAATTACCAAATAACTTGATATTGATAATCCATTCTTTCATAGGGTCTTACAAGCTTTTACAGCAGTCCTTTTTTACATGCTCTTTCATATGTAATGGTTAATTCGACATAAGTTTTATTGTTATGCATTCTCTGCACTGTTGCCATGTGTATAAGAAGAAGCACAGGAGCTATTCACGTCTAACCTGACACGAAAAGCAATCCTGACTGACCTATGGGTTTAATTGTCTGTAAATAAGCTGTGCAGGCAATAAGTACTGTTGTCTCTTTATAGGAATCCAGGCTACTGAGTGCAATTCAGTACAGTAATGATTGCTTGTAAAAAAGTGCTGGCGTGCAGCAGACTGACTTTCTATTTTGCTAATTGTTTGCTCTGAAAAAAAAGCATATAAGAGCTAGAGCTACTTTCTCTAACAGCTCATCAGCTGCTATTTCACTAGGTTGATGGTTTTTGGTTTTTTTTTTTGAGATTACTAGCTCATCCCCATACATGTGGGGCAAGATGAGGTTGTCCACCCAGCAGCGTCAATCTCACTTTTACAGCCTTTTTCAGGTCTTTGGGAATGCTTGTCCCTGCTGTGATCATAGGTGTGTGCAAGTCTGGAACTATGCTGCCTCTCATGCTTGTCAGAAAGAAACGTGTTCTTGATGTCATCTTAATTTTCTCACAGTTGGCAGAGAAACTTACCTCAATTCAAAATAACACATGCTAATGAAAAAAATACACTTTCTTATTTAAAAACAAAACAAAAAAAAAACACCTTGCATTTCTTTAGCCATTGCTAATAAAAAGGTTTTGAGAAATTCTTCATTTTGTTGCTCAAAATCATGCTTGGGATACCTAATTATCCTGTTGCCACACAGTCTGCAGGTGCTCAGTTTTTTCCACAGCTGTGGTGGTTTGAATCATGAGATCAGTGCAGAAATATGCAGGTTTGCCTCAAGCCCAGATCCACGATGGCTCTCAGTAGGCTCTCAGAAGAGGACTCATATCACTTTGCATTTTCTCTTGATTTTCTCAGATAAAGCAAAACACATAAAATCCACACACCTCTCACTTGTGTCTTCTTCATTCATTCGGGGAAACTCTGTGAATGGTCTTTTATGTATGAGACTTCATTCTGCTCTCATTGGCTCCTAACAGGCCTAATTCCAATGAAAATGTATTTGTTGAACAAGAGTACAGCTGATTCATAACTCATGCGGACCAATGCTAAAGGCTGCCTGAAATCTGTGCCAAAGAGTTTAGTGCCAAGGTCTTAAACCACACAAGAAGCAGTGAGAAGGGGTGTGGATATATGAATCTGTACAAGATCTCTGGAAAGAAATCACAGAATTTGTTCATGTAACATAATTTTAAGTACAAAATAATTTCAGAATCATTTAAAATATTTTTGTTCATGCTATTAAAGGAACAGCAATGAACTGTCATGTTCCAGTGCACAGGCTATTGCAACAGGAGGCAGAAATAAAGGATTTTATTTTTTTTTTTCCCTTCTAATTGTTTACATGCCCAAAACCACAGAGATACATCTAGGGAAAGCTGTAGACTTAAATACTGACTGGAATGAAACAGTGAACTTGGTAAATTATGTATCAGAATTACTATGACGAATCTTATATTTCTATGTAAAAACTCAAGACCCCAGTCATCCATGTGACAAAGAAGATATTTAAAAGGATGTGTCTGAGAATTCCACATCTCATTTTCTAAAACTGTAAATAAGCACCAGCTAATTAAATCATTTTCAAGTAACAACTAACAACATTCTGTAACATTCACCATCTAAGTTATACTAAAGATTCTATCAAGATAAAATGAAATAGGAATAGTTTCTAGGGAAACCATTCTACAATTATTGCATCTATCTCCATCCATAATTACAGCAAGGGTACCTCAGTGCTCTGTAACCTTTGCCAAATTGATATAACATATATGGCACTTTTTTTTTTAATTGGGAGGGCTGAATTAGCGTCATAATAGGTCATAAATAAGACTTCTAAAGTTATAAAAACACACTGAAAAAAAAGCAACATAATACAGTCCTTTTTGAGTTCACAGCCATTCACATTATTGCGACATTTGAGGTATTCCTTGAAGAGGAAAAGGCACAAGCAATGTTGATGGATGCAGATGTACAGAATCACAGGAACTTATCCAGCTATCTTAATGCCCTGTTGAAGAAAAATACACATTTCAGCACAGTAATTTTTCCTATATCTCTATATTCTCTGGGCTTCAAGGTGAGTGCAAATTCATATTGCTTCAAATCCTCCCACATCACCCTCCCCACTTAGCTACCTCTTCAGGTTTGTAAAGGCATGAAGCTAGCCAGCATGTAGATAGATAACTGTCACTCTTGTGCGAGGGGGAACAAGTTTTACTTAATAGAGACTAGGCCAAAGCAAAGGCAACCAGCAAAAAGAAAGCATGTGACAGTGGTCTGAGCAGAGTGAAAAGTAATTTCAGATACAGAAATTTCAGACCCTTTACATACACAGAAAAAGGGCTACTCATTTTAAGAACAAGACTTGGACAAATAAAGAGTCAAAGACATTTAGCATATTTTTTTCATCTCTTTGCTCAGTCTTCCAAGGGCTTAATGTGAAAATCATGAATCATTAAGAACTAATTCCCACCTACTTGGACTTCCACTTCTCCGTGGTGAAGGACTACGGCTTCGAGATAACTGCAAGACAAACAGAATGGAGAATTCAGGTGTGCTAAAGATCAGTACCCAAGAAAGGCATCTGGGAACCCACCGACATTTGGAAAATTTGCATACTTTACTCTCTAGTGCAATTCCAGTGGTCCAAAATCAAATTCAGCAAGTCCCTACTCTTTCTGAGTTTAAAATATCTGATGTTTTTTTAGACTACCAGCATTCAGTTGAGGCTTACATGAGACAGAAGAGGACTCACGCTACGGCTGCGATTCCGACTTCTACTTCTGCTCCTGTGAGACCACTATGAGAGAAGAGATTAGCAAACCTCTTTTAAGAGTGTTTACAAAAAGCAGACTCTGCAAGCAGACTTGTCATGCTGGAACAAGGTGTGAGGACCCAGAACAAATACTAAATACAGTGAATTTTCTTCCTATAAAGAGCTCTGTCAAGAGTAGCACAACTTTTATTCCATGACAAATCTATTAAAGTAAATTGAACAATTCATCTTAAATACACTATGAGAATTTAAATCTTACATTTGACATACACCACTCCAGCCATATAGGGAACAACCTAGAATTCATCTTTTTAAATTTGAAAAAAAAAAAAAAAGCTTAAATCCAATTACTTCCCTTAAAACATTGATTTTAAAATAGAGTTTAAACCTAATGACTTCTCTTAATACACTCCTCAAGGAAAGTACATACCAGAGCTCCTCTTTTTGTGACTGCTTCTCCCTTCACAATCACAACATCATTTTCCATTAGAGCAGGCCATACATGATAGGCCACCAAGGCAGCTGTATAATCTGAGTCAACACTACGATGATACCTGTAGTAACACAGTGTACAAGAAATATCTGTGTTTAAGTGTAATATGATTCTTCAAGTTACCAAGGCTGATAAAAAGCCTTGTATTAGTATAGTTCATAAGCATCTTTCTTGACATTATTTGCGTATCACAAAAATAAGTTTTGTTCAAGTGAATCCATAAAAGAAATCCATTCACAAACCAGCCTTGGTAGAACAGTTTAAATGTCTGGGAGGCCATGTATTTGTATATCCCCCACAGAAGTCAAGGCCCTTGGGTTCACTGACAGATTAAATCTCCAGAGCAGTTTTTTGACAGTCACATTCATCAAATCTTCCTGAAGTATCTTGTCAAAACGAGACCCTTATAAAGGATATTACAGAAACGTTTGGGATACTAGGATGTAAATTTATTATCAAGATTATGTGACACGAGATTTTACTAATTTTACTAATGAGATCCTCAGATACTGATAATGAAACAGTGACTTTCCTAAAAATTATTTGAAAGGGGTATATTAACACAGCAGATATATATTACCTCCCAAACTCTGCAAAATTGTCTGAGTAATAAATGCCTGGTTTTGCATATTCAAACTCAAAACAAATACAAAAAAACTGAAACAGAAAGTAGCAACGGATATATACATTACTAATGTATATACAATAGCAACTCATATAGAAGAATGTCATAAATAAGCAAGAAATTCTGCTGGAGGAAGACATAAGGTAAAATATGGTTTGTTCAATCCTTTTATAGAATGCCATAGCATATATCTATGCTATATATGTAAATGTATCTATGCCATACATATATCTATACAAGCAGACAGATAGATGTAGGTGTATGTGTTCATACACACACATCTCCCACAGCAGCACACATAAATACATACACTTTTTTTTGAAGGCCATACACATTAAGCAGGTGTAGAAAACATCTGAAGACTATACTCTAGCATTGCTGCCTTCATACTTCAGGCAGTTGCTTTGGATATAAAATAGCTAACTGACCAGTATTTGGACAGTTCTAGTCCTGTATGACTTAGTACTCTGTTGAAGGGTTACTCTTGTTTTTATTTCTCTTCGTGGCTTTCAAGATCCTCTCATTTGAGCTCCATTCTAATTTATTTTATTATTAGAAGCCTCTCTATTTCTGCACTATTTCTTGCTTTCAAGAGCAGCTTTGTTTGAGCTACCAATCCCATTAGTTTTCTTGAAGGCTTGGGAATATTCTGTCAGCCAACATAGCAATCAGCCCTAAACTCATGGGAAAAAAAAGAAAAAACGATGTTATGGTGTGTATTTTCTTTAAATAAAAATCCCATCTCCAAAAGGTGTTTTCCTTTTTTCCCAGCTCTAAACTAGAAGAGACAGGAGCATATTATAATCCACACATCATGTATCAGCCACAGCCTGAAAATCACAGTATAGATGTTGATAGATCTTGATATCAGCCGCCAACTGGCAGATGTCAGTAAAAATGACTTACCGAATGGACTAGGGAAAACAGAGCAAAGATGCAGGCATTTTATAAACACTGGACAGAGATAGAGATTAAGCAGAGAAAGGAAGAACAATGATTTTCCTCTGAAAAGATAAATTGAATAAAGTTAAGAGATTAAAGCTTATCTTGAAAATTGCTATGCTGCTCATTAAGAAATAAGCTATAAATGCTGGCCTATATCCCAGTATTTCTATATTATTATAAACTTCAAAAACATACGGAATTCACCATAGACCAAGAATATTTGCACCAAATTAGTGTTTTCATCAATCTTAAACCTTCATATTAATTAGGAAAGAAATAGACTATGCAATCTGATGGATTTTTTCCATCTTTGATTTTTATAACAAGAGTCTCAATGAAAATAGGGCATTCTTACTTGGTCTCACTGAAGAGCTCACCATCCATACCAAAGGCAATATCAAGAGGAGGCGTGAGTGTCTGCATTGAAAAAGCCACACGGCATAGCTCTCGAATAAAACTGCTGATGACAGCAAAATCAAATTCTGGTGTGCATGAAATCTTTGGGTTGATGCTCATGGAGCGAATTACTTCCTGAAAATAAACACGGAGTAATTAGAGCTCACTACTGCTTTTATTCATGGGAAAGTAAGAAAATCCATCTGAAATATGTCTCAGCTTCCCACACTTAAAAATCAATATAAAAGGCTCTCAGAATTGTTGTCTTAGGTTATTGCAGAAAATATTAGCTTCATAAAGCTAGAGAAACAGAAATAGAGTTGACATCAGTCTTAAGAGGGAGGATACAGTTTTTCAGTACAGAGCTTAAGAAAAATAATAAAATTCACCTTATATTTATGTGATTCATACAGTAACACTGCATCTTATCAACACTATTATTCTGACAGAGATGTTAGAGTCGTAGGCAAATAAAACAAGAGACGATTGGGCCATAACAATATTATTCTGGAAAATAAACTGCTACAGGACATAAAATCCATGCAATAAACTTCTCTTCCTGCTCCAGGGTACACTGCATTTCTAGTTTACACAGTGAATTTATTAGCTACTGAAATTGATCAACACATCCCTTCCCCGCTGCCCTCGACTTACATTGACGCTGGCTTGAACATCATACAGATCCTCATGGCGAACTATATAATCCATAACAGTGTCTTCAAGTGACTCAGGCCCTGAGTGCCCTATAGACAGCGTCTTTCTTACACGCATTTTGAACTGCCTGTAGGCCATCTTTGCTGCTTGGAAAGACTCCTGGAAATATATAGAAGGTCCAGTTAAATGCAGGAGATTGCAAGGTCAGATTTTTGTCGGTCTGAAAGGATAACTTTAACCCAGTGTTATAGTTTTAAGGAGGAAGATAAAACATTGCTGTAGAGGTGATGGCTGAAAATACTCCTCTTCTGGGGGGACTTCTCTGATGAGATCAAGTTATGATTTATTTTTCAAAGGTGGGATTGAAAAGCTTCCCAGGTAACACTCCAACCTTGCATATAGGATATACAGACACACATATACGCACAGTAGAAGTACATTCCAAGACATCAAGTACATAATTTAATAATTGCATTTAGGTGCTACAGCCTAACATGTCAGACAGCAGTACTTCTTGTCTGTTGGGAAGAATGTTTGGGTAAAGACAAATGTGGAAAAAGAAATTGCAGTAAGTTAGATGTGCTTGGGATCACACACATTAAAAAGATGCACTGCCTCTCTGACACAGGTATGGACTGTGAATTTCATTAGACAAGAAAATTAAACACAGAAAAAGGAAAACAAATTTCTTCAGGCTGAGCTCACAGTAAACATAAGGTATGTAGGTAATTTCAAGGGACTCACAAAACTAGAAAAACATATAACCACAGGCAAGAAGGAATCATGACATGAAACATTTTCAGCTCTGTATAATGTAATATTTCCAAAAGTATTCATTTAAATGGAACAGTGATGCTTAGTGCAAGAGTCATCTGCCTTTCGAGCCATTCCAAATTTTCTTATGAGTCTCTCTTAGCAAATGTATTGCAGATCACTGACCCTGTTCTAATGCAAGGGCAAGACAGAGGTAAAAGGACATTAAACTAAGTTTAATGTAGAAGTGGGAGGGAAGGAAAAGGAAAACGAGAAATTTTCTTTTTTGTACTTCACAAACATGATGTAATCCGATCCAGTCGTAGTATTTTATGAAATGAGAAATATTTTTCCTTACCACTGCTGCTGTGTATATTATCCTCTGCACCACCTCCATATCATTGATGTACATCCTCAAAATTCTCTCTGCATCAAAGCGATCTTTAGAATAAATGTCCCCAAAGCGAGCAACCAGGAAGGCGTGCCGTGAAGCATTTGTGCTCCTGGCTCGGCCAGGTGAGCAGCTCCTCAGGGGAAGAGGACTAGGTGACCTGCTCCTCATGCGCCTCGGGGAAGGAGAGCGGCTCCTTGCAATCCTAAGTGAGACACACAACAAAACGTGCAGTCACTTCAGCATCTGCAGATGCCTTGGCCTAGTGGCAGCTTTACATCAATTTAATTATCATCAGGAACACTGAGATTTGAAGGCAAAACAATCAAAGTAAAGCTGCAGCTGATTTAGCACGAAGGCGTTTGTGTCAGCGTATTTCATGGGCTAGATCCTAACTGATAAAATAAAACAGTTTCCAAAACTGTATAAAGCTATTCACTTTGTTCTGGCTAAACACACATTTAACTATGAAAACTTCAGAGAGATATTTCTCTTCCAGTATCACTGAGAAGCTGTGAAGTTGAACAAATGAGATTAATAATTTCTGCCCCATAAGGTACAGTATGCAAAGAGGACTTAGAAACAACAACAAATCATCTGTTTTTATTCTGTACAGTTGTTTTCAATGAATTTTTTCAAAGCTATTCTATTTGTTGTGAGCTCAGGATAACTGTAGAAAATTAAAAGTTAATGCACTAGGAGAAACCAGCTTAAAGCTGGTTTATGTTCCTCTGCAGCCAAAGTACAGAAGTTTAACTTCTGTTCATGCTTCACATTAAGGTGGCCACCTCATGCCACCTAACCTTTTCCATTTCTGTGGTAAAAAACCTCTACCAATCCTGTGACTTCTTTGAAAAATGGCCCTACCTGCTCTGCAAAACAGACTTCTGGGCATCCAGGATAGAAAGCTCATCCCGCAACATTTCAATCTGCTGCTCACAGTCATTCAGATGATCTAACCTCCTCAGAGAGTCCTCCTCCCGGGCACGGGAAGCCTTCAGACTTAACCACATGGAATAAAGTCAGTCATGAGATGCCCTTCTACCAACAATGAAAATCATCTATCAATTAACCCTTATCAAACACGAACAGGAGAGGAGACTCTTTGTGCTGAAATAAAATAAGATTAAAAGATAAAAAAAAACAATACTCTTAAGTACACTTTAAAGTGCAAAGGTGCCCTGTGGCAGGAGACAGGATACACTGCACTACGTTACAGCAGAGATGACTGGCTAACTGCTGGTGTCCTTGAACTACCTTAGATCATGAGGTCAAAGAAAACCATTGGTTTCTTTCTCATATTCTGACTCATCTAGAGTCAGAACTTGAAAGAAATTATAGGAAAGAAAACTGAGCTGACACAGTTCTTTTCGCACATCAGGTCCTCAGTTACTTTTCTTCAATTATTCTGCTCAAAAGACATCGCTAATGCTGTTATTTGAATAATACCAGAAGCAAATGATTCCTCTTCCACTCGGGGGGGGGGGGGCGGCCCGCAAATTTACAGTCTATTGCTTACTCTTACATAATGTTAGGAAGCATCTTAACATCTCCACTTCCCCTGCTAGCACAAATATCACTCTTGTTTTCCTCTTTCTAAAAAATATACCAATCCTTTCTATTCATTTTGGAGGCATTCAGTTTGTCCTCCCTTCTCTTTACTAATGAGCACTGGTGAGATTTTCCACAATCTGAACCTGAATCTGAATGAAAGTTATTACACCTATCAATTGGCAAGCTTTCTGCTCAGGAGAAGTTGCAGGAAAGCTTTAAGGAGCAGGACTGAGAAGATCACAGGTGATAAGATCAGCAAATCTGTCATGACTGTCCTTTCAACCTGGTTAGGAAAAGCTACAGATACAGAACAGTGTTTTATATCCACTTTTATTTCCAGTTAAGGCTAGAATCCATTCCTTGATGTTTGAAATTCCACCATTCCACTAGGAAAAAATACAACAGCCTTGAGAAACTGTCAAGAACTCTTTGGATAAGAGCATCTCACTGCTAACCTCCAGTTCAGAACAATTCAGTAGTTACAAGGACTCTCCCCATTCCACCACTCCTTTAATTAAGCTTGACTCACACAGAAATTCAAGGCAAGAACAACGCACTTATGCCTTTTTTTCTAGACCCATTTTTTTTTCTCTATTTTTTTTAAGAGCCCTCTCTGACAGAGAAAATACAACCTCCTAAAGTCACTGACTTCAGGTACCATATAGAACGTTAATAATTATAATCACGTTTATCAAAACTTCTTTCTGCTAACCTACATAATATGTCCTCTACAAAGCAGATGAAGACAGAAAAGCCCTTATGACCTTACTTTCTTCAGCAAGTTGTCTGGCTTCACTCAGTTTGATTATACCTTGGCAAAACCCTAAATACCCGACGAGTGAACTTCCACTTATAATAATACTAATAGGATTTTGTTCAGTCTGCATATGACAGCAGGTTTTCCACGGGAGACCCTGAAAAAACTTCCAATTATATTTAAATATTGATTACTATTTATAAAAAAAAAAAAAAAAAAAAAAAAAACTATTTTTGTTCATAATGCTGCAGTAAAAAACTAAATCCTGTTATAATGCATATCCCAATATAACAAAGACTTACACTGACTCTACAAGTTAATTATATTGAGCCTAGAACACATTTGCTCTAGCAGCCCAGGAGAAAGAGGTGTCTGGCAAAAAAAACGATTGAAGTATACAAGACAGATAGACTACAGATAAGATAGATGAGTCCAACAGCTATTCCAAAAAGAAAAAAGAGTCAAAAGCAAAGGACAGTCCTGGGAAATCGCTATTTCAGTAAAATAGATAAAAGATAGAGACAGATATATAGTTAACAAGACAGAAAAATGGATAAACAACCTGCCCTGGTGTCGCAGGCAGGTGAAGACTCGGCAAATCTGATTTTACTCAGGTGAAATGGGTACAGTTTTTATAGAATCATCTGAGTTGGAAGGGACCCTTAAAGATCATCTAGTCCAACTCTCCTGCGATTTTGAAAAGCTGTTTCAAAGAACACAGAAATTGCTTCAATCGGAAGTTCAGAACCCAGACAAAAGACACAGAGTTGTCAACTAAACTGAGGGTGAACATGAACAATAAGCGCATGGTGACTCCAGAAATCCTGAATTCACAAAAAGACAGGAATGTTTTATTGTCTGTCACCAGTACAAATGTCGACACGAATTTCCACGCAGTCTGCATTAAGACCTACACACGGAATTTGTGAGAGGCTTTGTTCTCAACAAATTGCTTTCATCTGGAAAACAGTGGTCAGCTTTCATCTAAGAATTAAAATATTAATATGAGCTACTTTTCAGCTAAAAAAAAAAAATCAAAAACAGAAACATTTTATGGGAATGCAAGTCTATCTTCTACGTATCCATTCAAAAAGTTAAAGTCTGAAGTGATGAACACCTACCAAGGAAAGTCCACAGATTAAATCCATTAATTAATATTATTCCAGAAGCAATGATAGGCATTTAGAATCCCTACTACTCTTTCACATTCTTTTCTGATAATATAACCATTAAAAACAAAAACAAAAACTGGGCTATATTTTGTAACAGTGAAGAATTATAACTGCTTCTAGAACTGTAGAACCAGCCACAAAAGAAAATTAGTTTTAAAGGCTACCGCACTTAAGTGGAATGGGAAGTCCCCCCAGTTGCTCTATTACTGATCCAAATTAACTCTCCAGATGTGACCAAGACATTTAGGAACTGTAAAAATTTTTAAAGCAGAGACAGCAACATTACTAATACTCATGTACAGTTCTGTGCAGACAGGCAAAAGGATCTGGAAAACACTCTGAAAGAAAAAGCCTAATAAATAATTTCACCTTAAGGCAGAGAAACCAAAATGTTTTCTATCTAACATATATCCTTACTTTCAAGAGCATCATAGCAGGAAATCCATGCCTGCAGTTCACTACATTCCAAATATGGTTCACTCCTACTAATTTCATCTACAAGACTGAATGCTATCAAGCCGATCATTTCGAAGTAACTTTTCCTCTAACCTAAATAGGTTAGAGGAACCTAACCTCTTGAAGCAAGAATAAAGTTTCTTCTCACTTGGATTGATTTGTGCTACTTCTTCCTAGAAAGCAGAGGAAAAAAGCTCCAGGATGTCAAGACATAGACATATTTTCTCTACAGCATAGGACAGTGTAGTAGAATAAACAGCATCCACTCAGGTAGAAGACAGACAGTCTTTGCATGCTGACTTTCTGTCACAAATGCAGCAAGATTAGATTTTTCTTACGCTGCTCTTAGCTGAATAATTTCATCTGCTGCTGTCAAAAGAGTAGTGGCTGATTTGGTCTTTGTGTCTTCAAGAGCCAACTGGGTTTGTGCCAGACTGCAAGAAAAATTAATAACCTTCATGGCAAAGGCAGAGATTCCACCAGAGAATTTAATATAACTGTTTCAGCAGACCATATCTGTACCAATTTAACATATGAAAACCATCACAGTGGTCTTTGTGCAGGCTATCGGCACACAACATAGTTTATAAAAGTCATATCTGACTAAGCAAAAGAATTATTTTGCTACAACTCATGTTTTTTTCATTAAGGCTCAACCAGTTTTTCATCTATTCCAACAATTTACAGTGCTCAGAATGACTTCACTGTCTGTAAATGGGGTATCATGGGACATGAATTCTTTCTTTTGCATTTGTCCCCTGTTATCAATAACTACACAATAACGACCCGTAGCATCATTCATCCTGAAAGGATAAAAGCACAACTTCTCTTCCGCCTGAAATACCTACAATTACCTCTTTTGAGCTTTCTGCCTTCCAGAGTCCTGCCTTTGTAAAGCACAGCCAGCCCCTCTCTAACCTGACTGCACAAAGAATCCCAGCCCACAAGGCTGTGAAGAATCTTTGCCACTTCTTACAGAACAAGCCTAAACCTGCCTTGTTTTGTACCGCAAACTGCCACATGCTCAATCTCTGTAGTGAATAAGTTTCCTTGTATTTCTCAACTTGACCATCCAACACTTCTCCCCAGCTCAGCAAATAAAGTCTAATCCACACAGGAGCATAGGATGAAGTGCTTCGTGCTTAAATCAACCTTTATATACACAGAACTTCATATGTACATAGAACCACAGAACAGGTGAGGTTGGCAGAGAGCTCTGCAGCTTGCCTGGTCCAACCCATGCTAAGTTAGGGACACACAGAGCATGCTGCCCTTTTGAAGGTCTCCAAGGAGACCACAACAGTGCTCAATTGCCTGCACAGTGAAGAAATGTTTAGAGGAAAACTTCTCTGTTTCAGCTTGTGCCCACTACCTCTTGTCTCCTCCTCCAGCACCCAGCACCACTAAGAAGAGAGTGGCTCCATTTTCTTTACACTCTCCCCTCAGGTATTTATTTATATACATTTGTAGGATCCATTAATCATACAACTAAGTCAAGCTCCAACCCCCTGCCACGGGCAGGTTGCCTCCTATCAGATTAGGTTGCCCAAGGCCCCATCCAACCTGGTCTTGAATGCCTCCAGAGATGGGATTCCACAGTTTCTCCGGGCAGCCAGCGCTAGTGCCTCACCACTTTAATTTCCCACAGCTCTTCTCAATGGTCAGAAATATCAACACATGACAACTCCTTTGCTTATTAAATCTTCCAGGCTGGAATTATTTTTGCAAGATTACCTAATTCTGGCAAATTTGTTGGACAAGGGGATTGAATGCAACTTCAGTAAGTTTGCAGATGACAAGTTGGGAGGAAGTGTGGATCTGCGTGAGAGGAGGGAAGCCCAACAGAGGGACTGGCTGAGGCCAATGAGATGAAGTTCAACAAGACCAAATGCTGGGTCACAACAACCCCATGCAATGCTGCATGCTTGGGAAACTGAAAAGGATCCTCTGTGTTAATTGACAGCCAGCTAAACACGAGCAGTGTGCCCAGATGCCAAAAGAGGCCAACGGCATCCTGGCTTGTATCAGAAATAGCACAGCCAGCAGGAGCCTGAAGGATCATCCCTCTGTGTTCAGCACTGGAGAGGCTGCACCTCAAGGACTGCGTTCAGTTTTGGGCCCCTCACTACAAGAAAGACATCGAGGCCCTGGAGGTCCAGAGAAGGGCAAGGAAGCCGTGAAGCATTCAGAGCACAAGTCTTACAGGGAGTGGCTAAGGGAACCAGGATTGTTTGCAGTGGAGGAGGCTCAGGAGAGACCTGACCTCTCTACAATGACATGAAAGGAGATTGTGGCAAGGTGGGGGTTGGCTGCTTCTCCCACATAACAGTCACAGGATGAGATAACAGACATAATGGCTTTAAGTTGTGCCAGGGGAGGTTCAGGTTGGATAGTAAGAAAAATTTCTTCTCTGAAAGAGCAGTAATGCATTGGAACAGGCTGCCCAGGGAAGTGGTAGAGTTACCATCCCTGGAGGTTTTCAAGAAAGGCACAGATGCAGCATTGAGGGACACACCTTAGTGAGCATACAGTGATGGGTGGACAGTTGGTCTAGATGATCTTAGAGGTCTTTTCCAACCTTAATGATTCTAAAGAATGCAAGAACAAAATAACCCTTTCTTCCAGATGTTGTGGAATCTTTCTGTTTCACCTCTACACTTCTGATACTTAATATATACTGACTGTAAGACTTTTCTGTTGCCTTATCTTCTTTCCAAGGGGATGCACAGATCTTTAACTCAGAAATGAGAGACTTCCTTGATAGTCAAAAATCAAAAAT
Source organism: Lagopus leucura (assembly GCF_019238085.1). Lineage (NCBI taxonomy): Eukaryota > Metazoa > Chordata > Aves > Galliformes > Phasianidae > Lagopus > Lagopus leucura. Next base: position 45,616,106 of record NW_024962264.1, read on the forward strand.
GTCTGCATTTATCCAAAATCCAGATACCTGGGGAGTAGGAGGCATCTGCCAGACTAGGATACATGAAATATTCTTTCTACTAAACCGCTTTTTCAATTCTAGCTTACGCAGTTCTCAGACCTGAGAACTTGATGTTCTTAGGATTTCTTAATAAAAGCATTAACTTACACCCCTTTTTGTATTAACCAAATGATCAATGATTTTGTGATCCTGTGATTGTGAGCATTCATTTTTCTCACACTAAATAGAATACAATGGAAAATATCTGCCACTTGGAGTGGCCTCAGAAATGTTCTTGGAAGTGGCACAAACTAGACCAACTTGTTTATGAAGCAGACAAATATTTTGCAACTGCAGTGCTCCATAAAATGTGCTTCATGCAATCCAAAAACTGTTCAGTCCCATTGGACTATGTGAAAATCTGCCTTTCTTCTTTCATCTTGCCATAATGGCTTTAGATCTCAGAAAGCCATATTGTACTAATTACATATTAATTATGATATGCTCTACATCCTTCAATAATGATTGCACTGAAGCTACTTTATCTTTTATCAATGTTTGCTCAGCCTGTAAAAGTCTATGAACTATAATTTAAATGAGATGGTTATGTTCTATACAGGACTCTTGTCTTGAGTACTGCCGTGTTTGCCAACACTTCTTCCAGAAGCAAAACTATCAGGTCAATCGAGGAATCTAAGTATGACTGTATCACCTGTAGCCCACTTTGAATACAAATGGCATATTTTGAAACACTGATTTTAAGCCAGAAATGAACAATTTTACAAATCTTCCAGTATTTAAGTATCACTAGAAAAAAGTACTGAAGGGAAAAAAAACAGGGAGGGGAGGGGGAAGAGCAGGATTCTTATGGGGAGTTAACTCCCAGTTAATTCCCCTACTCTTGTTGCACATGGTCAAGCTCCAGACGAGTTGATGTCAGTTCTTCCTGCAGCTCCTGCAGCTGAAAAGTCTGCCTCAGTTGTCTCTCTTTCTCAATTGAATCCTACAGTGAAACAAAATAACAGTTTCAACATTCTACCTTACAGAATCCTTCAGTAATTTAGCAATCTTAGCACGCATGCTTCCAAAAAGTTCAGTAAAGACCGTAGAATCATAGACTTGCTCAGGTTGGAAAAGATCTTAAAGATCATCTAGTCCAACCACAGCCTAACCATACTAACCATAATAACCATAACTAACAGCCCTCTGCTAAATCATGTCCCTGAGCACCACATCCAAACGCATGCAGGGATGGTGACTGAACCACCTCCCTGGGGAGCCTGTTCCAGTGCTTAACAACCCTTTCAGTAAAGAAGTTTTTCCTGATATCCAACCTAAACTTACCCTGGTGCAACTTAAGACCATTTCCCCTCATCCTGTCACCAGTGAGAAGAGACCAACCCCGCTCTTGCTGTAAGCACCTTTCAGATACTGGAAGAACAATAAAGTCTCCCCTCAGCTCCTTTTCCCCAGACTAAACATCCCCAGTTCCTTCAGTTGCCTCGTGGGACATGTTCTCCAAGCCTTAACCATTTTAAGGTAACTGAAAATAAAGAGTTTTGACTGACTACGCCATCAAGTACAGATTTGTGAATTCATGCACACAAAATAGAAGAAATACTCACTAAAACAAGTCAGGTAACTGTTATATTTCAAGAAAGCTGCACATACAGCAGCATGCTATGTTTTTAACAACCAATAGATGTGCCTTATGGTACTAAACAGGTAACTGCACAGCAGGCTTTTCTTCAAACTCTGAATGTCATGTGCAGTTGTTACCATGAGCAAAAAACAACATATTTCATTCAGCAAAATGAGGAAGGGAGGCTATTAATCCCTTTAAAAAGTCCCTTAAAAATAGACTTCCTACCTACCTGATTCAAGGAGAGGCTAGTTTCAAAAAGCCTTCCTGAAGTAGCATGGGAAAACCAAGTCCCTAACCACGGCAGGAGACGAGTTTTTATTGTCTCTACACCTGCATAATGCCCACCTGGGAAAATACAAGCATTAGGAAACTGTGAGACACACAGAGAGGCAGAGCTTAAAGAGATGGCACATGTGAAATGTGCCAGTAATAAGGCAAGGCATTGATTTACCATCTTGAGATGTCTCATTGAGGATTGTGAAGAGCTGCCCTTGAATCATAGATGTCATTTCTATTAATTCACAGCACTGGTTCAGATTTTGATCACAGGAATTGATCTGTAAATTAATTGGTATTAATAGATCTGCCTGGAATTTCTTGCTTAGAATGATTCCTGTTGTGATTGTGACATTAAAGGGTTGGCTCTTTATGTGACTTTATTATTATTATTATTATATTTCCACAGCTATTTCTTACTGCACCCTTCAGAATAATCATCTGCAGAATGATCATGTTGCTAATAAACACACAGGCTACACATCAGGATTCCATGGCCCCATTAAGTCACCACCAGACAAAATTAACTCCTTTCCCCAGTGACAAACAAGCTGCAACCATAAATAAAAGAATATAAAGATGCATTAAAATCTTTTAACAGTTTTTTTTTGTTGTTGTTGTGTTTGGTGTTTTTTTTTTTTTTTT